>NC_090023.1:1422500-1722500 GCF_037176765.1 Anolis sagrei
CATCATCATCGGGTTGTTGTAAGTTGTTCGGGCTATTTGGCCATGCTCTAGAAGCATTCTCTCCTGACGTTTTGCCTGCATCTATGGCAGGCATCCTCAGAGGTTGTGAGATCTTCGCCTTCGACAATACATCATCATCATCATCATCATCATCGGGTTGTTGTAGGTTTTTCGGGCTATTTGGCCATGCTCTAGAAGCATTCTCTCCTGACATTTCTCCTGCATCTATGGCAAGCATCCTCAGAGGTTGTGAGATCTTCGCCTTCGACAATACATCATCATCATCATCATCATCGGGTTGTTGTAGGTTTTTCGGGCTATTTGGCCATGCTCTAGAAGCATTCTCTCCTGACATTTCTCCTGCATCTATGGCAAGCATCCTCAGAGGTTGTGAGATCTTTGCCTTCAACAATACATCATCATCATCATTATCGGATTGTTGTAAGTTGTTCGGGCTATTTGGCCATGCTCTAGAAGCATTCTCTCCTGACGTTTTGCCTGCATCTATGGCAGGCATCCTCAGATGTTGTTGTGAGATCTTCGCCTTCGACAATACATCATCATCATCATCATCATCATCATCATCATCACCATTGGGTTGTTGTAGGTTTTTCGGGCTATTTGGCCATGCTCTAGAAGCATTCTCTCCTGACATTTCTCCTGCATCTAGGGCAGGCATCCTCAGAGGTTGTGAGATCTTCGCCTTCGACACTACATCATCACCATTGTAACGAAGCGTTAATCCCACCGCTTGTCAACCAAAAATTATGTGAAGAAGTATTAATCTTCTTTAATGTCACCAATATTCTGTGAGGAACCTTCTTTCAAATATCTATTAAGCTGCCACCAATATGTTTAGAGACGCTGGTTTATGTCTCTGTTTATCCTTAGTTGTGTTGTGAGGTGATTTTGGTAGTGTGGAATGCACCAAGCATAGAAGCAATGGAGGAGGCAGGTTTGAAATAAAAAGAGAACAAGTTTTATTGTTAACAGAACGTAATTGTTGCAGTTTTGAGAGTTTGAACTTGGCACAAGGCTTGATGTTACAAAATGGCTGGTTTGAGATACTTTCAGGCTTCTGAATGTTACAAATCTACAAACTCCTTCTTTAGTGAAGTGCTTATACTATTCCAGAGTTCCCTATTGTGAATGTCCACACTGTTTGCCCTATACTCGGAACAAACCACTGATCACCAGTCTTTCCTTACTGGCGATCCTTAAAACCCCCTCTGTTAGATTCTTTAACCTAAGCAATCTAACAAGGTAACACCTTCAGCTCTCTTGCTGAAGAAATATTCACAATTTCTAAGAACTGCTGAATTCTCACAGCTTCACAACAGAGCCCTAACTAACTGGCTCTGCTCTTCTCCGGGTCTCCTCCACCGGACTAAACTACTTTCCCCCAGAGTCCTTTCTTGACTCTGCTATTTCCCAGAGCCCTTAACTGGCTCTGCTCTTTTCCGGGTCTCCTCCACCGGACTGGAGCTTAACTGCCACACTCCAACCTTTTTCTCCTTAAGCTCCGCCCACCTTCTCTGAGGCTTTGTCTTGTCACCATGGCAACCTATCCCTCACAGCTAGGCCATGGCAATAAATGTAATACATAAATACCGTTTAAACACAGTACATTAAACACTCTATAATAAACATTATAAATACAGTTTAAACACATTATAAATAACACTTTATAATGAACACATCTCTACACCTTCCTCCCCAGAAATATTATTTTTGTATATTTCTTAATCCTAGAATAGCAAAAATAATCTCACATATTATTTAACAATATATACATATACATCAATTCTGAAAGGGAAACATATTATGGTTAAGTATATTTCAATTATCATACATACAAACCTTTAACCTATGGAATTCTAGTATCATCTATGGATGTGGTATCAAAGTCTCACATTTTTATACTTATATATATATTCGTAAATATCTATTGCCTATTGTAAAACATATATACCTACCACACTTTATTATAATGGGATTATATCTTATATCTATGGTATGGAACATATACAGTTCACCCCTGTAATAACATCATATATTTTATAAGTCTATAATAAAACAGTATACCCATTTTGTTTAAATATTATACTATACTATTTTATACTATATTACACATACATTAGATTTTAAAAGCTAAATCCTTTTCCATGGAATCAGTATTGATGAAACACCTTCCAATGAAACTAACAGGCTAACACTAAACCTATATCTATATAGATTACCTGAATAAAACTATCCTTGTCTAAATGTGTTTCTATCCCATTAACATATATAATTGACTTTCTACCTAGTCTGGTCAATTTACAAGACATTTATCTATATACCATACCACAACTTTTTTCCATACATATGGTCCCACTTTGTTAATAGCCCACACAATAGTTAAACTCCCACATTTGATCATTGACATGTCTTAGTGTCCAATGTCCCATGGTTCAAACACAACCTCGGTTGTATTGGACCAACTGTCCACAGCAATGTCTCTTTATGATGATCTTTTAGCTTCTTTCTTCCACTTCTTCGTTTCTTCTTTTTAGGTTTCTTCTTTTGTCTGACCTTCCAATTATCAGGAACAGTTTTGTTTCCATCGATTTTCAGGGCTTGAACAATGGCTTGCTTCCATGAAGCATCAGGTTGTGGTGAATAATCTGGAATTCCTCGAGCATCTTTTCTTGGCACTGAAGAGAACTCACTGTCCTTGGAAGAACGAACACGAATATTGTCCTTCTTCATGGCAAGCTCATCACTGCTATCTGGACAAACTTCCAAAGCTAGAAATTGCAGCTTTTTCTTTTTATCATCACCAATATAGTCTGTGTATATTAGTTTTCTTGTCAGTCTATCAGCTTGGCTTTTATTCTCTCTTTCCTCTCCGTTCAAGGATAAAGGAGATCTCTCTTCCGACACATGGCCAAATCTTCTTTTTCTGTTCACTTTCTCTTCAGATGTATGGATCTTTGTTTCACAGAAGACCCCTGGATATTCTGAACTCGCATCAGCTTCTACTGTCACATCCAGAGTTTGTTTTCCTTTAGCTTTCTCTTTTACTTTTAATTTATTGTCTTTGTCAAAAAGTTCAGCTGAGGTAATTTCTTTATGTGGCGCTGAAGGAAATACATCTTTTAAGGTCAAGGATTCCTCTTTCTCCTCAGAGTTTATCACTTGTCTTTCCAGACCTATTGTTTCTATACTCTCTTCACTGGCTCTCAAATATTCAGCCACTGGAATCGGCTCTGCTGCAGGGCTTGTTCCTCGTTCGCATGGTCTCTTCTGGCTGTACACTTCTGACTTTATATTTGGAACACCATCCTCAGCAATAAATCTATAGGGTTGTTCCTTTGCTCTTTGTTCCTGTTGAATTTCTTTGACTCCTCCTGTCTTCTTAATAAGCTCAGCAACCGTAGTGCTAGATTCTGGCTTCTCGTCCCCATCTTGTTGTATGGTGAAACACAGGGCTTTCTGTTCAGGGCTTTCATTGTTACATTCTTTCTCCCCATACGCCATCTTACAGTATTTAATCTCTTCAGCCAAATCATTTCCAATTAAACATTGATATGGTATGTCAGGACTGACTGCAAAATCCCACACACCCTTCCATCCTTTATATTCTATTGGCAAGGTCACCACGGGTGTCGGGATCGCGGGACCTAAACCTTTTAATCTTACTTCAGAGGTTGGCTGTTGAAATTTCTGAGGTATTATTTCAGGGTGCGCGATGCATATTTCGGAACCTGTATCTCTGAGTGCTTTCCTGTCTTTGTGATCAATATAAATGGTTTCTAAATAGTCCTTAGATGGGCTGCCTGACAGGATAAACAGACATTGTTTCTCTTGAGGCTCCGAGCTTGAACTCTCCTTTGAAACAGTATCTGCTTCTGCCCTTGGTGTTTCTTTCATTTTATTCACAAAGAGGGTTGTTTTCTCTTTCCTTAACAAGGGACATTGATATTTTAAATGATTCCATTCTCCACATAGATAGCACCGTCGTTTTACCTCAGGAGCAGTTGGTCTTATTACACTCTGCCTCCTATAGGGGGTGTTTTCTATGTCAGCACCCTTTTCTTGCTGTGGGCGCTTTTGTTGTGAATAAAATGGCTGCCTGTTTGTTCTTTTGTCCCCTGGCAGATCTTCTCTTTTGAATCCTTCTTTCAAGGTTGTTATTTGATCCGCCATACCCGCTGCCTCTACAATCGTGGATGGCTTGCGATCTTGAATCACCCAACGAATTTCATAAGGAACTAATTGGAAAAATTGTTCCAATTTCAAAAGTTCCCTCAGCTGATGATAATCTTCTACCTCAGACGTCTTTATCCAACTATCAAACAGTTGAGACAATCTAGAGGCCACCTGAGCAAAACTTTGTGTTTTATCTTTCTTCAACGTCCTGAACTTAAATCTATAATATTCAGGAGTCAATCTATATTCCTGTTGAACCTGCTTCTTAAACAGATCATAGTCTCTACAAGACTCCTCCGGCATCTGTCCATAAATCTGTAAAAGCTTCTCATTTATCTGAGGCCTTAGGTATATCATCCATTTGTCTTTAGCCAACCCAAAATCTCGACAACATCTTTCAAAAGATATAAGGAATTTCTCTGGGTCATCTCCTTTGGTAAATTTTGGGAATTTCTTTGTCAAATCTGGGGTATCCACTCCAGATCTCCCTTCCTGGACAACACTGGATGTTTGAGACAAAGCCAATCTTTGTTTTTCTAGCTCAAATTCTCTCTCTCTTTGTCTTTCCTCCATTTCTCTCTCTCTTTGTCTTTCCTCCATCTCCAATCGTCTCATCTCTAATCGTTTTTCCTCCATCTCCAGTTTGTATTTATAAGCCATTTCTGACATAGGCACTAACTCTGTCTCTGCCTCAGAGCCCGAACTTTCCCCTTGGTCTCCCTCTCTTTCTTCAGCCAGCTTTCTCTGTCGCCTGGTAGCCATTTTTCAGCAACTTTTACCTCACAACTTATTTTAAAATTAAACTTAAGGCACTTGATTAGTTGTTACACGAATCCCGTCGTCTGCCACCAAAAATGTAACGAAGCGTTAATCCCACCGCTTGTCAACCAAAAATTATGTGAAGAAGTATTAATCTTCTTTAATGTCACCAATATTCTGTGAGGAACCTTCTTTCAAATATCTATTAAGCTGCCACCAATATGTTTAGAGACGCTGGTTTATGTCTCTGTTTATCCTTAGTTGTGTTGTGAGGTGATTTTGGTAGTGTGGAATGCACCAAGCATAGAAGCAATGGAGGAGGCAGGTTTGAAATAAAAAGAGAACAAGTTTTATTGTTAACAGAACGTAATTGTTGCAGTTTTGAGAGTTTGAACTTGGCACAAGGCTTGATGTTACAAAATGGCTGGTTTGAGATACTTTCAGGCTTCTGAATGTTACAAATCTACAAACTCCTTCTTTAGTGAAGTGCTTATACTATTCCAGAGTTCCCTATTGTGAATGTCCACACTGTTTGCCCTATACTCGGAACAAACCACTGATCACCAGTCTTTCCTTACTGGCGATCCTTAAAACCCCCTCTGTTAGATTCTTTAACCTAAGTAATCTAACAAGGTAACACCTTCAGCTCTCTTGCTGAAGAAATATTCACAATTTCTAAGAACTGCTGAATTCTCACAGCTTCACAACAGAGCCCTAACTAACTGGCTCTGCTCTTCTCCGGGTCTCCTCCACCGGACTAAACTACTTTCCCCCAGAGTCCTTTCTTGACTCTGCTATTTCCCAGAGCCCTTAACTGGCTCTGCTCTTTTCCGGGTCTCCTCCACCGGACTGGAGCTTAACTGCCACACTCCAACCTTTTTCTCCTTAAGCTCCGCCCACCTTCTCTGAGGCTTTGTCTTGTCACCATGGCAACCTATCCCTCACAGCTAGGCCATGGCAATAAATGTAATACATAAATACCGTTTAAACACAGTACATTAAACACTCTATAATAAACATTATAAATACAGTTTAAACACATTATAAATAACACTTTATAATGAACACATCTCTACACCATCATCCTCCCTGCCCCTCCATGTGGGGCTGAGGAGGGGGCAAGTACATAGAGTCCATCCATGCATCCATGGAAGGGGGCCACAAAGCAGGGAGAGACCCCCACCCAAAGGCCATCTATTAGGTCCAATCTGAGGTGGGCCACCCATCTTCTGCTCAAAGCGCCCATCGCCTTTGCCTCTTGGAAGCCCTTGTGAAGGTTGGCCGGGATCCCTCTGCACGTAACTCTGCACCCATTGGCTCAGGTCCAGCAGGAAACAATCTTGCTGACCACTGACCAGCCACGTGGAGAGGGAGGAGGATGGGAAGAGGTCCTAACAACACTTTGAGGCAGATTGGAGGGGAGGAGGTGGCCTGAGAGAAAGCATCGCCCCCACATCAATGCCTCCGTCTCCAGGCGCAAGTGACAAGATGTCAGCCCACGGAGGCAGAGGAGGCGGAGGAGGATTAATCAGGTCTCCGCAATCAGCATTAATTGGCTCTGGCATCCACATTCCTGCGCTTTGGCATCTCTGCTGGCGCTGATGCCGCCTGTCACCGGAAAGGAGGGCAGGAGGAGCCGCAATGGGGAGATGAGAACGGTCATCTGTGGTCGGAGAAGGTGTCTCAACCACAGGAATGGGCCAACTTGGGCCCTCCCTCCAGGTGTTTTGGACTCCAACTCCCACAATTACTAACAAGATGGCCCATGACTTTGTCCTCTTGGACCTGGACACTTGCGTCAATCACGGGATCATCTGCATACCCACGTCATCATCCCCTTCAGTTTGGCGCCCTCCACAATTGACTCAAGTGTCCAGTTGCAAGAGGACAAAGGCATGGGCCAACTTGGTCACTCCCTCCAGGTGTTTTCGACTCCAACTCCCACAATTACTAACAAGATGGCCCATGACTTTGTCCTCTTGGACCTGGACACTTGCGTCAATCACGGGATCATCTGCATACCCACGTCATCATCCCCTTCAGTTTGGCGCCCTCCACAATTGACTCAAGTGTCCAGTTGCAAGAGGACAAAGGCATGGGCCAACTTGGTCACTCCCTCCAGGTGTTTTCGACTCCAACTCCCACAATTTCTAACAAGATGGCCCATGACTTTGTCCTCTTGGAACTGGACACTTGTGTCAATCACGGGATCATCTGCATACCCACGTCATCATCCCCTTCAGTTTGGCGCCCTCCACAATTGACTCAAGTGTCCAGTTGCAAGAGGACAAAGGCATGGGCCAACTTGGTCACTCCCTCCAGGTGTTTTCGACTCCAACTCCCACAATTTCTAACAAGTTGGCCCATGACTTTGTCCTCTTGGACCTGGACACTTGCATCAATCACGGGATCATCTGCATACCCACGTCATCATCCCCTTCAGTTTGGCGCCCTCCACAATTGACTCAAGTGTCCAGTTGCAAGAGGACAAAGGCATGGGCCAACTTGGTCACTCCCTCCAGGTGTTTTCGACTCCAACTCCCACAATTACTAACAAGATGGCCCATGACTTTGTCCTCTTGGACCTGGACACTTGCGTCAATCACGGGATCATCTGCATACCCACGTCATCATCCCCTTCAGTTTGGCACCCTCCACAATTGACTCAAGTGTCCAGTTGCAAGAGGAAAAAGGCATGGGCCAACTTGGGCCCTCCCTCCAGGTGTTTTGGACTCCAACTCCCACAATTCCTAACAAGATGGCCCATGACTTTGTCCTCTTGGAACTGGACACTTGCATCAATCATGGGATCATCTGCATACCCAGGTCATCATCCCCTTCAGTTTGGCACCCTCCACAATGGACTCAAGTGTCCAGTTGCAAGAGGACAAAGGCATGGGCCAACTTGGGCCCTCCCTCCAGGTGTTTTGGACTCCAGCTCCCACAATTCCTAACAGCCTACCGGTCAAGTTGGCCCATGCCTTTGTCCTCTTGGAGCTGGACACTTGCGTCAATCACGGGATCATCTCCATACCCACGTCATCATCCCCTTCAGTTTGGCACCCTCCATAATTGACTCAAGTGTCCAGTTGCAAGAGGACAAAGGCATGGGCCAACTTGGGCCCTCCCACCAGGTGTTTTGGACTCCAACTCCCACAATTCCTAACAGCCTACCGGTCACGTTGGCCCATGCCTTTGTCCTCTTGGAACTGGACACTTGAGTCAATCACGGGATCATCTGCATACCCACGTCATCATCCCCTTCAGTTTGGCACCCTCCATAATTGACTCAAGTGTCCAGTTGCAAGAGGACAAAGGCATGGGCCAACTTGGGCCCTCCCTCCAG
The DNA here is from genome assembly GCF_037176765.1 of Anolis sagrei. Lineage (NCBI taxonomy): Eukaryota > Metazoa > Chordata > Lepidosauria > Squamata > Anolidae > Anolis > Anolis sagrei. The sequence goes on from NC_090023.1 coordinate 1,430,800, forward strand.
GTGTTTTCGACTCCAACTCCCACAATTACTAACAAGATGGCCCATGACTTTGTCCTCTTGGACCTGGACACTTGCGTCAATCACGGGATCATCTGCATACCCACGTCATCATCCCCTTCAGTTTGGCGCCCTCCACAATTGACTCAAGTGTCCAGTTGCAAGAGGACAAAGGCATGGGCCAACTTGGTCACTCCCTCCAGGTGTTTTCGACTCCAACTCCCACAATTTCTAACAAGTTGGCCCATGACTTTGTCCTCTTGGACCTGGACACTTGCATCAATCACGGGATCATCTGCATACCCACGTCATCATCCCCTTCAGTTTGGCGCCCTCCACAATTGACTCAAGTGTCCAGTTGCAAGAGGACAAAGGCATGGGCCAACTTGGTCACTCCCTCCAGGTGTTTTCGACTCCAACTCCCACAATTACTAACAAGATGGCCCATGACTTTGTCCTCTTGGACCTGGACACTTGCGTCAATCACGGGATCATCTGCATACCCACGTCATCATCCCCTTCAGTTTGGCACCCTCCACAATTGACTCAAGTGTCCAGTTGCAAGAGGAAAAAGGCATGGGCCAACTTGGGCCCTCCCTCCAGGTGTTTTGGACTCCAACTCCCACAATTCCTAACAAGATGGCCCATGACTTTGTCCTCTTGGAACTGGACACTTGCATCAATCATGGGATCATCTGCATACCCAGGTCATCATCCCCTTCAGTTTGGCACCCTCCACAATGGACTCAAGTGTCCAGTTGCAAGAGGACAAAGGCATGGGCCAACTTGGGCCCTCCCTCCAGGTGTTTTGGACTCCAACTCCCACAATTCCTAACAGCCTACTGGTCAAGTTGGCCCATGCCTTTGTCCTCTTGGAACTGGACACTTGTGTCAATCACGGGATCATCTGCATACCCACGTCATCATCCCCTTCAGTTTGGCACCCTCCACAATTGACTCAAGTGTCCAGTTGCAAGAGGAAAAAGGCATGGGCCAACTTGGGCCCTCCCTCCAGGTGTTTTCGACTCCAACTCCCACAATTCCTAACAAGATGGCCCATGCCTTTGTCCTCTTGGAACTGGACACTTGCATCAATCATGGGATCATCTGCATACCCAGGTCATCATCCCCTTCAGTTTGGCACCCTCCACAATGGACTCAAGTGTCCAGTTGCAAGAGGACAAAGGCATGGGCCAACTTGGGCCCTCCCTCCAGGTGTTTTGGACTCCAACTCCCACAATTCCTAACAGCCTACTGGTCAAGTTGGCCCATGCCTTTGTCCTCTTGGAACTGGACACTTGTGTCAATCACGGGATCATCTGCATACCCACGTCATCATCCCCTTCAGTTTGGCACCCTCCACAATGGACTCAAGTGTCCAGTTGCAAGAGGACAAAGGCATGGGCCAACTTGGGCCCTCCCTCCAGGTGTTTTGGACTCCAGCTCCCACAATTCCTAACAGCCTACCGGTCAAGTTGGCCCATGCCTTTGTCCTCTTGGAGCTGGACACTTGCGTCAATCACGGGATCATCTCCATACCCACGTCATCATCCCCTTCAGTTTGGCACCCTCCATAATTGACTCAAGTGTCCAGTTGCAAGAGGACAAAGGCATGGGCCAACTTGGGCCCTCCCACCAGGTGTTTTGGACTCCAACTCCCACAATTCCTAACAGCCTACCGGTCACGTTGGCCCATGCCTTTGTCCTCTTGGAACTGGACACTTGAGTCAATCACGGGATCATCTGCATACCCACGTCATCATCCCCTTCAGTTTGGCACCCTCCATAATTGACTCAAGTGTCCAGTTGCAAGAGGACAAAGGCATGGGCCAACTTGGGCCCTCCCTCCAGGTGTTTTGGACTCCAACTCCAGGTGTTTTGGACTCCAACTCCCACAATTCCTATTAGGAATTGTGGGAGTTGGAGTCCAAAACACCTGGAGGGAGGGCCCAAGTTGGCCCATGCCTGCTCAAGAGCATCTGCAGCATCCCAAGGGAATGAAGGGATCTTCTGCTGCTGCTTCCTCGCTGTAACAATAACATCATCTTCTCAAAGCCATTTGAAAAGGTGATGGACCTTCAGGTGGGAAGGGTCCAGAGAAGGATAACACAAGGGTCAAAGGCCTGGGAGTCAGGGATCCTTCCAAAGGATGGCGGAAGGGGTGACAGGGGGTGTTGAGCTTGGAGGAGAGGAGGGGACGTGAAGATCTGAAATCATATCCCAAAGAGCATTCTGAACCCCACCAACCATGGAATTGAATCAGACTTGGCACACAGAACTCCCATGACCAACAGAAAATACTGGAAAGGTCTGGTGGGCATTGACCCTGAGTTTTGGAGTTGTAGTTCACCTACACCCAGAGATCACCATGGACTCAAACAATGATGGATCTGGGCCAAACTCTACACGGATACTCAATATGCTCAAATGTGAACACTGGTGGAGTTGGGGAAAATAGAATCTTGACATTTGGGAGTTGTAGTTGCTGGGATTTATAGTTCACCTACAATCACATTGTGAACCCCACCAACGATGGAATTGAACCAAACTTGGCACACAGGTCTCCCATGACCAAGAGAAATACTGGAAGGGTTTGGTGGGCAGTGTCCTTTGGATTTGGAGTTGTAGTTCACCTACATCCAGAGAGCACTGTGGACTCAAACAATGATGGATCTGGACCAAACTTGGTATGAATACTCAATATGCCCTAATGTGAACACAGATGGAGTTTGGGGGAAATAGAATCTTGACATTTGGGAGTTGGAGTTGCTGGGATTTATAGTTCACCTACAATCACATTCTGAACCCCACCAACGATGGAATTGAACCAAACATCCCACACAGCAATGCTTGGCAGGGGACGGCTAGTAAATAAATAAATAAATAAATAAATAAATAAATAAATAAATAAAAAATAATAAATAATAAATAATAAATAATAAATAAATACATAAAATGCCTATTTTCCCTTTTGTCTATACTTTTTGTAAATAAACCACTATAGTTAGCTACTATTGGGCTCTGGGGGAAAAAGTGTTTCTGGGCTAGTGTGCAACATCTTGAGGATCAGAGATTCATTCACAGGCCTTCATGCTCCTCCCCCACAGTCTATACACACACACACAAACACACACTCACACCCCGTGCTAATGGACTGACCATGCCTGCCGGACGTGCATGCCGGGCCAGTGTGGGCTGCACTGGAAGATGTAGGGGTGCCCGGGCGGGGAGGAGATGGAGCTGTAGACCGGGTAGGGCAGCATCAGGAGGGCGGAGAGCAGCCAGGTAGCCGCGATGACCCGGTAGGCGTGGGAGCGGGTCTGCCAGACGCGGGACTGCAGCGGGTTGCAGATGGCGTTGTAGCGCTCAATGGCGATGGCCACCAGGCTGAAGGTGGAGACGCTCACCGACATCCCTGCCGGGCGGGACAAAACATAGAAGTCAGGCTGCAGAACAGCAACACACACACATATATATTGTCAGAGTGAGACCCTGCGGAGATGAGGTTACTAGATCACACAGACACAAAACAGGACACTGCAGTCTGCCAGTCTTAAAAATAACAAAGTTTACTTAGCACATCTGAATACACATCTACTTCCAAGCGAGCTTAATCAGGAACTACAACAGGAACTACAAAGCACAACTATAGTACGGTTACAGAACATCTGCTTATCAGTTTCACTTTGGCTGTCAACCGGATACTCCCTAATTCTTCCCAGACAGAGAGAAGTTGTTATCTAACTTCTGTCAAGGTCTCGTCTCTCTCTGCCTCTCTGTCTCTTATAACAACAATTCCAGCATACAATTGAACATAACTGAATCCATCTTGAATACATATGAACACCATTGTTAAACATATTGAAACACATTGAAAAACATACATGCATACTTTCAATAATCCTGACATATATGCAATCAATCCCCAAATGACAAACAAGAGAGTTTTGTGTATTGTCGAAGGCTTTCATGGCTGGAATCACTGGGTTGTTGTATGTTTTTCTGGGCTATATGGCCATGTTCTAGAGGCATTCTCTCCTGACGTTTCGCCTGCATCTATGGCAAGCATCCTCAGAGGTAGTGAGGTCTGTTGGAACTAGGATAAAAGGGTTTATATATCTGTGGAATGACCAGGGTGGGACAAAGGACTCTTGTCTGCTGGAGCTAGGTGGGAATGTTCCAACTGACCACCTTGATTGGCATTTGATGGCTTGGCAGTGCCTGGGGCAATCTTTTGTTGAGAGGTGATTAGATGTGCCTGATTGTTTCCTCTCTGTTGTTTTGCTGTTGTAATTTTAGAGTTTTTTAATATTGGTAGCCAGATTTTGTTCATTTTCATGGTTTATTTATTTATTTATTTATTATTAAATAATAAATTGTATAATTTTTAATGTATTTTTGTACTATTGTAATATTATGTTTATTGTGGTTTATCTTATTGTATTTTAATCCTATGCTGTTAGCTGGCCTGAGTCGCTCTTCGGAGGTCGAGAAGACCGGGTTATAAAAGCTTGAAATAATAAAAAATAAATAAATGGTTTCCTCCTTTCTGTTGAAATTGTCCACATGCTTCTTGTGGATTTCAGTGGCTTCTCTGTGTAGTCTGACATTACAACAGCAAGAGGTAGTGAGGATGCTTGCCATAGATGCAGGTGAAACGTCAGGAGAGAATGCCTCTAGACCATGGCCATATAGCCCAAAAAAACCTACAACAACCCAGTGATTCCAGCCATGAAAGCCTTCGACTATGTATGTATGTATGTTTAAAATGCAGTAGCTATGCACCAAGTGTAATGTATTCCTGTGTGGAAAGAGTTAACTGAACCATAGACAGAATGGCATTCCTAGAGAGGTCATAAATCAAGTGTATAGAACAAATGGACACAGCGGCGTACATACGTCACTCTGGAATGCAAGAGGTGTGGACTAGTACTGATAATGGTCAGTGAGTTCACAATGTAACGATTGGACGGTAAAGAAGCAAGTTTACGATGTGCTGAGTGTTAAGTAGCTTCTAATGTATATAGCTGTAAAATAAAGTGGTTTATAGCCTAAAGTAGCTGTGATTAATCTGTTCTTGCCTTGCTGTGCTGCCGATGCCACTGACAAGAACCCCTCCCCCCCAAAGCCACACAGAAGGGCCCCCAAAGAAAGGATAACCACAAAGAATGCTGCTCTTGTGGCAAACACTGTTGATGAGAGGGAGGTGATCAATAGGTATGTGATCAATAGGTAAAGAAGGAGAACATCAGCCTGCTAAGATAGAAGGACCCAGACTTAAACAAGACTTACTCCCGCTTCGGGTAAACCTCGACTGAACTATCCTCGTTTACCTGGAAATATTATCTCCCCGTGATATTATTACAAGTAGATGCCAATTATGGTGCTGCACTGTGTATTGAGATAAGCACGCACAACGCTGACTCTCTGATGTGATTGTTCTGGCACTTGGTAGAAGAGCAACTCTTTGACAGATCGAACCAATTAGGAGCCTTGCAGGCTGACGAGGGGAGAGCCTGACAACCTCGATATGCTGCTGAAACCTGGGCTGAGAGCCTTCTCCCCGCAGCCCTTCCTAATCAGATAAAGGAAGGATATTGGAGCAATTCCCGCAGCTAGCAACGCACCCATGAGGTAGGCCACGGCCTTGCAGATGACCTTCCCGAAGATGAAGTTTTGCATGATGTTGGGGATGAAGGTGAAGGGCATGCAGAAGAGGGCCACCATGAGGTCGCTGAGGGCCAGCGAGAGCAGGAAGGAGTTGGTGACGGTGCGCATGCGGCGGTTGAGCACCAGCACCACCACGATCAGGGCGTTGCCCACCAGGCTCAGCAGGAAGATGGCCGCGTAGAGCAGGACCCGCACCGACACGTCCAGGTCTGCGGCCGGGAAGAACAGAGGGGGGAGGAACACATGAATTAATTCAGACAATCAGTCAAAACATCAATCAATCATTGAATTTATCAAATCCTAGAGTTGGTAGAGATCCCTCCCCAAGATGGCCATCCAATCAATTAATCAATGGTCAATTATCCAATCAATCACATCCTAGAGTTGGTAGAGAACCACCCCCGAGATGGCCATCCAGTCAATTAATCAATCGATCAATCAATCAATCAATCATTCAGTCACTCACATCCCAGAATTGGTAGAGATCCCCCCCGATGGCAATCCAGTCAATTAATTAATCAATTGATCAATCATTCAATTAATCACATCCTAGAGTTGATAGAGATCCCCCCTGAGATGGTCATCAAGTCAATCAATCAATAAATCAATCAGTCAGTCAATCACATCCTAGAATTGGTAGAGATCCCCCCTGAGATGGCAATCCAGGCAATCAATCAATCAATCAATCAATAAATTAATCACATCCTAGAGTTGGTAGAGACTCCCCTAATGGCCATCGAGTCAATCAATCAATCCGTCATTCAATCAATTATTCAATTAATTGAATCCTTGAGTTGGTAGAGACCCTCCTCCCCAATAGCCATCCAATCATTCAATCAATCATTCAATTAATCAAATCCTAGAGTTAGTAGAGTTCCAATCAATCAATCAATCAATCAATCAATTATTCGATTAATTGAATCCTTGAGTTGGTAGAGACCTCCCTCCCCAATAGCCACCCAATCATTCAATTAATCAAATCCTAGAGTTGGTAGAGTTGGTAGAGTTCCAATCAATCAATCAATCAATCAATCAATCATTCAATTAATTGAATCCTTGAGTTGGTAGAGACCCCCCTCCCCAATAGCCATCCAATCATTCACTCAATCATTCAATTAATCAAATCCTAGAGTTGGTAGAATCCCAATCAATCAATCAATCAATTACTTGAATCCTAGAGTTAGTAGAGATTCTCCCTTGATGGCTATGTAGTCAGTCAACCAACCAATCAATTCATTCATTCATCCAATCAATCAAATCCTAGAGTTGGTAGAGAATCAATCAATCATTAGACCAATCATTCAATTAATTGCATCTTAGAGACACCCCACCAATGGCCATCCAGTCATTCATTCAATCAATCAATCAATTAATCAAATCCTAGAGTTGGTAGACACACATCCCCCCCCCAACAAATGGCCATCCAGTTTCATCTCATTCTGCCAGGCAGGAAGACATAAAGCCCTCCCGACAGATGCACACTCAGCCTCTGCTTAAAAGCCCCCAGAGAAAGGAGAAGACTCCCCTGGGCTCCCAGGAGACAGCGTATCCCACTAACAGTAGGCGAGACCCCCAAGGGCCATCCAATCCCACTACCCTGATTCTGCCGGGCAGGAAGGCACCATCGAAGCCCTCCCGGCAGGTGGGCAGGTGGACATCATGCGGCCTCTGCTTAAAGTCCTCTAGAGAGGGAAGGAGGCTCCACTGGGCTCCCAGGATCACGCTCAAGCAGGATCCCTTTTCCTTCCATTTGAATCCTCAACTCCATGGTGTCCCAGTCTCCGGAGGAGCAGAGAAGGAGTCTTGTCCTTTCTTCCTCCATGAAGACGGCTCTTTGGGAATGGGGGTGGGCAACTGGGTCTGGGGTCCCTCCTTCTCTTCTGGCCATTCTCTGCCACTGTTTGCTCAAAGACTTCTCATAGATTCATAGAATTATAGACTTAGAAGAGACCTCCAAAGGTCACCTAGTCCAACCCCCTTCTGCCATTTAGGGCAACCACAATCAAAGCACCATGGACAGCACTCTCAATGTTTCCCAGGAACTGTCCATGGTGAGAATTGTGAACTCCCCACCCCCCAATGCCTGGGAGTCAAGCAGTGCCCCCTTCCACCCCTCTCCCTTCTTTCCCCCTTTCCTTGTTTCCTTCCTCCCTGCCTTCTTTCTTTTCTTCCTTCTTTCCTCCTTTCCTTTCTCCCTCCCTCCCTCCCTCCCTCCCTCCCTCCCTCCCTTCCTTCCTTCCTTCCTTCCTTCCTCTCTTCCTCTTTTCCTCCCTCCCTCCTTCCTTCTTTCCTTCCTCCTTTCCTTCTTTTTCCTTCCTTCCTTCCTTCCTTCCTTCCTTCCTTCCTTCCTTCCTTCTTTCCTTCTTTTTTTCTTCCTTCCTTCCTTCTTCTTTCCTCCTTTCCTCCCTCCCTCCCTTCTCCTTCCTTCCTCCCTCCTTTCCTCCCTCCCTCTCTTCCTTCTTTTCTTCCTTATTTACTTCCTTTTTTCCTCCCTCCCTCCCTCCCTCCCTCCCTCCCTTCTTTCCTCCTTTCCTTCCTTCTTTCCTTCTTTCTTTCCTCCCTCCCTTCCCTCCTTCCTTCCTTCCTTCCTTCCTTCTTCCCTTCCTTCCTCCTTTCCTTCCTTCTTTCCTCCTTTTTTCCTCCCTCCCTCCCTCCTTTCCTTCCTTTCTCCCTCCCTCCCTCCCTCCCTTCTTTCCTTCCTCCTTTCCTTCTTTTTTCTTCCTTCCTTCCTTCCTTCCTTCCTTCTTTCCTTCTTTTTTTCTTCCTTCCTTCCTTCTTCTTTCCTCCTTTCCTCCCTCCCTCCCTTCTCCTTCCTTCCTCCCTCCTTTCCTCCCTCCCTCTCTTCCTTCTTTTCTTCCTTATTTACTTCCTTTTTTCCTTCCTCCCTCCCTCCCTCCCTCCCTCCCTCCCTCCCTCCCTCCCTTCTTTCCTCCTTTCCTTCCTTCTTTCCTTCTTTCTTTCCTCCCTCCCTTCCCTCCTTCCTTCCTTCCTTCCTTCCTTCCTTCCTTCCTTCTTCCCTTCCTTCCTCCTTTCCTTCCTTCTTTCCTCCTTTTTTCCTCCCTCCCTCCCTCCTTTCCTTCCTTTCTCCCTCCCTCCCTCCCTCCCTCCCTTCTTTCCTTCCTCCTTTCCTTCTTTTTTCTTCCTTCCTTCCTTCCTTCCTTCCTTCCTTCCTTCCTTCCTTCCTTCTTTCCTTCTTTTTTTCTTCCTTCCTTCCTTCTTCTTTCCTCCTTTCCTCCCTCCCTCCCTTCTCCTTCCTTCCTCCCTCCTTTCCTCCCTCCCTCTCTTCCTTCTTTTCTTCCTTATTTACTTCCTTCTTTCCTCCCTCCCTCCCTCCCTCCCTCCCTCCCTCCCTCCTTTCCTCCTTTCCTTCCTTCTTTCCTCCTTTTCTTCTTTCTTTCCTCCCTCCCTCCCTCCGTTCCTTCCTTCCTTCCTTCTTCCCTTCCTTCCTCCTTTCCTCCTTTTTTCCTCCCTCCTTTCCTTCCTTTCTCCCTCCCTCCCTCCCTCCCTTCCTTCCTAAATGGAAGGAGAATTGGACTAGATGTCCTTTGGGGTTTCCTTCCCACTTTGGGACTAGGATTGAGTAAGCAGAAGTGGGGTGTACCTGCACCGGGAGGGGCTTGGGTTGTGTTTTGCCTGCCTGGAAGAAAAAAGGAAGGAAGGAAGGAAGGAAGGAAGGAAGGAAAGAAGAGAGGGGAATTGGACTAGATGCCGTTTGGTGTTCCCTTGCCAATTTGAGACTCGAGGATGGAGTAAGCAGAAGTGGGGTGTCCCTGTTAATAGGAAGGGCTTGGGTGGTGCTTTGCCTGCCTGGAAGGAAAAAGAAAGGAAGGAAGGAGAAGAGGGGGATTGGACTAAATGGAAGGAGAATTGGACTAGATGTCCTTTGGGGTTTCCTTCCCACTTTGGGACTAGGATGGAGTAAGCAGAAGTGGGGTGTCCCTGCACCAGGAGGGGCTTGGGTTGTGTTTTGCCTGCCTGCCTGCCTGCCTGCCTGAAAGAAGGAAGGAGGAAAGGAAGGAAGGAAAGGAAGGAGGGAGGGATTGGACTAGATGTCCTTTGGGGTTCCCTTTCCACTTTGGTACTCTAGGAGGGAATAAACAGAAGTGGGGTTGCCTTGCACTGGGAAGGGCTTGGGTAGTGCTTTGCCTGCCTGGAAGGAAGGAAGGAAGGAAGGAAGGAAGGAAGGAAGGAAGGAGGGAGAAGACTAGAAGCCCTTTGGGGTTCCCTTCCCACTTATTCAATCCCAGTAGGATGGAATAAACAGAAGGGGCTTGATGTATTGACGAAGTCTTTCATGGCCGGAATCCCTGGGTAGTTGTAGGTTTTTTTGGGCTATATGGCCATGGTCTAGAGGCATTCTCTCCTGACGTTTCGCCTGCATCTATGGCAAGCATCCTCAGAGGTAGTGAGGTGGGCTTGGGTGGTGCTTTACCTTCCTGGAAGGAAGGAAGGAGGGAGGGAGGGAGGGAGGGAGGGAAGGAAGGGGGATTGGGCTAAATGGAAGGAGGATTGGACTAGATGCCCTTTGGGGTTCCCTTCCCACACTGGGACTCTAGGATGGATAAGCAGAAGTGGGGTGTCCCTGTTACTGGGAGGGGCTTGGGGTGTGCTTTACCTGCCTGGAAGAGAAAAGGAAGAAAGGAAGAATGAAGGTAGGAAGAGGGGGGGATTGGGCTAGATGGAAGGAGGATTGGACTAGATGCCCTTTGGGGTTCCCTTCCCACTTTGGGATTCCAGGATGGCGTAAGCAGAAGTGGGGTGTCCCTGTAACTAGGAGGGGTTTGGGTGCTGCTTTGCCTGCTTGGAAGAAAGGAAGTAAGTAAGGAAGGAAGTAAGTAAGGAAGGAAGGAAGGAATAAGGAAGGAAGGAGAGGGATTGGACTAAATGGAAGGAGGAATGGACTAGATGCCCTTTGGGGTTCCCTTCCCACTTATTCAATCCCAGTAGAATGCTGTAAGCAGAAGAGGGGTGTCCTTGTTATTGGGAAGGGCTTGGGGTGTGCTTTACCTGCCTGGATGTAAGAAAGGAAGGAAGGAAGGAAGGAAGGAAGGAAGGAAGGAAGGAAGGAAGGAAGGAAGGAAAAGAGGGGGATTGGACTAAATAGAAGAAGGATTGGGCTAGATGCCCTTTGGGGTTCCCCTCCCATTTTGGGATGCCAGGATGAAAGAATCAGAAGTGGGGTGTCCCTGTTACCGGGAGGTGCTTGGGTTGTGCTTTACCTGCCTGGAAGAAGGAAGGAAGGAAGGAAGGAAGGAAGGAAGGAAGGAAGGGGATGGGACTAGATGGTGGGAAGACTGGACTAGATATTCTTTGGGGTTCCCTTCCCACTTATGCAATCCCACTAGGATGCTGTAAGCAGAAGAGGGGTGTCCTTGTTATTGGGAAGGGCTTGGGGTGTGCTTTACCTGCCTGAAGGAAGAAAGGAAGGAAGGAAGGAAGGAAGGAAGGAAGGAAGGAAGGAAGAGAGGGGGATTGGACTAAATGAAAGGAGGTTTGGACTTGATGTCCTTTGGGGTTCCCTCCCCACTTTGGGATGCCAGGATGGAATAACCAGAAGTGGGGTGTCCCTGTTACCGGGAGGGGCTTGGGTGGTGCTTTACCTGCCTGGAAGAAAAAAAGGAAGGAAGCCAAAGGAAGGAAGGAAGGAAGGAAGGAAGGAAGGAAGGAAGGAAGGAAAGAAAGAAGAGAGAGAGAGATTGGACTAGATGCCCTTTGGGATTCTCTTGCCAATTGGGGACTAGGATGGAGTAAGCAGAAGTGGGGTGTCCCTGTATTGAGAGGGGCTTGGGTGCTGCTTTACCTGCCTGGAGGAAGGGGTCGGGCTGGATATCCTTTGGGGTTCCCACCCCCCTTTTGGGACTCCCTGATGCCCCTGTCTCCAGGGAGGGGGTGTTTTCCGGGGATTCCCCCTTTTTTTAAAAGGGAGGGGGTTGCCTTGGGGATGCCCTCCCTTCCGGGGGTGGGGGGTGGGGGTGTCTGCTCACCTCGTAGTCCTCGGAGGCCCCTCCGGGAGGGGTCGCAGCCCCCCAGCCCTGCTCCTCCTGCTGCTGATGCTCCAGATGGGGAGGGGGATGCTGCTGCCCCGGTCCCATTCCACGCGGAGGCGGCGGATGCGGGGTCGGGGCTCCGGCAGAGCGAGTCGTTGAAGGGCCGAGGAGGGTCCATGGCCGCCAAGGGGGAGACCCCGGCCCTTGGGGAGAAGGCAGAAGGGAAGGAAGGGAAGGAAGGAAGGAGGAAGCCCGGCTCCTCGCTCTGCCTCCTCTGCCTCTGCCTCTGCTTCTGCTTCTGCTTCTGCCTCTGCTACCGCCTCTGCCGCCTCTGCTTTGCCTGGGCGAAGGAAGCATGGCGCGCCCCCTGCAGGGCACAGAGGGAAGGGCGGCAGGCAAGGCAAGGCAAGAGCCCCCTCCTCCTCCTGCTCACACACCACCCTAGGGTTGGGAAGGGCCCCCTAAGGCCATCCAGTCCAACCTTTCTTCTGTGTAGTCTCGCCACCTTCTCTTGATCTCTTCGGTTTCTGTTAGGTCCCTGCCATCTTTGTTTTTAAGGCCCATTCGACCTCACTCCTCAGGATGTCTGGTTCTAATTCACTCACCACACTGTCAAAACTCTCCTAGATATTATTATCCTTCTTCTGTGTAGTCTCGCCACCTTCTCTTGATCTCTTCAGTTTCTGTTAGGTCCCTGCCATCTTTGTTTTTGGCAGGGACCTAACAGAAGCTGAAGAGATCAAGAGAAGGTGGCGAGACAACACAGAAGATCTGTATAGGAAGGATAATAATATCGAGGATAGTTTTGACGGTGTGGTGAATGAATTAGAACCAGACATCCTGAGGAGTGAGGTCGAATGGGCCTTAAAAACAAAGATGGCAGGGACCTAACAGAAGCTGGAGAGATCAAGAGAAGGTGGCGAGACTACACAGAAGATCTGTATAGGAAGGATAACAATATCGAGGATAGCTTTGACGGTGTGGTGAATGAATTAGAACCAGACATCCTGAGGAGTGAGGTTGAATGGGCCTTAAGAAGCATTGCTAACAACAAGGCAGCAGGAGACAACGGGATCCCAGCTGAACTGTTTAAAATCTTAAAAGATGATGCTGTCAAGGTGATGCATGCCCTATGCCAGCAAATATGGAAAACACAAGAATGGCCATCAGACTGGAAAAAATCAACTTCTATCCCCATACCAAAAAAGGGAAATGCGAAAGACTGCTCCAACTTCCGTACAGTGGCCCTTATTTCTCATCATGCCAGGAAGGGAATGCTCAAGATCCTGCAAGGAAGAAGACTCCAGCAAGACATGGAGCGAGAGTTGCCAGATGTTCAAGCTGGGTTTAGAAAAGGCAGAGGAACCAGAGACCAGATTGCCAATATCCGGATGCAGGAGAATGGAGAAAGGCAGGGAGTTCCAGAAAAACATCTACTTCTGCTTCATTGACTCTTCTAAAGCCTTTGACTGTGTGGATTGTAATAAATGGTGGCAAGTTCTTGGTGGGATGGGCATCCCAAGCCCCCTTCCCTCTCTCCTGAGGAATCTGTCCAAGGACCAAGGAGCCACAGTCAGAACTGACCACGGAACAGGAGACGGGTTCAAGATTGGGAAAGGCGTCCGGCAAGGCTGCATCCTCTCACCCAACCTATTCAACTTGTATGCAGAACACATCATGCGAGGATGCGCGGGGCTTGAGGAATGCAAAGCTGGGGTAAAAATTGCTGGAAGAAACATTAACAACCTCAGATATGCAGATGACACCACTCTGATGGCCGAAAGCGAGGAGGAGCTGAGGAGCCTTCTCATCAAGGTGAAAGAAGAAAGCGCAAAAGCCGGGTTGCAGCTGAACGTCAAAAAAACCAAGATTATGGCAACAAGAATGATTGACAACTGGGAAATAGAGGGAGAAAAGGTGGAGGCCGTGACAGGGTTTGTATTTCTAGGCGCAAAGATGAGTGCAGACGCAGACTGTGGCCAGGAAATCAGGAGACGCTTCCTTCTTGGGAGGAGAGCAATGTCCAGTCTCGATAAAATAGTGAAGAGTAGAGACATCAGACTGGCAACCAAGATCCATTGCCTAGTCAAAGCCATGGTCTTCCCTGTAGTCACCTACGGATGTGAGAGCTGGACCTTAGGGAAGGCTGAGCGAAGGAAGAGAGATGCTTTTGAGCTGTGGGGTTGGAGGAAAGTGCTGAGAGTGCCTTGGACTGCGAGAAGATCCAACCAGTCCATCCTCCAGGAAATAAAGCCCGGCTGCTCACTGGAGGGAAGGAGACTAGAGGGAAAGCGGAAGTCCTTTGAATGCCACATCATGAGGAGACAGCAAAGCCTGGAGAAGGGAATGATGCTGGGGAAAGTGGAAGGTAAAAGGAAGAGGGGCCGACCAAGGGCAAGATGGATGGATGGCATCCTTGAAGTGACTGGATTGACCTTGAAGGAGCTGGGGGTGGTGACGGCCGACAGGGAGCTCTGGCGTGGCCTGGTCCATGAGGTCACGAAGAGTCGGAGACGACTGAACGAATGAACAACAACAGAATAATAATAATAATAATAATAATAATAGAATAATAGAATATTACAACCTTAGAGATCCAGTCTCCAGAACAGACTTCCAGACAGTGAGAGCTGTTCAGCAGTGGAACTCTCTGCCCTGGAGTGTGGTGGAAGCTCCTTCTTTGGAGGCTTTGAAACAGGCCAAGAATGGAAAACGGAATGTTGGTGGACAGGAAAAGAGATTTAAAGATGGGCTCAAAGCCAAGCTTAAAAACTGTGGCATAGACACTGAGAACTGGGAAGCTCTGGCCCTTGAACGCTCCAGCTGGAGGTCAGCTGTGAGCAGCAGTGCTGCAGAATTTGAAGAGGCACGAATGGAGGGCAAAAGGGAGAAACATGCCAGGAGGAAGGCGCGTCAAGCCAACCCCGACCAGGACCGCCTTCCACCTGGAAACGAATGCCCTCACTGCGGGAGAAGATGCAGGTCAAGAAGAGGGCTCCACAGTCACCTGCGGACCCACCCCCAGGACACCGAACTTAGAGGACCATCATCCTCGGACTACAAGGGATCACCTAAGTAAGTAAGTCTCCAGGGCAGACTTCCAGACTGTGAGAGCTGTTCAGCAGTGGAACTCTCTGCCCCAGAGTGTGGTGGAGGCTCCTTCTTTGGAGACTTTGAAGCAGAGGCTGGATGGCCATCTGTCGGGGGTGCTTTGGATGCGATTGTCCTGCTTCTTTGCAGAATGGGGTTCGACTGGATGATGGCCCAGGAGGTCTCTTCCAACTCGAGGATTCTATAATTCTATGATTCTACTCAGAAGGAGTCCTCCAAAGGCAATCCAGTCTAACCTGCCTTCATGCAGGGAAAGCACATGCCTAATAATGAAGGAAAAGAGTGCCCCTGAGTGTGTGCAAAGTGTCATTCTTGAAACAGAAAGGTGGAGAAGAGGGGGGGTCCTTCGAGGTGGTCAGTCAGCCCCTCCCCCTCAAGCCAGTGTCCAGTGTGGCGTTCCACTTTGGGGGGAGAGAGGGACTGCGTCTCCCAGCAGCGCTCGGCCGAGGAAAGCATGCCATGTTTACCTTCCCGCAGGTGTTGACACAGGTGCTGCCGCTGTTTACCTGGAAGAGCCAGAGGGAGGGCTTCTCTCTCTGCAAAGGGGAGGGGTCATCTTGCAGGAAGGGGTCACCTCTACGGAAGGGGAAAGGGCAAAGAGAGTGGACACTATAGTCCATCCGTCTTGCTTCCTTCCCTCCTTGGTCAACTGAGGTGCATTTCAGACACTGCATTGAAATGCGTGCAGGTATGGCTTACAATATTTATACACCAGGTATTGGCCAGCTTGGGCCCTCCAGCTGTTTTGGACTCCAACTCCCACCATTCTGCACAGCCTCAGGTCCTTTGCTTTTCCTCCTCAGCCATTTAATTGAGGATGTAGCTGGGAGTAGAAATGTGGTCGACACAGCAAGGCCATACATCTTCTCATAGAGGATGGGAAAAAACTAGGAGGCTCATGAGCTAGCACTAACACAATGGGTCTGAATACGTAATAATGATGTTATGGCTTAATGCAGGCATGGGCAAACTTTGGCCCTCCCTTCATGTGTTTTGGATTCCAACTCCCACCATTCCCAATACGTATGCTCACAGCAATAAAATAATGTTATGGCTTAATGCAGGCATGGACAAACTTCAGCCTCCCTTCATGCGTTTTGGACTCCAACTCCCACCATTCCGAACAGCCTCCTACCCCTTCTTTTCCCCCTCAACTGTTTAAGTGGTGATGTATCTTGGAGTAGATGATGTAACTGGTTGACACAGCAAGGCCATAAATGTATTGTCGAAGGCTTTCATGGCTGGAATCACTAGGTTCTTGTGGGTTTTTTCGGGCTATATGGCCATGTTCTAGAGGCATTTTCTCCTGACATTTCGCCTGCATCTATGGCAAGCATCCTCAGAGGTAGTGAGGTCTGTTGGAAGTAGGAAAAAGGGTTTATATATCTGTGAAATGACCAGGGTGGGGCAAAGAACTCTTGTCTGCTGGAGCTAGTTGTGAATGTTTCAACTGACCACCTTCATTAGCATTTGAAGGCCTGGCTGAGCCTGGGGGAAGCTTTTGTTGAGAGGTGTTAACAGCAAAACAGCAGAGAGGAAACAACCAGACACATCTTAACACCTCTCAACAACAGATTCCCCCAGGCTCAGCCAGGCCTTCAAATGCTAATGAAGGTGGTCAGTTGAAACATTCACACCTAGCTCCAGCAGAGAAGAGCTCTTTGCCCCACCCTGGTCTTTCCACAGGGATATAAACCCATTTTCCTAACTCCAACAGACCTCACAACCTCTGAGGATGCTTGCCATAGATGCAGGCGAAACGTCAGGAGAAATGCCTCTTGAACATGGCTCTATAGCCCGAAAAAACCCACAAGAACCTAATGATTGTATGGCTTAATGCAGGCATGGGCAAACTTTGGCCCTCCCTTCATGTGTTTTGGACTCCAACTCCCACCATTCCTAACAGCCTCATAGAATCCTAGAATCCAAGAGTTGGAAGAGACCTCATGGGCCATCATCCAGTCCAACCCCATTCTGCCAAGAAGCAGGAATATTGCATTCAAATCACCCCTGACAGATGGCCATCCAGCCTCTGCTTAAAAGCCTCCAAAGAAGGAGCCTCCACCACACTCCGGGGCAGAGAGTTCCACTGCTGAACGGATCTCACAGTCAGGAAGTTCTTCCTCATGTTCAGATGGAATCTCCTCTCTTGTAGTTTGAAGCCATTGTTCCGCATCCTAGCCTCAGGCCCCTTCCTGAGGAAAAGGGAAAGGAAAGGGCCTGAGGCTGTTAGGAATGGTGGGAGTTGGAGTCCAAAACATCTCAAGGGCCGAAATTGGCCCATGCCTGGACTAACCATAACAGCAATACGGTAGATAATCGGCCCATAGACATGAGAAGATTTATGGCCTTGCTGAACTCATAGTGCATCATGGTGCAAAAGCTCACTGCTGCAACATGAATCCCCAAAGAAGACACACCAAGTAATAAGAGAGGCAAAATACTCTGTTCTGCATCGACAAGAGAGAGGCACATACTGAATATGATCACAAATCAATAGAATATAGGCTGCTATTCTGGGAATGGACAGGCTGACTCGGTTGCTCTCAATGCTCCAGTTTTGTCCAAAGGATGGATCTTCTGCCTCTGAAGGAAAGTCTTCCGGGTGTTTGTGCTCCCGCTGTGGTCAGTGCATTTTTGTGGCAAACGGCAGGTCCGGTGGGTCAGGACCGCCGGCGCCTTGCGGTCGTTCTGGGCAATGGCCCCTTCCAGGCTGCCACCCGACGTGATGGCATCAGATCTGATGCAAATGGATGGATCCTCTCTGGCCAAAGGGTTCGGTGCCACTCCAGATAATGCGGCTGCAGGGATGACTGACCAAGACTCCTTCCACTTGCTGGAGGCTCCGGTCAGTGTATGTCCATTGCAAGCTAACCATTGCTGACACATCCTTGGTGTTTCTGAGGGTGAGTCTTGGGAGATGGTTTAGACCTGTAACTGCAGGGTCAAGGGTTAGCTGACCATGACTGACCAATCCCTGGAGTTGCTGAAGTTGAGTCTTGGGAGAGAGTTTGGACCAGTGACTGCAGGGTCAAGGGTCAGCTGACTATTACTGACCATTGCTGATACATCCCTAGAGTTGCCGAAGGTGAGTCTTGGGAGAGAGTTTGGACCCACAACTGCAGGGTCAAGGGTCAGCTGACTATTACTGACCATTGCTGATACATCCCTAGAGTTGCCGAAGGTGAGTCTTGGGAGAGAGTTTGGACCCATGACTGCGGAGTCAAGGGCCAGCTAACCATGATTGACCATTCCCTGGAGTTGCTGAGGCTGAGTCTTGGGAGAGAATTTGGACCCGCAACTGCAGGGTCAAGGGTCAGCTGACCATTACTAACTGTTGCTGACAAATCTCTAGAGTTGCTGAGGGTGAGTCTTGAGAGAAGGTTTGGACCCATGACTGCGGAGTCAAGGGTCAGCTAACCATGATTGACCATTCCCTGGAGTTGCTGAGGCTGAGTCTTGGAAGAGGATTTGAACTCATGACTACAGGGTCAAGGGTCAGCTGGCCATTACTGAAACAGCCCTGGAGTAGCTGAGAGTGAGTCTTAGGAGAGAGTTTGGACCTGTGACTGCAGGGTCAAGGGTCAGCTGACCATTACTGACACATCCCTGGAGTAACTGAGAGTGAGTCTTGCGAGAGAGTTTGGACCAGTGACCACAGGGTCAAGGGTGAGCTGACCATTACTGACCATTATTGATACATCTCTGGAGAAGCTGAGGGTGAGTCTTGGGAGAGGGTTTGGACCATTGCTGACACATCCCTGGAGTTGCTGAAGATGAGAGAGGGTTTGGACCCACAACTGCAGGGTCAAGAGTCAGATGACCATTGCTGACACATTTCTGGAGTAGATGAGAGAAGGTTTGAATCTGCGACTGCAGGGTCAAGTGTTCACTGACCATTACTGACCATTGCTGACACATTCCTGGAGTTGCTGAAGGTGAGAGGGTTTGGACCCACAACTGCAGAGTCAAGGGTCAGCTAACCATGATTGACCAATCCCTGAGGGTGAGTCTTGGGAGAGGACTCATGACTGCAGGGTGAAGCGTCAAGGGTCAGCTGACCATTACTGACACAGCTCTGGAGTAGCTGAGGGTGAGTCTTGGGAGAAAGTTTGGACCTGTGACTGCAGGGTCAAGGGCCAGCTGACCATTACTGACCATTATTGATACCTCCCTGGAGTAGCTGAAGGTGAGTCTTGGGAGAAGGTTTGGATCCACATGGGGTCAAGGGTCAACTGACCATTACTGACACATCCCTGGAGTTACTGAGAATGAGTCTTGGGAGAGGGTTTGGACCTACAACTGCATGGGAAGGGTCAAGAGTCAGCTGACTATTACTGACCATTCTTGACACATCCCTGGAGTAAGTGAGAATGAGTCTTGGGAGAGGGTTTGGACCCATGACTATGGGGTCAAGGGTCAGCTGACCCTTACTGACACAGCCCTGGAGTAGCTGAAGGTGAGTCTTGGGAGGGGGTTTGGACCCATGTCTTTGGGGTCAAGGGTCTGCTGACCATTACTGACACATCCCTGGAATTGCTGAGAAGGAGTCTTGGGGGAGTGTTTGGACCCATGACTGCAGAGTCAAGGGTCAGCTAACCATGATTGACCATTCCCTGGAGTTGCTGAGGGTGAGTCTTGGAAGAGGATTTGAACTCATGACTGCCGGGTCAAGGGTCAGCTGACCATTATTGACACAGCCCTGGAGTAGCTGAGGGTGAGTCTTGGGAGAGGGTTTGGACCTGTGACTGCAGAGTCAAGCATCTGCTGACCATTACTGACCATTGCTGACACATCCCTAGAGTTGCTGAAGGTGAGTTTTGAGAGAGGATTTGGACCCACAACTGCAGGGTCAAGGGTCAGCTGCCCATGACTGACATATCCCTGGAGTTGCTGAAGGTGAGTCTTGGGAGAGAGTTCGGACCCATGGCAAGTCCATTGAAGGTCATTCAGACCAACTCCAAATGAAGGGAGAGTGGAACTGGGAAGGGGGTGTCTGTCCTGGAGGTTCTCAGTCCAAGGAGGTGGCCTTTGGTCTGGGCCCAGGGGGACTGACCACTGGCTGGATGGGGAGGGGGCCTGGGAGAGGAGGGAGTGGGGGTGGGGGTCTGTCTCAGGGCTTCTCAGGGGGGCCCCTCCCCTCCCGACCCCCCCTCCAGCCGCTCCAGGCGCAGGGTCAGCTTGAGTGCCCCGGACTCCAGTCCGGCCAGCATGCGGGCCAGGCGGGTCTGGAGGGCGTCCAGGCGCTGCTGCAGGACCTCGGTCCGGCGCTGCTCCTCCCGCTGCCGGGCTTCCTCTCGGGCCTCCACTTGGGTGTCCAGCTGGCCCATCTGGAGCAGGATCTCCCGACCTTTGGCCTCCAGGGCCTCCTTGGCGCTGGGGAATTCGGCCAGCACTTCGGCCAGGTCTCCCTTGGACAAGCGGAAGAGGTCCGAGTAGCCCAGGCTCCGGATGTTGGCCGTGCGCCGGTTGCCCGAACGGTTGCCTGAAGCAAGCAAGGAAGGAAAGTGTATCATCAAAGGCTTCCTTGGCCAGAATCACTGGCTTGCTGTGAGATTTTAAGCTGTATGGCCAATATGCTCCAGTAGCATTCTCTCCTGATGTTTCACCTGCATTTGTGGTTAATGGCATCTTCAGAGGTTTTGTTGGCAGTGAAGTATATATATGTATATGTATATGTATATGTATATGTATATGTATATGTATATAGAGAGAGAGGTTGCCTGGCTTCTGTTGCCTGGAGGCACCCCCATTCGGAAAGTGCGTTCATTATTCAAAAACACCAGAAGCAAGACAGTAAATAAAGAAGACCACTCAGAAACTGGGGGAACTCCAGACATTATGTAATCAGAGGTTTTGTTGTCTAGATAGATAGATAGATAGATAGCGAGAGAGAGAGGTTGCCTGGCTTCTGTTGCCTGGAGGCACCCCCATTTGGAAAGTGTGTTCCAAATTGTTGCCTGGAGGCACCCCCATACTGTCTTGGAAGCAAGACAGTAAATAAAGAAGACCACTCAGAAACTGGGAGAACTCCAGACATTATGTAATCAGAGGTTTTGTTGTCTAGATAGATAGATAGATAGATAGATAGATAGATAGCGAGAGAGAGAGGTTGCCTGGCTTCTGTTGCCTGGAGGCACCCCCATTCGGAAAGTGTGTTCATTATTCAAAAACACCAGAACCAAGACAGTAAATAAGGAAGACCACTCAGAAACAGGGGGAACTCCAAGCGTCATGTAATCAAGGGTCAGAGAACACCTCCCAAACAGAGGGTGCCTCCAGGCAACAACAGCCAGGCTCCCTCTATGCAGACACTGTCACTGATTGACTTTGCAGCCTCATGGCTACTCAATGCTGTTCAAGGTTGCTTATTGCAACATTCACATTTCCTTAAACAGACAAGGGTTCCCTCTCCCAAGCCTGGACGTTATTCGACAGATTGCTTCATTGCCAACAGAGCCTCTGAAGAAGCCAGTCACAGATGTAGATGAAATGTCAGGAGAAAATGCTGCTGGAACATGACCATAACAGCCTGAAAAAACCTCCCAGCAACTCAAAGGAAGACAGAAAAAGCGGGGTATAAATAAACAAAAACATAACAACAACAACAACAACAACAATGAAGGGGTCAAGGGCCCTCAGGAGGGGGCTCCCTGGCATGGTCAGTCCTCCGGCCAAGGAGCGGCCAGGCCAGTGTGGGAAGGGAGGGTGTCTGAAGGGAAGCCCCCTGCCCCAGTGCTTTGGACTATGGATCCCATCTTCTCTCTAGCCTAGTCATGCATAGGGGCAAAATAGCCAGGGATGGAGGGAATGAAGAAGAAGGAAGGGAGAGGAGTGGGAAGAAAGGAAAGATAGGTAGATAGGAAAGAAGGAAGGAAGGAAGGATTGAAGCAGAAGAAGAGAGATGGAAGGGAAGAAGGAAGAAGGGGGATAAAGTAGCAAGGAGAGAGAGAAGAAAGCAAGGAACGGAAGAAGGAAGGTAAGAAAGAAGGAAGGAAGGAAGGAAGGAAGGAAGGAGTGAAGTGGAAGAGGAGAGACAAAAGGGAAGAAGGGAGGGAGAGTAGCAAGGGGAGAGAGAAAGAGAGAAGGAAGGAGAAATAAGGAAGGAAGGATTGAAGTGGAAGAGGACAGATGGAAGGGAAGGAGGAAGAAGGGGGGGACAGTAGGAATAAGAGAGAGAAGGAAGGAAGGATTGAAGTGGAAGTGGAGAGATGGAAGGGAAGAAGGAAAAAGGGAGGGAGAATAGCAATGAGAGAGAGAAAAAGAGAAGGAAGGAAATGAAGGAAGGAAGGAAGGAAGGAAGGAAGGAAGGAAGGAAGGGGAAGGGGACAGACAGAAGGGAAGAAGGAAGAAGGGAGGGAGAGTAGGAATGAGGGAGAGAGAAGGAAGGAAGGATTGAAGTAGAAGAGGAGAGATGAAAAGAAAGAAGGAAGAAGGGAGGGAGAGTAGGAATGAGAGAGAGAGAAGGAAGGAAGGATTGAAGTGGAAGAGGAGAGATGAAAAGAAAGAAGGAAGAAGGGAAGGAGAGTAGCAAGTAGAGAGAGAAGGAAGGAAGGATTGAAGTGGAAGAGGAGAGATGGAAAGGAAGAAGGAAGAAGGGAAGGAGAGTAGCAAGGAGAGAGAGAAGGAAGGAAGGATTGAAGTGGAAGAGGAGAGATGGAAAGGAAGAAGGAAGAAGGGAAGGAGAGTAGCAAGGAGAGAGAGAAGGAAGGATTGAAGTGGAAGAGGAGATATGGAAAGGAAGAAGGAAGAAGGGAAGGAGAGTAGGAATGAGAGAGAGAAGGAAGGAAGGATTGAAGTGGAAGAGGAGAGATGGAAAGGAAGAAGGAAGAAGGGGGGAGAGTAGGAATGAGAGAGAGAAGGAAGGAAGGATTGAAGTGGAAGAGGAGAGATGGAATGGAAGACAGAAGAAGGGAGGGAGAGTAGGAATGAGAGAGAGAAGGAAGGAAGGATTGAAGTGGAAGAGGAGAGATGGAAAGGAAGAAGGAAGAAGGGAAGGAGAGTAGCAAGGAGAGAGAGAAGGAAGGAAGGATTGAAGTGGAAGAGGAGAGATGGAAAGGAAGAAGGAAGAAGGGAAGGAGAGTAGCAAGGAGAGAGAGAAGGAAGGAAGGACTGAAGTGGAAGAGGAGATATGGAAAGGAAGAAGGAAGAAGGGAAGGAGAGTAGCAAGGAGAGAGAGAAGGAAGGAAGGATTGAAGTGGAAGAGGAGAGATGGAAGGGAAGAAGGAAGAAGGGAGGGAGAGTAGGAATGAGAGAGAGAAGGAAGGAAGGATTGAAGTGGAAGAGGAGAGATGGAAGGGAAGAAGGAAGAAGGGAAGGAGAGTAGCAAGGAGAGAGAGAAGGAAGGGAAGGATTGAAGTGGAAGAGGAGAGATGGAAGGGAAGAAGGAAGAAGGGAGGGAGAATAACAAGGAGAGAGAAAGAGAGAAGGAAGGAAATAAGGAAATAAGGAAATAAGGAAGGAAGGAAGGAAGGAAGGAAGGAAGGAAGGAAGGGGACAGACAGAAGGGAAGAAGGGAGGGAGAGTAGCAAGGAGAGAGAGAAAAAGAGAAGGAAAGAAGGAAGGAAGGAAGGAAGGAAGGAAGGAAGGAGGGAGGGAGGGAGGGAGGGAGGGAGGGAGGGAGGGAGGGAGGGAAGGAAGGAAGGAAGGAAGGAAGGAAGGAAGGAAGGAAGGAAGGGGACAGACAGAAGGGAAGAAGGGAGGGAGAGTAGCAAGGAGAGAGAGAAAAAGAGAAGGAAAGAAGGAAGGAAGGAAGGAAGGAAGGAAGGAAGGAAGGAAGGAAGGAAGGAAGGAGGGAGGGAGGGAGGGAGGGAGGGAAGGAAGGAAGGAAGGAAGGAAGGAAGGAAGGAAGGAAGGAAGGAAGGAAAGAAGGGGGAGGGGACAGAGGGTTAGGGGTAGGGTTAGACCTTCCTGGCTGACTAAATCTGATGATTTGTTTGAGAGAGTCAAAAGATCGTTGCTGTGCTCAGTGGACTTGCTGGTGACGGCATTCCAGGATTGCTTAGAATCCTCAAATCGAGTTGGAAGAGACCTGGTGGGCCATCCAGTCCAACCCCATTCTGCCAAGAAGCGGGACAATCCCATTCAAAGCACCCCCGACAGATACACTTAGGTCTGTGTATCTCACGGATGGTTATGCCGTCTGTCCGCCTTCTCATTGCGCAATATGAATAAACCTGTGTTTTGCCCTCTAACTGTTTGGACTCTTGCTTCGGATCCATAGCAGACTGGTAAGATCCTGGAGGGTCTTGGGACCCCGTTCCATAACAGTATGGTTTCAATGGAATTGCATGAAAGGAGTATGACTGGGGTCTATATAGCCTAAATATGTCAACCTAAGAAATAAGGCCTGGAAAACTACAAAAAGCTGCCCTCTTCCATAAGCAACTATACTGTATGCTGGACACTATGAAAACTGCGACCCCCGCTTGTGGGACCTTACCCTTGATGCTGAGGATGCTGATCTCCCCGAAGTAGTGTCCCTCCCTGAGGAGGGCGTAGGGCGTGACCCCGTCGTCGGCCACCACGGCCAGCTGCCCCTCACGCACGAAGAACATCTCGCGGCCCACCTCCCCCTTGCGGCAGACGTACTCTCCGGGCGAGTAGACCTGTGGCTGCAGGCGGAGGACCACCTCCTCCAGGAGGCTGCGCTCGCAGTGTCGGAAGATCTGGACCTTGCGCAGGGTGGGGAGGTGGACGGCGGACACCACTTCAGCACGCAGGTGTGGGGCCAGGTGTCGCAGGGCCCGGTCTTCCCGGATCATCTTGCGGTTCATGCGCAGGTGCCTCAGCCAGTCGTTCACACGGTGCCGCAGCCGGGGCTCCACCTGCATTTCACCCAGGTAGGCCTTGATGGGGTCGTGCTCTGGGAGGAAGGAGGCCTCGGCCCGGCCCATGTCGGCCACCTCGGAGGCCACACTGCCCATGATGGTGGCAAAGGCCAGCACAGCTAGCAGGAACCCGGCGGACATGAAGAGGAACTCCTCCTCACGGCTCGGCTCTGGCGTGTCCCCCACCGTGGTCAGCACCAGTGTCGAGAAGTAGAAGGAGTGCAGGTACTGGCGCAACAACCGTCCGAAGTCAGGGTCACTGGTGTTCGGGTAGACCTGCCATAAAACATGATGAATGGCTTGAATGAAATTGTATGAAACTACAAAAGGTGAACCAATGAACTGTAATTAAAAGTTTCTGCTGACACTGAGGGCCAGAGACAAATGATTAACTCTCGGTGGAAAACAACATGTTTACATTACCAAAGGGAATGATTTTTTTTAAGTTAAAGAATTGTTTACAAGGTTCCTTACATTAAGAAGGAAGCAAACAATGCTCATTAAGAGCCGTCGCAAACTCTGTTCCTGCGGGAGCAAACCTTGCTAGCACATCCCTGACGTCATGAGCCTGCGCCTCTCGCCCCGCCCCTTTCTCCGCCCCTTTCTCTTTGCCAGCGTGGTTTTTCCTTTGCTAGGGCAGCATTGCCCGCATTTTCTCTCAGTTGAATTCTGCCAACTGAGAGAGTATGCTGGCAATGCTGCCCTAGCAAAGGAAAAACCACTCTCGCAAGGAGAAAGAGGCGGAGAAAGGGGCGGGGCGAGAGGCGGAGTCTCATGACGTCAGGGACATGCTAGCAAGGTTTGCTCCCGCAGGAACAGAGTTTGCGACGGGTCTAAGAAGGAAAACCAATGATCACTTAAGGAAGCAAAGTCAACACCTGTCCAGGAACTGATGGAGTTGTCATGAAATAAATAAATGATGTATGCATGAAAGAAGTATGACTGGGGTCTACATAGCCTAACTATGCCAACCTAAGAAATGAAGCCTGGAAAACTACAAAAAGATTACTGATGAGAACTGCCACCATTGATGACTGGAAACAAATTATTAACTGTTGAACTCTTGGTGGAAAACAACATGTTTACATTACCAAAGGCAATGATTTTTTTAAGTTAAAGAATTGTTTACAAGTTTCCTTACATTAAGAAGGAAGCAAACAATGCTCATTAAGAAGGAAAACCAATGATCACTTAAGTAAGCAAAGTCAGCATCTGTCCAGGAACTGATGGAGTTGTCATGAAATAAATGATGCATGGTTTCAATGGAATTGCATGAAAGGAGTATGACTGGGGCCTATATAGCCTAAATATGTCAACCTAAGCAGTAAGGCCTGGAAAACTACAAAAAAAATACTGATGAGAACTGCTGACATTGATGACTGGAAACAAATGATTAACTGTTGAACTCTTGGTGGAAAACAACATGTTTACATTACCAAAGGCAATGATTTTTTTTAAGTTAGAGAATTGTTTACAAGGTTCCTTACATTAAGAAGGAAGCAAACAATGCTCATTAAGAAGGAAAACCAATGATCACTTAAGGAAGCAAAGTCAACACCTGTCCAGGAACTGATGGAGTTGTCATTAAATAAATAAATGATGTATGCATGAAAGGAGTATGACTGGGGTCTATATAGCCTAACTATGCCAACCTAAGAAATGAAGCCTGGAAAACTACAAAAAGATTACTGATGAGAACTGCCGCCATTGATGACTGGAAATAAATCATTAACAGTTGAACTCTTGGTGGAAAACAACATGTTTACATTGCCAAAGGCAATTATATTTTTAAAGTTAAGGAATTGTTTACAAGGTTCCTTACATTAAGAAGGAAGCAAACAATGCTCATTAAGAAGGAAAACCAATGATCACTTAAGGAAGCAAAGTCAACATCTGTCCAGGAACTGATGGAGTTGTCATGAAATAAATGATGCATGGTTTCAATGGAATTGTGTGAAAGGAGTATGGCTGGGGTCTATATAGCCTAACCTAAGAAATGAAGCCTGGAAAACTTATGCCAACCTAAGAAATGAAGCCTGGAAAACTACAAAAAGATTACTGATGAGAACTGCCACCATTGATGACTGGAAACAAATTATTAACTGTTGAACTCTTGGTGGAAAACAACATGTTTACATTACCAAAGGCAATGACTTTTTTTAAGTTAGAGAATTGTTTACAAGGTTCCTTACATTAAAGAGGAAGCAAACAACACTCATTAAGAAGGAAAACCAATGATCACTTAAGGAAGCAAAGTCAACATATGTCTAGGAACTGATGGAGTTGTCATGAAATAAATGATGTATGGTTTGAATGGAATTGTGTGAAAGGAGTATGACTGGGGTCTATATAGCCTAAAGATGCCAACCTAAGCAATAAGGCCTGGAAAATTCCAAAAATATTACTGATGAGAACTGCTGATATTGATGACTGGAAACAAATTATTAACTGTTGAACTCTTGGTGGAAAACAACATGTTTACATTACCAAAGGCAATGATTTTTTTTAAGTTAAGGAATTGTTTGAAAGGCTCGTTACATTAAGAAGGAAGCAAACAATGCTCCTTAGAAAAGAAAACCAATTATCACTTAAGGAAGCAAAGTCAACATCTGTCCAGGAACTGATGGAGTTGTCTTGAAATAAATGATGTATGGTTTGAATGGAATTGTGTGAAAGGAGTATGACTGGGGTCTATATAGCCTAAAGATGCCAACTTAAGAAATGAAGCCTGGAAAACTACAAAAAAAATATTGATGAGAACTGCTGACATTGATGACTGGAAACAAATTATTAACTGTTGAACTCTTGGTGGAAAACAACATGCTTACATTACAAAAGGCAATTAATTTTTTTTAAGTTAGAGAATTGTTTACAAGGTTCCTTACATTAAGAAGGAAGCAAACAACACTCCTTAGGAAAGAAAACCAATTATCACTTAAGGAAGCAAAGTCAACATCTGTCCAGGAACTGATGGAGTTGTCATGAAATAAATGATGTATGGTTTCAATGGAATTGCATGAAAGAAGTATGACTGGGGTCTATATAGCCTAACTATGCCAACCTAAGAAATGATGCCTGGAAAACTACAAAAAGATTACTGATGAGAACTGCCACCATTGATGACTGGAAACAAATGATTAACTGTTGAACTCTTGGTGGAAAACAACATGTTTACATTACCAAAGGCAATGGGTTTTTTTAAAAGATAGAGAATTGTTTACAAGGTTCCTTACATTAAGAAGGAAGCAAATAACACTGCTTAGGAAAGAAAACCAATGATCACTTAAGGGAGCAAAGTCAACATCTGTCCAGGAACTGATGGAGTTGTCATGAAATAAATGATGTATGGTTTGAATGGAATTGTGTGAAAGGAGTATGACTGGGGTCTATATAGCCTAACTATGCCAACCTAAGAAATGAAGCCTGGAAAACTACAAAAAAAATACTGATGAGAACTGCTGACATTGATGACTGGAAACAAATTATTAACTGTCGAACTCTTGGTGGAAAACAACATGTTTACATTACCAAAGGCAATGATTTTTTTTTAAGTTAGAGAATTGTTTACAAGGTTCCTTACATTAAGAAGGAAGCAAAGAACACTCCTTAAGAAAGAAAACCAATGATCACTTAAGGAAGCAAAGCCAACATCTGTCCAGGAACTGATGGACTGTGAGAGCCGTTCAGCAGTGGAACTCTCTGCCCCGGAGTGTGGTGGAGGCTCCTTCTTTGGAAGCTTTTAAACAGAGGCTGGATGGCCATCTGTCAGGGGGGATTTGAATGCAATATTCCTGCTTCTTGGCGGAATGGGGTTGGACTGGATGGCCCATGAGGTCTCTTCCAACTCTTTGATTCTATGAATCTATGAGTTGTCATGAAATAAATGATGAATTGAGAGGGCTTCAGACATGTATTGGAGGTACAATGGGGGCTTCAGGCACATAGGCTTATAGACTGCATGCAGATTACATTGGAAACATTGCAAGGTGCCTGGAGCAGTGCTGAACTTGGTACTTGTGATAAACAGGAAGATTGACCAAGACACGCTTGCTCCATGACTGCTTCTGCTTAACCACAAAGGTTGCTACACGTTAACTGTAAGGGGCGTGTTATGTTACTGAAATGTGGTTGCTACGTGCAATATATGCAATATTACCGTGTATGGGGGGTTGTTTACTGAAAAGGAAACTTTGTGGTAAGCTCCTTCCTGAAGATGTTTATGCTAAAGGAAATGTTTGCTTAATGCTATGTCAAATAAGGATAAAGGAAAACCTTAAGTTGTCAACAAGTAAGGTATATAAACCCTGATGTTCGTCCCAGTCGGGGCGGATGGCTTGGTACCGGCATACTGCATTATGCTGTCTGTCCGCCTTCTTATTGCGCAATATGAATAAACCTGTGTTTTGCCCTCTAACTGTTTGGACTCTTGCTTCAGATCCATAGCAGACTGGTAAGATCCCGGAGGGTCTTGGGACCCCGTTCCATAACAGTATGGTTTCAATGGAATTGCATGAAAGGAGTATGACTGGGGTCTATATAACCTAAATATGCCAACCTAAGCAATAAGGCCTGGAAAACTACAACAAGCTACTGATGAGAACTGCTGAACTGCTGACATTGATGGCCAGAAACAAATGATTAACTATTGAACTCTTGGTGGAAAACAACATGTTTACATTACCAATGACTCTTTTAAGTGAAGTTAAGGAAGCAAACAAGGCTCCTTACTTAAGAAGGAAAACCTTCTTAAGGAAGCAAAATCAGAATCCATCCAGGAACTGAGTTAGGATGTCTTCACTGGCAAAACACTGGCAAAACTGGAACAACAGCAAGAAATATTGCTATATAAGAGACATTTTACTATTCCAAAACTGTGGCAGACAGGAGGAGTCTGGTCCAGCCGCCAATCTTCTCCAAGAGATGGAGGGAGATGGCGTATTTGCAGAATGGCAGATTTGCAGGGATTGCAATCTGGCCTACATTCGGGGTCTCTTTTCCAGGAGAAGGAAGAAGAGATGGCACTGTGTGCATGGTGGGGAATGAATGTGTATATGCGTGTGAATGTTGAGTGAATTGTAGGATCCATTGTTTGTGTACCCAAAGTAGGTATAGAGTCTGTATGTCTATTTTCTTTCTCTATATTGCTCTGTAGTATACTCGGTCTGGATTGTTGTGAGTTTTCAGGCTGTATGGCCATGTTCCAGTAGCATTCTCTCCTGACGTTTCACCTGCATCTGTGGCTGATTTATTCAGAGGTCTGTGGGAATGAGGCAAGTGGAATGTATATAATCTGTGGATATATATGGGAGAAAGAACCTTTGTCTGTTTGAAGCGTGCTGCAGTTAAGTAGCCTTGCAGTTGCAAAGCCTGGCTGTTACTGCCTGGAGGCATCCTCTGTTTGGGAGGCGTTAACTGTCACTTGATTGTTTGCTGCCTGGAGTTTCCCTGTTTCCGAGTGATGTTCTTTATTTGCTTCCTTAATTCTGGTATTTTTCAATACTGGTGACCAGATTTTGTTCATTTTCATGGTTTCCTCCTTTCTGTTGAAATTGTCCACCTGCTTATGGTGGGTTTCAATAGCTTCTCTGTGTAGCCTGACATGGTGGTTGTGAGAGTGGTCCAGCGTTTCTGTGTTCTCCAATAATATTCTGTGTACAGGTTGGTCCCTATGTAGACTTGTCCACAGCTGGTATACGGGAGACCCCTGCAGAGGTGAGAGGATCTCTCTTGTCCTTTGTTGCATTGGTTGAGTTTCTCGGTGGGTCTGTAGATCATTTGGAGCTTGTGTTTCTCCATCAGGTTCCCTATGCGGTCAGTGGTTGCCTTGAGGTATGGCAAGAAGACTTTGCCTCCATCTTTGTCTTTACTCTCGTGGCTTGTTCTTGCACCTAATTGCAACATTCACAATTGCTTCGAACAGACAAGGATTCTTTCCACGACCCTGGACATTCCACAGATATATACACCCCACTTGCCTCATTTCCAACAGACCTCTAAAGATACCAGCCACAGATGCAGGTGAAACATTAGGAGAGAATGCTACTGGAGCCCAAGAAACTCACAGTAACTCAGTGATTCCAGCCATGAAGGCCTTCGACAACACATATACTCTGTTTGGGTTGTTGTAGGTTTTTTCGGGCTATATGCCCATGGTCTAGAGCAATAATGGGCAACCTTTTGAGCTTGGTGTGTCAATACTTGCCAAAAAAACGAGCATAACTCAGGTGGGGTGCCACTTCGAGAAAAACACTTAATTTCATGATATTTATAGTTTAATAACAAAAATATATTATTGTAATATATAACTGCATTTAATAAACCAAAAACTAATTATTTAACTTACCTGCTTTTTCTATAATGCCGTATATCTCGGCATTATAGAAAAATGCTGGTGTAGGAGCTGAGGATGAAATGTCTTTCTTGAGATGTGGCCACATCTCTGTATGCGGCTACATGCGACCGTGTGTCACCGAAAATGGCTACGCGTGTCAGTGCTGACACACGTGTCATAGGTTCGCCATCATGGGTCTAGAGGCATTCTCTCCTGACGTTTCGCCTGCATCTATGGCAAGCATCCTCAGAGGTATTTATTTATTTATTTATTTACTGTGCTTATCATCATCAATACTACAAAAGCCATTCCACGTCGTCTCATCGTCTAAACCACAATCCAGTATCATTTTCCGTTGTTCCATTCCTATCGTCATTACCAATTATTGCACTTCTTGTTCGAACGCCTTCTTGAACAGTCAAGTCTTTAGTTTCCTGCGGAATATCATCAGGGAAGGAGCCAGTCTGATGTCCACGGGAAGGGTGTTCCACAGCCGAGGAGCCACCACCGAGAAGGCCCTGTCTCTCGTCCCCGCCAGCCGTGCCTGTGAGGCAGGCGGGATCGAGAGCAGGGCCTCCCCGGACGATCTCAAAGTCCTGGTGGGCTCGTAGGTCGAGATGCGGTCGGATAGGTATCTTGGGCCGGAACCATTTAGGGCTTTATAGGCCAGCGCCAGCACCTTGAATTGAGCCCGGTAGCAGATCGGCAGCCAGTGGAGCTGGTACAACAAGGGCGTTGTATGCTCCCTGCGTCCTGTTAGTATCATGGCTGCCGCACGTTGGACCAATTGAAGCTTCCGGGCTGTCTTCAAGGGCAACCCCACGTAGAGAGCGTCAATACCTCAATTCCTCTGAGGATGCTTGCCATAGATGCAGGCGAAACGTCAGGAGAGAATGCCTCTAGACCATGGCCATATAGCCCGAAAAAACCTACAACAACCCAATGATTCCAGCCATGAAGGCCTTCGACAATACATTATACTCCGTCTCATTGTAAACTAAATAAAAGAACAGTTTTAGTGCTTTTGAATGTTTGAAAATGATCAAGGGTCTGGAGAACAAGCCCTATGAGGAGCGGCTTAGGGAACTGGGCATGTTTAGCCTGAAGAAGAGAAGGCTGAGAGGAGATATGATAGCCATGTATAAATATGTGAGAGGAAACCACAGGGAGAAGGGGGAGGGAGCAAGCTTGTTTTCTGCTTCCCTGGAGACTAGGACGCAAGGGAGGAATGGCTTCAAACTACAAGAGAGGAGATTCCATCTGAACACGAGGAAGAACTTCCTGACTGTGAGAGCCGTTCAGCAGTGGAACTCTCTGCCCCGGAGGGAGTGTGGTGGAGGCTCCTTCTTTGGAAGCTTTGAAACAGAGGCTGGATGGCCATCTGTCAGGGGTGATTTGAATGCAATATTCCTGCTTCTTGGCAGGATGGGGTTGGACTGGATGGCCCATGAGGTCTCTTCCAACTCTTTGATTCTATGATTCTATGAGGCTGGATGGCCATCTGTCAGGGGTGATTTGAATGCAATATTCCTGCTTCTTGGCAGAATGGGGTTGGACTGGATGGCCCATGAGGTCTCTTCCAACTCTTTGATTCTATGATTCTATGAGGCTGGATGGCCATCTGTCAGGGGTGATTTGAATGCAATATTCCTGCTTCTTGGCAGGATGGGGTTGGACTGGATGATGGCCCATGAGGTCTCTTCCAACTCTTTGATTCTATGATTCTATGAGGCTGGATGGCCATCTGTCAGGGGTGATTTGAATGCAATATTCCTGCTTCTTGGCAGGATGGGGTTGGACTGGATGATGGCCCATGAGGTCTCTTCCAACTCTTTGATTCTATGATTCTAGGATTCTATGAAAAGTATTCACAACAGACCCAGCCATCTGCCCCGAAGCCGATGTGCCCCGAGAGGGCGAAGTAGAGGCAGCCGTGCCAGTGGATTCCCGCGAAGATGCAGGAGACCAGCTTGAGCAGGCGGAAAGCGTGAGGGTGTGCGGTGCGGGTCTCTGTCCGGTCCAGGGCTTCCAGCAAGCGAGGGCTGCGCAGCAGGCGGTTGGCGCGCACTCCCAGCGGACAGCCCAGGCCCAGCCACAGGTACAGCAGGTCCGTCGGGAGCAGCGAGGCAACGTCCCGGCGGAAGGTTCCGGAGCCCATGTAACGCCGGGCGATGGCCCTGGGGTCCGCCACCAGCAGCCCTTCCTCCAGGAAGCCTGCCAGACGAGAGACACAGAGAGAAATGTCATGAATACATTTTAAAAACTTTAGTATACCAGGTATGAGCAAACTTTGGCCCTCCATCTGTCAGGGGTGATTTGAATGCAATATTCCTGCTTCTTGGCAGAATGGGGTTGGACTGGATGGCCCAGGAGGTCTCTTCCAACTCTAGGATTCTATGATTCTATTCTATGATTCTTATATAACATGTTTCTTTCTGCTGTTGTTCCAAAATGTTGTAAATGGGACAGGATTGTGGTGCAGGGATTGGGTTGTGGTGCAGCTGGTTGGGAGCCAGCTGCATTAAAATCACTATTTATTTATTTATTTATTTATTTGCTATATTTATATACCGCTCCTCTCAGCCCGAAGGCAATTCGGGGCAGTTTACAGTCAGACATCAAAGAATAAAAATACAGTAAAACAATTAAGATAATATTAAAAACATGATAAAATCAATTGACCAAGAGGTCATGAGTTCAAAGCCAGCCTGGGTCGGAGTGAGCTTCTGGCCATTTGTCTAGCTTGCTGTTGATCTTTGCAGCCCGAAAGGCAGTTGCACCTGTCAAGTAGGAAATTTAGGTACTGCTTATGCAGGGAGGCTAATTTAACTAATTTGCGATGCCATAAAATTCTCCAGCAGCATGCAAAGAATGAGGAAGTACTCCATTAGTGGACGGTGAAGCGACAGCTCCCCCGGTGGCCAGAATTCAAAGCGTACTCTCATGAAGCTGGAAAGTTAAATAGCCTCTGTGTGTCTGTCTATATATGTTGTGCGTCTATGGCATTGAATGTTTGCCGTATATACGTGCATTGTGATCCGCCCTGAGTCCCCTGCGGAGTGAGAAGGGTGGAATATAAATACTGTAAATAAATAAATAAATGACAGGTTGTTTTGCAGCTAAAACTTGCCGACTCTATAATCTCTATCAGATGTTAGCCTTTCTTCCTTAAGTGATGTTGGTTTCCCTTCTTAAGGAAGGTGCATTGTATTGTCGAAGGCTTTCATGACTGGAATCACTGGGTTGTTATAGGTTTTTTCAGGCAATATGGCCATAGTCTAGAGGCAGACCTCACTACCTCTGAGGATGCTTGCCATAGATGCAGGCAAAATGTCAGGAGAACATGCCTCTAGACCATGGCCATATTGCCCGAAAAAACCTACAACAACCCAAGGTGCATTGTGCTTGACTTCTCTAACTTAAAGAACCATTGTCTTTGACTATGTAAACATGTTGTTTTCAACTCAAGAGTTAATAATCGTCTCTGGTCATGTCAGAATTTCATCTTCATTTGCAGTTGTCCACAATGCCATTTTCCCAGGTTCCAATCCTCCCAGGATGGTGCCTTCGGTCTTGCCCAGACCTTGTTCATATACCTTTCATGCAATTTCAATGAAACCACTCCCCACATTTATCACAGAAGGGGGGAGCAGGGTGATCAGACTAGATGGCCTTGGCTCTTCTACATTCACAGGGTCGTAACTAAAGAAGTGTCAACAGTTGGAGCAATTGCAGATGGAAAGAACCCAAAGGAGAACTATCTTAGGCATGGACCAACTTCGGCCCTACCTCCAGGTGTTTTGGACTTCAGCTCCCACAATTCAACCTAGGCTGATAGGAATGGTGGGAGCTGAAGTTCAAAATGCCTGGTCCGTCTGCTCTTTCGGCTGAGATGAATCACCTGCAAGGATGAGAGCTTTTGCCTCTTGATATAATCCTTCCCAGGGCATCTTCCTGTGTCTCTCCCTACCTGTTTCCTCCCTGAAGCTCATGTATAGCACGGGCGATGCTGCCCTCTGCTCTTCTATGGACACTATGAGTCTAATGGTCACCTTTTTGGGCTAAATTACCTCCCCAGAATGAGGGTGTGCATTAGATTCACATCATATGGTCATCTCAGTGCTGAGTCAAACCAAGAAAATATTTTTTTTCAAATTGTGTTACATAGTTATTGTTATTGAGGAAGAGAACCCCATCAATGGTCACCATGCACCTCTTGCTCAGTTTGGTCAGCCAGGCCAGGTACCTGCAGGTGTGCTGCTGCTGCCCCCAAGTGGAGAGCTGTGGGATTGCAGCTCACCTTGGAGAGCAGTAGGTGGCTCCCAGGTGGGCTTTGCACACATAGATCATAGAATCCTAGAGTTGGAAGAGACCTGGTGGGCCATCCAGTCCAACCCCATTCTGCCAAGAAAGAGGAAAATTGCCTTCAAAGCACCCCCAACAGATGGCCATCCAGCCTCTGCTTCAAAGCCTCCAAAGAAGGAGCCTCCATTACACTCTGGAGCAGAGAGTTCCACTGCTGAACAGCTCTCACAGTCAGGAAGTTCTTTCTCGTGTTCAGACGGAATCTCCTTTCCGGACGCAATGGCTCCATTGCGTCCTAGTCTCCAGGGAAGCAGAAAGGAAGCTTGCTCCCTCCTCTCTAGGACTTCCTCTCATGTACTTATACATGGCTATCATGTCTCCTCTCAGCCTTCTCTTCTTCAGGCTAAACATGCCCAGCTCCTTAATCCACTCCTCATAAGGCTTGTTCTCCAGGCCCTTGATCATTTTAGTCGTCCTCCTCTGGACACATTCCAGCTTAGAGTCAATATCTCCCTTCAATTGCGGTGCCCAGAATTGGACACAGTGTGATTCCAGGTAGTGTGGTCTAAGCAACAACTAACCAGGGATGAGTTTGCAGCACTGCCTAGTTTGCAAGAAGTCAGCAATGCCATCAGCCAACAAAAAAATAACAAAGCCAGCGGACCTGATGGGATCCCTGCTGAAATCTTTAAAGAGGGAGGACCTGAGCTGACACAACAACTCCACCAGCTCATTGAAAAAGTGTGGGTGACCGAGAAAATCCTAGCAGATTTCAAGGATGCCACCATCATCACCCTCTTCAAAAAAAGGGGAAAGAACAGACTGTCCTCCCAACCCTGCTATATGCCTGCAAAACGTGGACTGTCTACTGACATCGCATGCAACTCCTGCAACGATTCCATCAGCGCTGCCTCTGGAAAATCGTGCAAATCTCTTGGCAAGACAGGCGGACAAACGTCAATGTGCTGGAAGAAGCAAAGACCACCAGCACTGAAGCGATGCTCCTCCGCCATCAACTCTGCTGGACCGGCCACGTTGTCCGGATGCCTGACCACCGTCTCCCAAAGCAGTTGCTCTACTCCGAACTCAACAATGGAAAATGCAATGTTAGTGGACAAGAGAAGAGATTTAAAGATGGCCTCAAAGCCAACCTTCAAAACTCTGGCATAGACACTGAGAATTGGGAAGCCCTGGCCCTTGAGCGCTCCAGCTGGAGGTCAGCTGTGACCAGCAGTGCTGCAGAATTCGAGGAGGCACGAATGGAGGGCGAAAGAGAGAAATGTGCCAAGAGGAAGGTGCATCAAGCCAACCCCAACCGGGACCGCCTTCCACCTGGAAACCAATGCCCTCCATGCGGAAGAAGATGCATAGGGCTTCACAGTCACCTACGGACCCACGCTGGAGGATTATCCTACTTGGACAACGAGGGAGTAATAAGTAAGTAAGTAAGTAAGTAAGTAAGGTCTAAGCAAGGCAGAATAGAGCATGGGGAGCATGACTTCCCTGGATCTAGTCTCTAGGCTTCTCTTGATGCAGGCCAAAATCCCATTGGCATTTTTTGCCACCGCATCACATTCCTGGTTCCTTTTCCATTTCCCATGAGGACCCCAAGATCTTTTTCACACGTCTTGCTCTCGAGCCAGGCATCATTGTCCCTCATTCTGTCTCTTTGCATTTCCATTTTTCTGCCTAAGTGGAGTATCTTCCATTCATCCCTATTGAGCTTCATTGTGTTAGTTTTGGCCAACCATCTCTCTCATCTGTGAACATTCTGCTCCTGTCTTCTGGAGTATTAGCTATCCCGCCCAAACCCAAGGGAGGAGAGGAAAGACTCTGTGACCCTCAATCATTTCCCAGAGGAAAGGGGGGCACTGACCGGTGCGGAAGTGCACCCCGATGTCCGCCAGGTAGAGCAGGTCACTGAGGTAGTCCAAGGCCAGCCACAGGAAGAGGTACTTCTCCTGCAGATCGGAGAAGCAGGACCTGAGGAAGAGGAAGACAAGGTGTTTTGGACTTCAACTCCCACCATTCAGCCTCAGACCCCTTCCTTTTCAAACAACAACAGCCACAACAACAACAACGTCTCCTTGGCTTGGAAGAAGTGTCCTTTCTTTCTCCCTCACGAAAAGCTTACCTGGGGGTTTTGGGGTCATCGCTGTCCCCCCCACGGCTGCTCTTCCTTGTCTGGATGAGCGCTGCCTTCCCTTCGTCCAGGCCATTCATCTTGATGCTTCAGGCCCTCTCTAATATCCCCCCGTTTCTTCCTTTACCTGCCACCAGGTGTGTCACCCCAGCAACAGAGTCCCTTGCGGTCCCCGGCACACACCTGAGCCACAGGTGCATCCCTAAAGGGCCCAATCAAGGATAATGATGAAGGCCCCAAGGAAGCCCTCAGAAGGGAACCCCAAGGGTCATCCATCCAGCCCTCTTCTGCCTTAAAAGGAGGCACAATCAAAGCCCTCCTGGTAGATGCCCATCCAGCCATGGATATGACACACTATATTCTATATCAGTGATTTGAAAGCAATATTCCTTCTTCTTGGCAAGGGGTTGGACTGGATGGCCCATGAGGTCTCTTCCAACTCTTTGATTTGATTCTATGATTCAGGCATGGGCCAATTTCAGCCCTCTTTCCAGGTGTTTTGGACTCCAACTCCCACCATTCCTAACAGCCTCAGACCCCTTCCTTTTCCCCTCGCAGCTGGGAATAGGAATCTGGTTGACACAGCAAGGCCATAAATCTTCTCTTAGAGCAGGCATGGGGAACCTTCGGCCCTCCAGGTGTGGTGGACTTCAACTCCCACAATTCCTTGAGGCCAAGGTAAGCCTTTGGGGCGAATGCCGAGCCTCAAGGAATTGTGGGAGTTGAAGTCCACCACACCTGGAGGGCCGAAGGTTCCTGACCCCTGTCTTAGAGGATGGGAAAAAGCTAGGAGGCTAAGTAGGAGGCTAACACAATGGGTCTGAATATGTACACTCACAGCAATAAAATAGTGTTATGGCTTAATGCAGGCATGGACAAACTTCGGGCCTCTCTTCATGTGTTTTGGACTCCAACTCCCACCATTGCTAACAGCCTCGTGCTCCTTCCTTTCCCCCCCCCCCCCCCCTCAGCTGCTTAAGTGGGGATGTAGCTGGGAATAGGAATCTGACACAGAAAGGCCATAAATCTTCTAACAGAGGATGGGAAAAAACTAGGAGGCTCATTAGCTAGTAGTAACACATTGGATCTGAATATGTATGCTCACAGCTATAAAATAATATCATGGCTTAATGCAGGCATGGGCAAACATCAGGCCTCCCTTAATGTGTTTTGGACTCCAACTCCCATCATTCCTAACAGCCTCAGGCCCCTTCTGTTTCCCCCTCAGCTGCTTAAGTAGTAGGGCTGGTCAATTCGTTTCGTTAATTCGTAATTCGTTAAAAAATTCGTTAATTTTTGAATTACGAAACGATTACAAAACATTTTTTTTAACCTGGAAGTGTTTTTAAATATCGAAACGGCAGGCGCCAAAAAATTTTGTATTTCCGTCCATTTCGGAAATACGTAAGATGGCCGCCTGCCGATGCTTGCTGAGAGGGGCGAGCGAGAGGGGCGAGCGAGCGGCGAGCGAGAGGGGCGGAAGCACTCTCTCCTGACATTTCACCCACATGTATGGCAGGCATCCTCAGAGGTTGTGAGGTCTGTTGGAAACTAGGCAAGTGGGGTTGATATATCTGTGGAATAATGTTCAGGGTGGGAGGAAGAACTCTTGTCTGCTGGAGGCAAGCGTGAATGTTGCAGCTGGCCAGCTTGATGAGCATCGAATGGCCTTGCAGCTTCATGGTCTGGCTGCTTCCTGCCTGAATGTTGCAATTGGCCAGCTTGCTTAGCATTGCTGCCTTTTAATAATAATAGCGAGCGGCGAGCGAGAGGGGCGAGCGAGCGGCGAGCGAGAGGGGTGGAAGCACTCTCTCCTAACATTTCACCCACATCTATGGCAGGCATCCTCAGAGGTTGTGAGGTCTGTTGGAAACTAGGCAAGTGGGGTTGATATATCTGTGGAATAATGTTCAGGGTGGGAGGAAGAACTCTTGTCTGCTGGAGGCAAGCGTGAATGTTGCAGCTGGCCAGCTTGATGAGCATCGAATGGCCTTGCAGCTTCATGGTCTGGCTGCTTCCTGCCTGAATGTTGCAATTGGCCAGCTTGCTTAGCATTGCCTATTAATAATAATAGCGAGCGGCGAGCGAGAGGGGCGAGCGAGCAGCGAGCAAGAGGGCCCGCCAGAGTGAGTGCCTGCCTTCCCTCCTTAATAATAATTAATAATAATTAATCCCTATTCTACTAAATTAATAATTAAATTTAAAAAATATTTTAAAAATATTGAAAAAAAAAAGGGCGCCATCTTTACAAAATGCTTTGTAAATATTTACGAAATTTCGTAAATACCGAAACTTTTTTTTGGGAAAGTTTTGTAATTATTTTAAATATCGAAACAAAAAAACCCCCCAATTACAAATCGATTTTAGAAACAAATTTTTGCGTTGTTACCCAGGCCTATTAAGTAGGGATGTAGCTGGGAGTAGAAATGTGGTTGACACAGCAAGGCCATAAATCTTCTCATAGTGCAGTGTTTCTCAACCTGGGGGTCGGGACCCCTGAGGGGATCGCGAGGGGGTGTCAGAGGGGTCGCCAAAGACCATAAGAAAACACAGTATTTTCTAGGTTCCTGTGGGTTTTTTCGGGCTATAGAGCCATGTTCTAGAGGAATTTCTCCTGACGTTTCGCCTGCATCTATAATAATAATAGGTGATAATAATGTATAATAATGATGGAGCAATGTTATCTCCTTGCTTGGCAGAAATCAGGGGCTTGGGCTGGATGGCCTCTGGGGTTCCCTTCCTTCGGGTTCTAGGTTCCACCGACCTCAATGAACTCTGGAAGCGGCGTTGGGCGGAGGGCGCCCCCTGCTGGCTACAGTATTTTCTGATGGTCATGGGGATTTCATGTGGGAAGTTTGACCCAATTCTATCGTTGGTGGGGTTCAGATTGTTCTTTGATTGTAATGAACTATAAATCCCAGCAACTACAACTCCCAAAAGTCAAGGTCTATTTTCCCCAGGCTCCACCAGTGTTCACATTTGGGCATATTGAGTATTCGTGTCAAGTTTGGTCCAGATCCATCATAGAATCATAGAATCATAGAATCAAAGAGTTGGAAGAGAC
Source organism: Anolis sagrei (assembly GCF_037176765.1). NCBI lineage: Eukaryota > Metazoa > Chordata > Lepidosauria > Squamata > Anolidae > Anolis > Anolis sagrei. Next base: position 1,471,238 of record NC_090023.1, read on the forward strand.
CTCATGGGCCATCCAGTCCAACCCCCTGCCAAGAAGCAGGAATATTGCATTCAATTGTTTGACTCCTCAGTGCTCTCTGGGTATAGGTGAACTACAACTCCCAAGCTCAAGGTCAATGCCCATCAAACCCTTCCAGTGTTTTCCATTAGTCATGGGAGCCAAATTTGTTTCAAATCCATCGCTGGTGGAGTTCAGAATGCTCTTTGATTATAAGTGAACTATAAATCCCAGCAACTACAACTCCCAAATTACAAAATCAATCCTCCCCAACCCCACTTGCATTCACATTTGGGTGTATTGGGTATTTGTGCCCAGTTTGGTCCAGTGAATGAAAATGCATCCTGTATATCAGATATTTACATTATGATTTATAACAGTAGTAAAATGACTGTTACGAAGTAGCAACGAAAACAATGTTATGGTTGGGGGTCATCACTACATGAGGGGCTGGATTAAGGGGTCGCGGCATTAGGAAGGCTGAGAAACACTGTCATAGTGGATAGGAACAAACTAGGAGGCTAATTAGCTAGTACTAACACAATGGGTCTGAATCCATACACTCACCGCAACAAAATAATGATGTTATGACTTAATGCAGGCAAACTTCTGGCCTCCCTTCATGTGGCAAATTATAGACCTCTTTCCAGGTGTTTTGGACTTCAACTCCCACCATTCCTCACAGCCTCAGACTGAGGGGGAAAAGGAAGGGGCCTAAGGCTGTGTGGAATGGTGGGAGTTGAAGTCCAAAACACCTGGAGGGCTGAAATTGGCCCATGCCTGGGCTAACCGTAACAGCAATACAATAGATAATTTGCCAATAGACAACTCATGGAGTGTCGAAGGCTTTCATGGCTGGAATCACTCAGTTCTTGTGGGTTTTTTCGGGCTATATGGCCATGTCCTAGAGGCATTTCTCCTGACGTTTCGCCTGCATCTATGGCAAGCATCCTCAGAGGTGAGGACCTCACCTCTGAGGATGCTTGCCATAGATGCAGGCAAAACGTCAGGAGAAATACCTCTAGACCATGGCCATATAGCCTGAAAAAACCTACAACAACCTCACTACCTCTGAGGATGCTTGCCTTAGATGCAGGCGAAACGTCAGGAGAAATGCCTCTAGAACATGGCCATATAGCCCGAAGAAACCTACAACAACCTCACTACCTCTGAGGATGCTTGCCATAGATGCAGGCGAAACGTCAGGAGAAATGCCTCTAGAACATGGCCATATAGCCTGAAAAAACCTACAACAACCTCACTACCTCTGAGGATGCTTGCCTTAGATGCAGGCGAAACGTCAGGAGAAATGCCTCTAGACCATGGCCATATAGCCCGAAGAAACCTACAACAACCTCACTACCTCTGAGGATGCTTGCCATAGATGCAGGCGAAACGTCAGGAGAAATGCCTCTAGAACATGGCCATATAGCCTGAAAAAACCTACAACAACCTCACTACCTCTGAGGATGCTTGCCATAGATGCAGGCGAAACGTCAGGAGAAATGCCTCTAGACCATGGCCATATAGCCTGAAAAAACCTACAACAACCTCACTACCTCTGAGGATGCTTGCCATAGATGCAGGCGAAACGTCAGGAGAAATGCCTCTAGACCATGGCCATATAGCCTGAAAAAACCTACAACAACCTCACTACCTCTGAGGATGCTTGCCTTAGATGCAGGCGAAACGTCAGGAGAAATGCCTCTAGACCATGGCCATATAGCCCGAAGAAACCTACAACAACCTCACTCCCTCTGAGGATGCTTGCCATAGATGCAGGCAAAACGTCAGGAGAAATACCTCTAGAACATGGCCATATAGCCTGAAAAAACCTACAACAACCTCACTCCCTCTGAGGATGCTTGCCTTAGATGCAGGCGAAACGTCAGGAGAAATGCCTCTAGACCATGGCCATATAGCCTGAAAAAACCTACAACAACCTCACTACCTCTGAGGATGCTTGCCATAGATGCAGGCGAAACGTCAGGAGAAATGCCTCTAGACCATGGCCATATAGCCCGAAGAAACCTACAACAACCTCACTACCTCTGAGGATGCTTGCCATAGATGCAGGCGAAACGTCAGGAGAAATGCCTCTAGACCATGGCCATATAGCCTGAAAAAACCTACAACAACCTCACTACCTCTGAGGATGCTTGCCATAGATGCAGGCGAAACGTCAGGAGAAATGCCTCTAGACCATGGCCATATAGCCCGAAGAAACCTACAACAACCTCACTCCCTCTGAGGATGCTTGCCATAGATGCAGGCGAAACGTCAGGAGAAATGCCTCTAGACCATGGCCATATAGCCTGAAAAAACCTACAACAACCTCACTACCTCTGAGGATGCTTGCCATAGATGCAGGCGAAACGTCAGGAGAAATGCCTCTAGAACATGGCCATATAGCCCGAAAAAACTCACAAGTACTGAACTCATGGAGTGTTTCTGGATCATTCCAGACCTGGAACCATACTGAACCCATTTGGACCTGCCACCCCACCCCCCCAACAATGTTATTACCTGCTGATGAGGAAGATCCAGTTGTAGGTGATGGGCGCCACCATCACAAGCAGCCACCGGTAATAGTCGTCTCCAGAAGGGTCCAGGACCCAGTTCTTCTCCGATTGAGGTCCATAGCTGAGACAAAGAGGGGGACTCTGGAATGAGGCTCTGTAGGAAAGACAGAGGGAAAGAGGGTCTTGAAGGAAGGTCCAGGCCCAAGCCCCCTACTCTCAATGGGGTGAGCCATTTTCCCCCCATCCCAGCCTCACTGGGCCTATGTTCATATCTCTACGGGGAGAAATGTGGGACATAAGCAAAGATGATGATTGTTGGAAATAGCTACCTTATAGAATCATAGAATCAAAGAGTTGGAAGAGACCTCATGGGCCATCCAGTCCAACCCCATTCTGCCCAGAAGCAGGAATATTGCATTCAAATCACCCCTGACAGATGGCCATCCAGCCTCTACTTAAAAGCTTCCAAAGAAGGAGCCTCCACCACACTCCGGGGCAGAGAGTTCCACTGCTGAACGGCTCTCACAGTCAGGAAGTTCTTCCTCGTGTTCAGATGGAATCTCCTCTCTTGTAGTTTGAAGCCATTGCTCCATTGCGTCCTAGTCTCCAAGGAAGCAGAAAACAAGCTTGCTCCCTCCTCCTCCCTGTGGCTTCCTCTCACATATTTATACATGGCTATCATATCTCCTTCTTCAAGCTTCCATTAGTTATTTGTTATGTCTATACAGTAGAGCAGTGGTTCTCAACCTTCCTGAGGCTGTGACCCTTTAATACAGTTATGTTGTGGTGACCCTCAACCATAACATTATTTCTGTTGCTACTTCACAACTCTAATTTTGCCACTGTTATGAATCGTCATGTAAATATCTGATATGCAGGATATATTTTCATTCATTGGACCAAATTTGGCCCAAATATGCCCAAATTTGATTACTGGTGGGGTTGGGGGGATTCGTTTTGTTATTTGGGAGTTGTAGTTCCTGGGATTTATAGTTCACATACAACCAAAGAGCATTCTGAACACCACCAAGGATGGAATTGAACCAAACTTGGCACACAGGACTCCCCTGACCAACAGAAAACACTAGAAAGGTTTGGTGGGCATTGACCTTATGTTTTGGAGTTGTAGTTCACCTACATCTAGAGAGCACTGTGGACTCAAACAATGATAGATCAGGACCAAACTTGGCACGAATACTCAACATGCCCAAATGAGAACACTGGTGGAATTTGCGGGAAATAGACTTTGACATTTGGGAGTTGTAGTTGCTGGGATTTATAGTTCATCTACAACCAAAGAGCATTCTGAACACCACCAATGATGGAATTGAACCAAACTTGGCACACAGAACTGGGAGGGTCTGGTAGACATTGACCTTGAGTTTTTGGAGTTATTGTCCACCTACATCCAGAGAGTACTGTGGACTCAAACAATGATGGATCTGGATCAAATGGCACAAATACTCAATATGCCCAAATGTGAACACTGGAGGACTTCCTTCATATTTCAGAGTTGTAGTTGCTTGGATTTATAGTTCACTCACAATAAAATAACATTCTGAACCCCATCAACAATAGAATTGGGCCAAACTTCCCACACAGAACCCCCATGACCAACAAAAAATACTATGTTTTCTGATGCTCTTTGGCGACCCCCCTGACACTCCCTTGTGACCCCCACAGGGGTCCCGACCCCCAGGTTGAGAAACACTGCAGTAGAGTCTCGCTTATTCGAGAGACTGGCAGAATGTCGGATAAACGAAAATGTCAGATAATACAGAGTCTCCTACTGTTACCTGTCCGATGCGGCATTAGACACCTAGAATACTAACAACAGGGACTCAAAGAGTTAAGACAAGGCAACGCCTCAGGGCTAGAGGGTCCAGCAGGAAGTGCCCAGATGCAGAAGAAGAGCGTGGAAATCAGAGGGAAGGAGGGAGGACACTTCCACTTCCGGTCCTGCTTCTTTCCCCCCTTTCCTCCCTCTTCCTCCTCCTCCTTGTCTTACCCTTTTCACTTATTGGGAATGGAGAGAGTGTTGGGGAACGCTCCTTAAATTGAAGGGGAAATGCCGGAGGAAAAGGAGGGTGCTGGGTAGGAGCGTCAGATAAGACAGAATGTCAGATAAGCGAAGGTCGGATAAGCAAAACTCTACTGTAATTCAGATCTCTTACTGTATTGTATGGGTGTGTGTTGGTATGCAGTTTTCCTTAACTCTATGTTGTGGGAGGGGCTCCTCGTAGGGATATGATCTGGGACTGTTCAGAGCTCAGACTCCATTTGTCATGTATCATGTTCTGCAGTTGATGGTGGTTGGTGGTGGCAGGCCTAGCAGTTGGTGATGGAAGGGTTAATGTAAGTCTTATCATAGAATCATAGAATCATAGAATCAAAGAGTTGGAAGAGACCTCATGGGCCATCCAGTCCAACCCCCTTCTGCCAAGAAGCAGGAATGTTGCATTCAAATCACCCCTGACAGATGGCCACCCAGCCTCTGTTTAAAAGCTTCCAAAGAAGGAATCATAGGATCATAGAATCCTAGAGTTGGAAGAGACCTCCTGGGCCATCCTCCAGTCCAACCCCATTCTGCCAAGAAGCAGGAATATTGCATTCAAATCACCCCTGACAGATGGACATCCAGCCTCTGCTTAAAAGCTTCCAAAGAAGGAGCCTCCACCACACTCCGGGGCAGAGAGTTCCACTGCTGAACGGCTCTCACAGTCAGGAAGTTCTTCCTAATGTTCAGATGGAATCTCCTCTCTTGTAGTTTGAAGCCATTGTTCCATTGCGTCCTAGTCTCCAAGGAAGCAGAAAACAAGCTTGCTCCCTCCTCCTCCCTGTGGCTTCCTCTCACATATTTATACATGGCTATCATATCTCCTCTCAGCCTTCTCTTCTGCAGGCTAAACATGCCCAGCTCCTTAAGCCGCTCCTCATAGGGCTTGTTCTCCAGACCCTTGATCATTTTAGTCGCCCTCCTCTGGACACATTCCAGCTTGTCAATATCTCTCTTGAATTGTGGCGCCCAGAATTGGACACAATATTCCAGATGTGGTCTAACCAAAGCAGAATAGAGGGGTAGCATTACTTCCTTAGATCTAGACACTATGCTCCTATTGATGCAGGCCAAAATCCCATTGGCTTTTTTTGCCGCCACATCACATTCCTGGCTCATGTTTAACTTGTTGTCCACGAGGACTCCAAGATCTTTTTCACACGTACTGCTCTCGAGCCAGGCATCCCCCATTCTGCATCTTTGCATTTCGTTTTTTCTGCCAAAGTGGAGTATCTTGCATTTGCCACTGTTGAACTTCATTTTGTTAGTTTTGGCCCATCATCTCTCTAATCTGTCAAGATCGTTTTGAATTCTGCTCCTGTCCTCTGGACTATTGGCTATCCCTCCCAATTTGGTGTCGTCTGCAAACTTGATGATCTTAGTTCTAAAGGGTTGAGTATTCTGTAAGTGTAGGGAATCAGCCTGTGTTTGTGTTTCAGGATCCTGATGTGGGAAATGATGAGGGAAATGATGGTGCCGAGGCTGAGGTGCAAGATGGAGTTGGTTTGGTCAATGATTTTCAGGCAGACAATGACAGAGAGGCCCCAGTGCAAAGGGCGGTTTCTCATGAGAATATCCCTGCTGGGCCTCATAATGATAATTCACTCCCTCTCTCTGTGAGCCCTCAAGATTTGGGTTTGGAAAACAATCTGACACCTGGGAATTTGAATGAACTGCCAGATAGGGAGCTGAAGAATAGGCAGCTGGAGATTAGCCAGGATCGACAGCAAACTTGGTGTTTATGTTGCTCTGAAAGGCTTCGTCTGATAAGGGGTAAATGTGGGGGAAAGCAAAACCAATTTATGTGTTGTGGGATATAAGATTTGCCTCAAGGGGAAACCTGATAGATCAGGTATCATTTGGAAATCAAGTTCATGTGCTGTGGAAATCCTGTTTAAGGGGTCTTCTTCTTGTGGATCCTTCTAGTCTTTTGGCATTGATTAGCAGTGTTTGGATTGTCCTTGCATCCTCGCCTGCCCCGCATCCTCCCCGGATGGCGAGAGAGTGAAGCAGGCAAGGCGGGCTTTGCACGTGGTCAGACCTCGCATGGAGGACCCCTTGCCTGCCCCGCGTCCTCGCTGGATGGCGAGAGAGCAAGGCAGGTGAGGCGGGTTTTGTGCGAGGCCAGGCCTTGTGTGGAGCACCCCTCATCTGCCCCGTGCCCCCGCCGGATAGTGAGAGAGCGAGGCAGGTGAGGTGGGCTTTGCACAAGGCCAGACCTTGCGCAGAGGACCCTTCGCCTGCCCCTCATCCTCGCTGAATGGTGAGAGAGCGAGGCAGGCAAGGCGGGATTTGTGCGAGGCCAGGCCTTGTGCAGAGCACTCCTCGCCTGCCCCGCGCCCTCACCGGATGGCGGGAGGGTGAGGCAGGTGAGGCGGGCTTTGTGCAAGGCCAGGCCTCACGCGAAAGATCCCTCACCTGGCCTGTGCCCTTGGGGCGAGGCCAACGGTGGCATCCTCGTGACCCCTCCGAAATGGCCAGGCGACCCCCCTGGGGGTTGCGACCCCCAGGTTGAGAACCGCTGCATTAGATGCCCTATGTTATCTACACAGCGAAAATATTTCAAATTCCATCTGTAACTGGATTAATAGGCAATCCACCTGTATGCCGAATACATGAAGTTTGTGAGTAAATCAACTGTGTTACTTTTAAAGAAATCTGCTTATTTTTGTCTCTTGAGAGCATGATTTAAACCAAGGTATTTTAGATGCTGAAACTCTGCTGGATATGTGTGTGTGTGTTTTGTGCATTGGCATGTCTTTGTCCCTAACAGTTCAAAGACATGCCTAGGTAGGTACATCAGTTTAACAACTGAGAAACCTAATTGTTTTGCATGAATGCCATTTTCCCAAAAAGTTATGATTTCTGTCAAGGTCATGCTTTCCCAAAGATCATAACATCTCCAAAAGGTTATGGAGATTTCCATTTTCCAAAAATGATGATGACGATAATAATTAATAATAATAATAATAATAATAATAATAATAATAATAATAATATCCTATTTACTTGAATCTGATGCTCAACTTTTTAGGTTAAATGGCCTTCCCAAAATTCGTCCTGAGTCAAAGCCAAAGGAGAAGCTGCTTCTGGATCGCCTCTTTAAGTGACCGCATCTCTAATTGAATGGTCGTGGCTCAATGCAACGTAACCCTGGGATTTGTAGTTTGGTGAAGCGCCAGCATCCTTGGGCAGAGAAGGCTCAAGACCTTGCAAAACTACATCCCCCGTGATTCCACAGCATTGGACCAAGGCAATTACAACATTAGAACGCATTACATTCAGCAGAAAATATGATTTTTGGTTTCAGGGTTTTGGAAATGGAGATGTGCATTAGATTCGATGGCGCAGGAGAGTTGAGTCAATACAACAGAACAACAACAGCCACAACAACAACATCTCCTTGGCTTGGAAGAAGTGCCCTTTCTTTCTCCCTCATGAAAGGCTTACCTGGGGGTTTTGGGGTCATCGCTGTCCCCCCCACGGCTGCTCTTCCTTGTCTGGATGAGCGCTGCCTTCCCTTTGTCCAAGCCATTCATCTTGATGCTTCAGGCCTTCTCTAATACCCCCCCCCCGCTTCTTCCTTTACCTGCCGCCAGGTGTGTCACCCCAGCAACAGAGTCCCTTGCGGTCCCTGGTGCACACCTGAGCCACAGGTGCATCCCTAAAGGGCCCAATCAGGGATAATGATGAAGGCCCCAAGGAAGCCCTCAGAAGGGAACCCCAAGGGTCATCCATCCAGCCCTCTTTTGCCTTAAATGTCCTTTGACCAGTATCTGACCCCTTGGAGTGCCTCTGGTGTTGCCGCAAGAAGGTCCTCCATTGTGCATGTGGCAGGGCTCAGGGTGCATTGCAGCAGGTGGTCAGCGGTTGGCTCTTCTCCACACTCGCATGTCGTGGATTATTCCACTTTGTGGCCCCATTTCTTGAGGTTGGCTTTGCATCTCGTGGTGCCAGAGCGCAGTCTGTTCAACGCCTTCCAAGTCGCCCAGTCTTCTGTGTGCCCAGGGGGGAGTCTCTCATTTTGTATCAGTTCTGGGTTTGAGCCTGCCACTTTTGGACTCTCGCTTGCTGAAGTGTTCCGGCGAGTATAAATATGTGAGAGGAAGTCCTAGAGAGGAGGGAACAAGCTTCCTGTCTGCTTCCCTGGCCTTCAAATGCTAATCAAGGTGGTCAGTTGAAACATTCACACCTGGCTCCAGCAGAGAAGAGCTCTTTGCCCCACCCCAGCCATTCCACAGATATATAAACCCATTGTCCTAATTCCAACAGACCTCACTACCTCTGAGGATGCTTGCCATAGATGCAGGCAAAACGTCAGGAGAAATGCCTCTAGAACATGGCTACATAGCCCGGAAAACATACAACAACCCATCCAGTTTCTCTTTCAAAGCCTCCATAGAAGGGGCCTCCACCACACTTTGGGGCAGAGAGTTCCACTGCTGAACGTCAGGAGAAATGCCTCTAGAACATGGCCATATAGCCCGAAAAAACCCACAAGAACCTAGTGATTCCAGCCATGAAAGCCTTCGACAATACTTATTATTGTGATTATTATTATTAATATTATATTCTTAATATTAATATATTATATTAATATTAATTTATTATATTAATATTAATATAAAAATATTATAAATATTATATATTATTATTATTATTTGCCCCATATAAAACACTCTATTGATTACATTCTATCCTTGATGCTTCTATACACCTATTACTTATACTTATCTATTCCCCCTTCTGCCATGAAGGAAGGCACCATCCAAACCCTCCCGACAGATGCCCATCCAGCCTTTGCTTCAAGACTCACAGAAAAAGGAGAATCCATTGGACTCCCAGGGAATCTGTACCAAAATAACAATTGGGGGGAACCCTAGAGGCCATCCAGTCTGCCCCCCCCCTTTCTTTCTGCCATGCAGGAAGACGCAATTGGAGCCCTCCCAACAGATGGCCATCCAGTCTCCCTTGCCGGGAAGGAGAATCCAATTCTCAAACAGTCTATATTTCCACTAGAGTTGGAACAGACCCTAGAGGCCATCCAGTCAAACCCTTTTCTGCTATAATAGAAGGCCACAGCAACACCTGGCAGGGGACTGATAGTATAATCAGCGTATAAATAAATATAATAATAATATTAATAATAGATACACAGTTGCCTTGAGTCTAATAATATAATAGAGATTAATATAATACATATAATAAGAATAAATATAATAATAATAATACACAGTTGCTTTGAGTCTAATAATATAATATAGATTAATAATATAATACATATAATAATAAATATAATAATAATAATAGATACACAGTTGCTTTGAGTCTAGTCATATAATATAGATTAATAATATAATAATGCATATAATAATAATAAATATAATAATAATAGATACACAGCTGCTTTGAGTATAATAATATAATATAGATTAATAGTATAATAATACATATAATAATAATAACAATAATGGATACACAGCTGCTTTGAGTCTAATCATATAATATAGATTAACAATATAATAATACATATAATAATAAATATAATAATAATAGATACACAGCTGCTTTGAGTCTAATCATATAATATAGATTAATAGTATAATAATACATATAATAATAATAATAATAGATACACAGTTGCCTTGTGTCTAATAATATAATATAGATTAATAGTATAATAATACATATAATAATAACAATAATAGATATATAGCTGCTTTGAGTCTAATAATATAATATAGATTAATAATTCAATAATAGATATAATAATAATAAATATAATAATAATAATAATAATAGATACACAGCTGTTTTGAGTCTAATCATATAATATAGTTTAATAATATAATACACATAATAAATATAATATTAATAACAATAATAGATAGCTGCTTTGAGTCTAATCATATAATAGAGATTAATAATATAATACATATAATAATAAATATAATAGTAATAATAACAATAATAGATAGACAGCTGCTTTGAGTCTGATCATATTATATAGATTAATAATATAATACATATAATAATAAATATAATAATAATAATGGATACACAGTTGCTTTGAGTCTAGTCATATAATATAGATTAATAATATAATAATGCATATAATAATAATAAATATAATAATAATAGATACACAGCTGCTTTGAGTATAATAATATAATATAGATTAATAATATAATAATACATATAATAATAATAGATACACAGTTGCCTTGTGTCTAATAATATAATATAGATTAATAATTCAATAATAGATATAATAATAATAAATATAATAATAATAATAGATACACAGCTGTTTTGAGTCTAATCATATAATATAGTTTAATAATGTAATATATATAATACATATAATAATAATAACAATAATAGATAGACAGCTGCTTTGAGTCTAATAATATAATATAGATTAATAATATAATAATACATATAATAATAATAATAGATACACAGTTGCTTTGAGTCTAATAATATAATAATACATATAATAATAAAAATATAATAATAATAATAGATACGCAGCTGCTTTGAGTCTAATAATATAATATAGATTAATAATATAGTACATATAATAAATATAATAATAATAACAATAATAGATATACAGCTGCTTTGAGTCTAATGATATAATATAGATTAATAATATAATAATACATATAATAATGATAAATATAATAATAATAAAATAATAATAATAGATACACAGTTGCTTTGTCTAATAATATAGATTAATAATATAATAATACATATAATAACAATAGATACACAGCTGCTTTGAGTCTAATAAAATAATATAAATTAATAATAAATATAATAATAACAATAATAGATACACAGTTGCCTTGAGTGTAATAATATAATATAGATTAATAATATAATAATACATATAATAATAAGTATAATAATACATATAATAATAATAAATATAATAATAATAATAGATACACAGTTTCTTTGTCTAATAATATAATATAGATTAATAATATAATAATACTTATAATAATAATAAATATAATAATAATAGATTATTGCTTTGTCTAATAATATGATTAATAATATAATAATAGATGTAATAATAATAAAAATAATAGATACACAGCTGCTTTGAGTCTAATAATATATTATAGATTAATAATATAATACATATAATAAATATAATAATAATAATAGATACACAGCTGCATTGTCTAATAATATAATATAGATTAATAATATAATAATAATATAATAATACTAATAGATACACTGCTGCTTTGAGTCTAATAATATAATAATACATATAATAATAAAAATATAATAATAATAGATACACAGTTGCTTTGAGTCTAATAATATAATATAGTTTAATAATATAATATAAATATAATACATATAATAATAATAACAACAATAATAGATACACAGCTGCTTTGAGTCTAATAATATAGAATGATGATATAATAATACATATATTAATAATAAATATAATAACAATAATAGATACACGGCTGCTTTGAGTATAATAATATAATATAGTTTAATAATATAATAATATATAATAATAAATATTATAATAATAATAACAATAGATACACAGTTGCTTTGTCTAATAATATAATAATGCATATACTAATAAATATAATAGTAATACACAGCTGCTTTGAGTCTAATCATATAATATAGATTAATAATATAATAATACATATAATAATAATAATAGATACACGGCTGCTTTGAGTCTAATAATATAACATAAATTAATAATAAATATAATAATAATAGATACACAGCTGCTTTGAGTCTAATGATATAATAGAGATTAAAATATAATAATACATATAATAATAATAGATACACAGTTGCTTTGAGTCTAGTCATATAATATAAATTAATAATATAATACATATAATAAATATAATATTAATAGATACACAGTTGCTTTGTCTAATAATATAGATTAATAATATAATAATAGATATAATAATAATAATAGATACAGAGTTGCCTTGAGTCTAATAATATAATATAAATTAATAATAAATATAATAATAATAATAACAATAATAGATAGACAGTTGCCTTGAGTCTAATAATATAATATAGATTGATAAAATAATAATAGATGTAATAATAATAAAAATAATAGACACACAGCTGCTTTGAGTCTAATAGTATAATATAGATTAATAATATAATAATAAATATAATAATAATAGATACACAGTTGCATTGAGCCTAATAATATAATATAGAATGATAATATAATAATACATATAATAAATATAATAATAATAACAACAATAATAATAGATACACAGCTGCTTTGAGTCTAGTAATATAATAATACATATAATAATAAAAATGTAATAATAATAATACATATAATAATACATATAATAATTAATATAATAATAATAGATACACTGCTGCTTTGAGTCTAATCATATACTATAGTTTAATAATATAATACACATAATAATAATAACAATAATAGATACACAGTTAATAATAAAACAATACATGATAAATATAATAATAATAGATACACAGTTGCTTTGTCTAATAATATAATACAGATTAATAATATAATAATAGATATAATAGTAATAATAATAGGTACACTGCTATTTTGAGTCTAATAATATAATATAGATTAAGAATATAATAGTAAATATAATATATAATAATAATAACAGCAGTTAAGAAATTGTTAGATGCAAATCCTGTTTCCACTGCAAAATCAATACATTTTTGAACTGCCAAAGTCCAATCCTAGGGGATCCTGGGAGTTGCATCTACACTGGGGAATGAACGCGGTTTGGTCGCACTTTCCCTGCCTGTAGGGAAGGAGGCTGCTCAGGACCTTGGAGAAAGGGCCTGGGTTCTCCTGCGCATGCGTAGTAGGGGTGAGAATTGAACCCTCCTCCTCTCTCTCTCTGAGTGGGCGGGGTCGCAGGTGGGTGGGCGGGGCGTGGGCGGAGCGTGAGAGCGAGCGAGCGAGGGGATTAAGCTCCGCCCCTTTTGTGGGCGGGGCCTGTCCGGGCGGCGGCGGAGGGAGGAAAATGGCGGCGGAGGAGCTCCTGCTTCTCCTTCTCTTCCTCAGGTGCGTTGGGCGAGGTTCTCCTCGTTCTCATGTCTTGTGTTGTATTGTTATGATGATGATTATATTGGGGAGGGGGCATGGCAACTCTTTCCTGAAGGCTGGTGGGTTTCCATTTCCCTCACCTGACCCTTCCTCTTCCTCACCTGGAAGCCCGCTTGCTTCCTCCTTTTAAGGTAAACACATTGGGCAGGAAGTGACGTGGGCGGGGGATTGAGGGAGGGGGAGGACAGGGGAAGGGGTCTCCTAGGCACTGGGGGTGGCCCCCACCCCAAATAGGGGAGTTTGGGGGAGGAAGACCCCCTTCTGAGGGGAAAGGACTCCTTTTGAGGGGAAAAATCCCCATTTTGGGGGAGGAAGACCTCCTTTTTGGGGAGGAAGAGCTCCTTTTGAGGGGGAAAGACCCCCTTTTGGGGGGAAAAGACCCCTTTTGGGGGGAAAAGACCCCATTTTGGGGGAGAAGGACCCCTTTTTGGGAAGGAAGACCCCATTTTGGGGGAGGAAGGACCCCTTTTTGGGGAGGAAGGACCCCTTCTCAGGGAGAAGGACCCCTTTCTGGGGAGGAAGACCCCTTCTGAGGGGAAAGGACTCCTTTTGAGGGGAAAAGACCCCATTTTGGGGGAGAAAGACCCCCTTTTTGAGAGAGAAAGACCCCTTCTTAGGGAGAAGGACCCCTTTTTCGGGAGGAAGACCCCCTTCTGAGGAGAAAGGGCTCCTTTTGGGAGGGAAAACAACCCATTTTGGGGAGAAAGACCCCCTTTTTGAAGGAAAACGACCCCTTTTGAGGAGGAAAAGACCCCTTTTTTGGGGAGAAAGACCCCCTTTTGAGAGAGAAAGACCCCTTCTCAGGGAGAAGGACCCCTTTTTGGGAAAGAAGACCCCCTTCTGAGGGGAAAAAGACCTCTTTTAGGAGAAAGACCCCTTTTTTTGGGGAAAAGACCCCTTTGAAGGGGAAAAGACCCCTTTTTTAAGGGAAAAAGACCCTCTTTTGAGGGAGAAAGACCCCTTTTTGGGGGAAAAGACCCCCTTCTGAGGGGAAAAAGACCTCTTTTTAGGGGAAAGACCCTATTTTTGGGGAGAAAGACCCCTTTTTGAGAGAGAAAGACCCCTTTTCAGGGAGAAGGACCTCTTTTAGGGGAGGAAGACCCTATTTTGAGGGAGAAAAGCCCCCCTTTTGTGGGAGAAAGAGCCCTTTTGAGGGGGAAAAGATCCCCTTTTTGGGGAGGAAAACCCCCTTTTGAGGGGAGAAACTCCTTTTGGTGGGGGAAAGACCCCTATTTGAGGGGAAACAGAGCCTCTTTTGAGGGGGAAAAGAACCCTTTTGGTGGAGAAAGATTCCTTTTGAGAGGAAAAGACCCCCATTTGAGGGGGAAAGACTCCCTTTGGGATGAGAAAAATCCCTTTTGAGAGGAAAAAGACCCCCATTTGAGGGGAAACAACTCTCTTTTGAGGGGGAAAAGACCCCTTTTTGGGAAGAAAGATCCCCTTTTGAGGGGGAAAAGACCCCTATTTGAGGGGAAAAGACTCCCTTCTGGGGGAGAAAGTCCCCTTTTTGGGGAGAAAGGCCCCTTTTGAGGCAAAATGATCCTCTTTTTGGGAGGAAAAAGACCCCTATTTGAGGGGGGAAAGACCCCCTTTTGGGAGGAAAGAGACCCCTTTTTGGGGAGAAAGATCTCTTTAGAGGGCAATAGATCCTCTTTTGAGAGGAAAAAATCCTATTTAAGAGGGAAAGACCCCCTTTTTGGGGCAAATACCCCTTTTCACAGTGAAGGACCCCCTTTTTGGGGAGAAAGACCCCATTTTGAAGGAGGAAAACCACCTTTTGTGGGGAAATACCCTTTTTGGGGGAGTTTTGGGAATAGAAAGAACACCTGTTTTAGGTACATTGGGTCTATTGCTCCCTTGCTGCCCCCTCAAAGACCCCAGAAGGACCCCAGACCCATTAATAATAGCCATGGGGACCTCTTTGGCATCCCCTTTTCCTTTATTATGGAGAGTGGCCTGCATCTCCTAACGCCAGCCTTTTGAGGTAGGCCAGTTTGGATGCATTAGGGAATGGGAGGGGGCCTTACTTGCTAGTGAAGGTCTCTTGGCTCTTTTCGATGGGAGACTTGTAGCTCTTCTGTGGGCAAAAGCTATCCCACTGAGGGTCTTCATATGAGGCCAGTGGGTCTTCTGCTTCCTGCGGCCGAGCTCCAGAGGTCAAAGAGTATCTCCTTGGACCCCGCTCAGACCCTTCTCGCCCAGAGCCAGGCGCCATGATGTCTATCTGTTTATCTCCTTGGCCATGGAAGAGAGCTTAGAACCCCCCTCGGGGTTCTTTCTTGTCTTGGTGGGTTCTAGTTCCATTGGATGGAAGGAGGAAGCCACTGACCACTTGACTCCTCCATCCAATTGGTAAGATGCACATTGTCTCCAAAATGGGGCTCTCACCTGTCTTTAAGAGCACACCTGGGCACACCTTTGCTTTCCTGTTTCGGTGGGTTCTAGTTCAATTGGATAGATGGAGGAACCCATTGACCACTTAGCTATCCAGTTGGTGAGGTGCACATTGCGTCCAAAATGGGGCTCTCACCTGTCTTTAAGGGCACACCTGGGCACACCTTTGCCTTCCTGTCTCGGTGGGTTCTAGTTCCATTAGACGAATGGAGGAGCCCACTGACCACTTAACTATCCAGTTGGTGAGGTGCACATTGTGTCCAAAATGGGGTTCTCACCTGTCTTTAAGGGCACACCTGAGCACACCTTTGCTTTCCTGTCTCGGTGGGTTCTAGTTCCATTGGACGGATGGAGGAAGCCATTGACCACTTAGCTATCCAGGTGGTGAGGTGCACATTGCGTCCAAAATGGGGCTCTCACCTGTCTTTAAGGGCACACCTGGGCACACCTTTGCTTTCCTGTCTCGGTGGGTTCTAGTTCCATTGGACGGATGGAGGAGCCCACTGACCACTTAACTATCCAGTTGGTGAGGTGCACATTGTGTCCAAAATGGGGTTCTCACCTGTCTTTAAGGGCACACCTGAGCACACCTTTGCTTTCCTGTCACGGTGGGTTCTAGTTCCATTAGACGAATGGAGGAGCCCACTGACCACTTAGCTATCCATTTGGTGAGATGCACATTGCGTCCAAAATGGGGCTCTCACCTGTCTTTAAGGGCACACCTGGGCACACCTTTGCTTTCCTGTTTCGGTGGGTTCTAGTTCAATTGGATGGATGGAGGAACCCACTGACCACTTAGCTATCCAGTTGGTGAGGTGCACATTGCGTCCAAAATGGGGCTCTCACCTGTCTTTAAGGGCACACCTGAGCACACCTTTGCCTTCCTGTCTCGGTGGGTTCTAGTTCCATTAGACGAATGGAGGAGCCCACTGACCACTTAGCTATCCAGCTGGTGAGATGCACATTGCGTCCAAAATGGGGCTCTCACCTGTCTTTAAAGGCACACCTGGGCACACCTTTGCTTTGTTTCCGGTGGGTTCTAGTTCCATTGGACGGATGGAGGAAGCCATTGACCACTTAGCTATCCAGGTGGTAAGGTGCACATTGCGTCCAAAATGGGGTTCTCACCTGTCTTTAAGAGCACACCTGAGCACACCTTTGCTTTCCTGTCTCGGTGGGTTCTAGTTCCATTAGACGAATGGAGGAGCCCACTGACCACTTAGCTATCCATTTGGTGAGATGCACATTGCGTCCAAAATGGGGCTCTCACCTGTCTTTAAAGGCACACCTGGGCACACCTTTGCTTTGTTTCTGGTGGGTTCTAGTTCCATTGGACGGATGGAGGAACCCACTGACCACTTAACTATCCAGTTGGTGAGGTGCACATTGCGTCCAAAATGGGGCTCTCACCTGTCTTTAAGGGCACACCTGGGCACACCTTTGTTCTCCTGTCTCGGTGGGGTCTAGTTCCATTTGACGGATGGAGGAACCCACTGACCACTTAGCTATCCAGTTGGTGAGGTGCACATTGCATCCAAAATTGGGCTCTCACCTGTCTTTAAGGGCACACCTGGGCACACCTTTGTTCTCTTGTCTCGGTGGCTTCTAGTTCCATTGGACGGATGGAGGAACCCACTGACCACTTATCTATCCAGTTGTTGAAGTGCACATTGCATCCAAAATGGGGTTCTCACCTGTCTTTAAGGGCACACCTTTGCTTTCCTGGTGGGTTCTAGTTCCATTGGACAGATGGAGGAACCCACTGACTACTTATCTATCCAGTTGTTGAAGTGCACATTGCATCCAAAATGGGGTTCTCACCTGTCTTTAAGGGCACACCTTTGCTTTCCTGGTGGGTTCTAGTTCCATTGGACAGATGGAGGAACCCACTGACTACTTATCTATCCAGTTGTTGAAGTGCACATTGCATCCAAAATGGGGCTCTCACCTGTCTTTAAGGGCACACCTTTGCGTGGCACACACCTGAGTGTCAAAATGGGACTCCTTCTTACTATATTATAATATTATTATGTTTATTTATGCTCCATTTTTCTCTCCACAAGGAGAGTCAAAGTGGCTATGTATCTGTTAGTAGTATAAGAATGTTGTTGTTTTGTTTATGTTTGTTTATGTATCCTGCTTTTCTCTCCACCAAGGAGACTCAAACCGGCTTACGTTAAATATATATATAATCTACAGACATTAAAACATAATTAAATATCATTTGGTATTTCTAAAATCCATATTCAGAACTAAAAACCTGTACATCAGGCCGCACCTGTGTGGAGGTGCCGTGGCATACGCTTGAGCAATGTGAAGGCGGTCATGCATTCTCGTGGATGAAGGGCACAAGCAGGCCTGCTTTCCTGTTGTTTTAGACCGACACATCTACCATGACCCAGGTGTAGGTCACAGTGGGGACGATGGGAGTTGTAGTCCAGTAGCATCATCATCCCGAGTCAGGCCGATGTTGGTGCCCAGGCCCTGTTTTGAAGGGGCTTCTGAGGGTCACAGCAGAGGTGTATTTCTGTGGGTAAAAACAAGGTGATTTTTGGTGATGGGAGGGGGGCCATAGGGGGTGAATCAGGAGGGGTCACTTTTAAAGCCAGGAGGCTCATGGGACATTGACTTTGAATGGCCCCCAATGCCCTTCCTGGACGTTGTGTCCCTTGTTGTATTTGTGACAACAGCCCTCTTGTTGTTGGTGGGTTCTTTAAAGGGGTCTGCTGCCCTCCTTATTGGTGGTGGGGTCCTTAAAGGGGTCTGCTGCCCTCCTTATTGGTAGTGGGTTCCTAAAGGGGTCTGCTGCCCTCCTTATTGGTGGTGGGGTCCTTAAAGGGGGTCCACTGCCCTCCTTATTGGTGGTGGGGTCCTTAAAAGGGGTCTGCTGCCCTCCTTATTGGTGGTGGGGTCCTTCAAGGGGTCTTCTGCCCTCCTTATTGGTGGTGGGGTCCTTAAAGGGGGCTGCCACCCTCCTTATTGGTGGTGGGGTCCTTAAAGGGGTCTGCTGCCCTCCTTATTGGTGGTGGGTTCCTTAAAGGGGTCTGCCACCCTCCTTATTGGTGGTGGGGTCCTTAAAGGGGTCTGCTGCCCTCTTTATTGGTGGTAGGGTCCTTAAAGGGGTCTGCCACCCTCCTTATTGGTGGTGGGGTCCTTAAAGGGGTCTGCTGCCCTCCTTATTGGTGGTGGGGTCCTTAAAGGGGGCTGCCACCCTCCTTATTGGTGGTGGGGTCCTTAAAGGGGTCTGCTGCCCTCCTTATTGGTGGTGGGTTCCTTAAAGGGGTCTGCCACCCTCCTTATTGGTGGTGGGGTCCTTAAAGGGGTCTGCTGCCCTCCTTATTGGTGGTGGGTTCCTTAAAGGGGTCTGCCACCCTCCTTATTGGTGGTGGGGTCCTTAAAGGGGTCTGCTGCCCTCCTTATTGGTGGTAGGGTCCTTAAAGGGGTCTGCCGCCCTCCTTATTGGTGGTGGGGTCCTTAAAGGGGTCTGCCACCCTCCTTATTGGTGGTGGGGTCCTTAAAGGGGTCTGCTGCCCTCCCTATTGGTGGTAGGGTCCTTAAAGGGGTCTGCTGCCCTCCTTATTGGTGGTGGGGTCCTTAAAGGGGTCTGCTGCCCTCCTTATTGGTGGTGGGGTCCTTAAAGGGGTCTGCTGCCCTCCCTATTGGTGGTAGGGTCCTTAAAGGGGTCTGCTGCCCTCCTTATTGGTGGTGGGGTCCTTAAAGGGGTCTGCTGCCCTCCTTATTGGTGGTGGGGTTCTTCAAGGGGTCTGCTGCCCTCCTTATTGGTGGTGGGTTCCTTAAAGGGGGTCCACTGCCCTCCTTATTGGTGGTGGGGTCCTTAAAGGGGTCTGCTGCCCTTCTTATTGGTGGTAGGGTCCTTAAAGGGGTCCACTGCCCTCCTTATTGGTGGTGGGTTCCTTCAAGGGGTCTGCTGCCCTCCTTATTGGTGGTGGGGTCTTTCAAGGGGGTCTGCTGCCCTCCTTATTGGTGGTGGGTTCCTTCAAGGGGTCTGCTGTCCTCCTTATTGGTGGTGGGTTCCTTAAAGGGGGTCTGCTGCCCTCCTTATTGGTGGTGGGGTCCTTAAAGGGGGTCTGCTGCCCTCCTTACTGGTGGTGGGTTCCTTCAAGGGGTCTGCTGCCCTCCTTATTGGTGGTGGGGTCCTTAAAAGGGGTCTGCTGCCCTCCTTATTGGTGGTGGGGTCCTTAAAAGGGGTCTGCTGCCCTCCTTATTGGTGGTGGGGTCTTTCAAGGGGGTCTGCTGCCCTCCTTATTGGTGGTGGGGTCTTTCAAGGGGTCTGCTGCCCTCCTTATTGATGGTGGGGTCCTTAAAAGGGGTCTGCTGCCCTCCTTATTGGTGGTGGGTTCCTTCAAGGGGTCTGCTGCCCTCCTTATTGGTGGTGGGTTCCTTCAAGGGGTCTGCTGCCCTCCTTGCTGTGTGTGCAGTGCTTTTGGGCCTGCTTTCTGTTGTTGTTATTGTTGCTATTTCTTCCAATTCTCTGTAAACATCTCCAAAAATATCTCTTAGAATCGCAGGTGCTTTTTTGTGTACACACACAAATATATATATGTATGTATGTATATGTATATGCATATGTTTGGGTGTTTTTCTTTTGGTGGTACTGAAATTAGTTTTGCATCTTGCAATCGGCGGCATCTTCGAATGGATGAAATACAGTGTGGTTGTGGTGATGAATGATGTCCTGCTTTTAGGTGGCATTTTCGAATTGATGAAATGCAGTGTTGTGATGCTGATGGTACCCTGCTTGGTTGAGACCCACAAGCAGCTCACAATGTTGAAATAGCCATGCAATTTAAAACCCTGTGACACGTACAAGTGTTGAAATAGAATGCAACATGCAACCCCGATGACCCTGCCGAGGGAGGCATGCTGGCTGAGACTCCTTGAGACCCATATTGGCCTGTGTCATTGGAGGGGGGTGGGTCATCCTCAGGGCCGGACCCCCATCTCCTTCCCCATAAATAGCAGCCCCTCCTCCCTCGCTGCTCCACGGCCTGTTGCCACAGAGAGCCTCCCTCTGGGCCCTTGCCAGGCCTGGCTCTGGGCCCGGCCACCAGCCAGGTTTCCTCTTACAGCCCCCCTTCCTCCCCACCTGCGGAGTTTGTTGCCTGTTGAAGGCCCGCCTGCATGTTTTCTTGTCCTGTTTGTTGCATGAGATTAGACTCCCAGGACCATAGTTCAGCTGGAAGGGCTCCCCAAAGGGCATCCAGTCCAACCCCCTTCTGCACCAGAGGAAGGCACCATCTAACCCCCCCCCCCACCCCTGCGTAAAGCCCACCAGAAAAGGAAGGAGATTCCATCATCAGAATTAGAATAACATTATTATTGTCATTGTACACCGTACTACGAAATTAAATGCCATTCCCCAAACACATTATATATGGACTACAGTGATAAAAACAAAACACCCATCCTTCCACATTCGAATTATTACTGCACAGCCCCTAATGCCAATATATTGGTGAATGGATGGATAAATGATCAGATAGATGGGTTGGTGCATGGATAGGTAGGTAGGTAGAGAAAGACACCAGTGAATAAAGAGATAGAGAAAGAGAGAAATGTATTGGTGAATGGATGGATGGATGGATAGATAGATACGTAGAAAAAGACACAGGCAAATAATGAGATAGAGAAAGAGAGAAATGTATTGATGGATGGATGGATAGAGAAAGACACTGGTGAATAGAGAGATGGAGAGAAATGTATTGGTGGATGAATGGATGGATAGATAAAGTCACCGGTGAATATAGAGATAGAGAAAGGTATTGGTGGATGGATGGACGGATGGAGAAAGATAGCAGTGCTTAGAGATATAGAGAAAGAGAGAAATGTATTGGGGGATGAATGGACAGATGGATAGATAGAGAAAGACACCGGTGAATAGAGATGGAGAAAGAGAGAAATGTATTGGTGGATGGATGGATGGATGGATGGATGGATAGATAGATAGATAGATAGATAGATACACTGGTGAATAGAGAAAGAGAGAAATGGATGGATGGACGGACAGACAGACAGATAGATAAATACGCTAGTGAATAGAGAGATAAAAAGAGAAATGTATTGGTGGATGGATGGAAGGATAGATAGAGAAAGACACCGGTGAATAGAGAGATAGAGAAAGAGAGAAATGGGTGGGTGGGTGGATAGATAGACAGACCGACTGGTGAAGAGAGAAATGGATGGATGGACGGACGGACAGACAGACAGATAAATACGCTAGTGAATAGAGAGATAAAGAGAGAAATGTATTGATGGATGGATGGATGGATAGATAGATAGAGAAAGACACTGGTGAATAGATAGATAGAGATACCGGTGAATAGAGAGATAAAGAGAGAAATGGATGGATGGATGGATGGATGGATGGATGGATAGATAGATAGATAGATAGATAGATAGATAGAGACACTGGTGCGTAGAGAGATAGAGAAAGAGAGAAATAGATGGATGGATGGATGGATAGATAGGGAAAGACACCGGTGAATAGAGAGATGGAGAAAGAGAGAAATGTATTGGTGAATGGATGGAGAAGTGGATCCATAAGTAGATGATAGAGGAAGACAGAGAAAGAAATGGATAGGTAAGCTGGTAGGTAAAGAGTGAACGAGAGACTAGAATGGCTTGATTGTACATCATGCAATGAATTTAAATACCTCCCTCAAAACACATGATATATGTAGAACTAAAAATACCAAAAGTACCCATCCTTTCAACCTTCTAATCCCCATTGCACTGCCCCTCACATCAGTGTGAAACTATAATGTTCAGTATAGTCACAGCTCTGGCCTAAAAGCTCTTTCTCAGCCCATTTTTCCTTGTGTTTATCATCCTCTATTCCATTTGCCAGATGATAATAACTCGAAGAAAAAAAAAAGACTATCCTAGGTGAGATGGCTCCTTAAGAACATTTTGGGCTTTGAGCCCGTCTTTCAATCTCTTTTCCTGTCCTCCAACATTCCGTTTTGCGTTCTTGAGTTTGGAGTAGAGCAACTGCTTTGGAAGACGGTGGTTGGGCATCTGGACAACGTGGCCGGTCCAGCAGAGCTGATGGTGGAGGACCATCGCTTCAGTGCTGGTGGTCTTTGCTTCCAGCACGCTGACGTTTGTCTGCATTGGTCTTCCCAAGAGATTTGCAGGATTTTCCGGAGGCAGTGCTGATGGAATCATTCCAGGAGTTGCATGTGACGTCTGTAGATAGTCCACGTCTCTCAGGGTTGGGAGGACAATAGCTTTATAAACAAGCACCTTAGTCTCCCTATGGATGTCCCGGCCCTCAGACACTCTGTGCTTCATCGGGAAAAATGTTGCACTCTCGGAGCTCAGGCGGTGTTGTATTTCAGTGTCAAAGTTGACTTTTGTGGAGAGGTGGCTGCCAAGGGAGCGGAAATGGTCAACATTTTCTAATGTTACACCATTAAGTTGTATCTCCGGCATTGGAGAGGGGTTGGCTGGTGACTGCTGGAAGAGCACTTTGGTTTTCTCGATGTTCAATGACAGGCCCAGCTTCTCGTATGCTTCTGCGAAGGTGTTTAGAGTGGCTAACAACCCATCAATCTCTATACTGTTCCAGCCCAGCTTACCTGTCCGAACATATCCCCCTCTATGTCCCACCTCGGAGTTTAAGATCTTCTGGGGTGGCCCTTCTCTCGAACCCACCACTGGCACAAATGCGCTTGGCGGGGACGAGGGACTGGGCCTTCTCAGTGATGGTCCCCTGCCTGTGGAACTTGCTCCCCAGTGAAATTAGGTGAACTACATCCCTCCTTTCCTTCAGGAAGAAGTTGAAAACATGGTTGTGGGACCAGGCTTTCGGCTAGCAGGCTGACAATGATGGTAACGCTATGGAAAACGGACTATGGACAGGCTTCTGATTGTGTTGTTGGTTGCAGAATTCAGTTCTGGATAAGGCTAACCAGCCAGTAGTATTTTTAAATGGATTTAATTTTAAACTAATTTAATGTTTTACTTATATGTAATTATTGTATTTATTATGTAGTATGTGGGGGTATCAAATTGTTGCCGGCTGTAACCCGCCCTGAGTCCCCCTGCAAGGGTTGTGTCACGTTGCTAGGGCTCTACCTTGTTTAGGTGGAGATGAATCAAAACTCCCAGTTTTAACAAACTGTTTAATTAAAACAGCACTCCCTTGCTGGCTGTTTTTATAGTCCAAAATATAACACACAAAGATAGCACGCAGCTACAGAATAAACAAAAACTGATAGCAAAAATAACTTCGTAGTCAAAAGGGTCCAGTTTGGTGGCCAAATGCCGAGAGTTCAATAAACAAAGTCCAGGGGTCAAGGGTCTATACCAGGCATGGGGAACCTTCGGCCCTCCAGGTGTGGTGGACTTCAACTCCCACAATTCCTTGAGGCCAAGGTAAGCCTTTGGGGCGAATGCCGAGCCTCAAGGAATTGTGGGAGTTGAAGTCCACCACACCTGGAGGGCCGAAGGTTCCTGACCCCTGGTCTATACCGTAGTCAAAAACCAGTCCAAAGGTTCAAGGTTCCAGGATTCCAAGATTACAGGAGACAGGTCAGGACACCGAAAAATCCAACAGACCTGGGGGAAAAACCAGCAGCATCCACCACCAAAATGCAACAGATACTTTTTTTCCCAAAGATAAGTCTCAAAGTTAGCTCCTTAAATCCAGTAACACCTAGCTGCAACCCATCTCCTGCATACCTCCACCCTTAATTGCTTTTACCTGTAAACTCAGCCTACTCAAACTACTCAGCCCTTTAGAACCAAGACTTACATTAACTCTTCCATCACCAACCGCCAGGTCTACCACCACCAACCACCATCAACTATGGAAAATATGACAGGTTGAGACTGAAATAAAATAAATTCTCTGGACTGCAGTGGCAACCCTTCTTCATTTTTAAGTGGGATCCCTTTCCGTGCCACTTGAATCCGTGGCCCCATAGCACCCTAGTCTCTGAAGCATCAAAAGTCAAGCTTTGCCCCTTCTGCTCAAAAGGAACTCCTTGTGTATATTGAGACCTGGCTCTCCTGCCCCCTTCTTAGCCTTCCCTTCTTGGGAAGTGACGCCTGGCTCGAGAGCAGTACGTGTGAAAAAGATCTTGGAGTCCTCGTGGACAACAAGTTAAACATGAGCCTACAATGTGATGTGACGGCAAAAAAAGCCAATGGGATTTTGGCATGCATCAAGAGGAGCATAGTGTCTAGATCTAAGGAAGACATGCTCCCCATGCTCTATTCCGCTTTGGTTAGACCACATCTGGAATACTGTGTCCAATTCTGGGCACCACAATTCAAGAGAGATATTGATAAGCTGGAATGTGTCCAGAGGAGGGCGACTAAAATGATCAAGGGTCTGGAGAACAAGCCCTATGAGGAGCGGCTGAAAGAGCTGGGCATGTTTAGCCTGAAGAAGAGAAGGCTGAGAGGAGATATGATAGCCATGTATAAATATGTGAGAGGAAGCCACAGGGAGGAGGAGGGAGCGAGCTTCCTTTCTGCTTCCTTGGAGACTAGGACGCAATGGAACAATGGCTTCAAACTACAAGAGAGGAGATTCCATCTGAACATGAGGAAGAACTTCCTGACTGTGAGAGCCGTTCAGCAGTGGAACTCTCTGCCCTGGAGTGTGGTGGAGGCTCCTTCTTTGGAAGCTTTTAAGCAGAGGCTGGATGGCCATCTGTCAGGGGTGATTTGAATGCAATATTCCTGCTTCTTGGCAGAATGGGGTTGGACTGGATGGCCCATGACTGTGAGAACCGTTCAGCAGTGGAACTCTCTGCCCCGGAGTGTGGTGGAGGCTCCTTCTTTGGAAGCTTTGAAGCAGAGGCTGGATGGCCATCTGTCAGGGGTGATTTGAATGCAATATTCCTGCTTCTTGGCAGAATGGGGTTGGCCCATGAGGTCTCTTCCAACTCTTTGATTCTATGATTCTATGATTCTTCAAGCTAAATATTCCCACCAGCTCCCTCAGCTGCTCCTCATTGAGAATCATAGTTTCTAGACCTTGGACCCTTTTGGTGACTCTTCACCGTCGGACCTGTCAGTCTTGCCCATATCCTTCTTGAATTGTGTTCCCTGGAACCGGACGAATGCAGGGTCATTCGAGGTGAAGAGGTCTGGCCAAAGCAGAACTAGGACTGGAAACTACTCCTGTTGATGCAACCTAGAATGGCCTTGGTTCTTTCAGCTGCCGCATCACGGTTTCTCCCACCCGCTTGCATTCCTCCCCCAGGACACTTCTGTGTGTGTGTGTGTGTGTGTGTGGGCGCCAGGAGGGTGCCCCACGTGCCTTTGGGGTGACTAAGAAGCAACCCGCCTCTCCCTTGGCAGCAGGACAGATCTTAATGGGGAGGAGGAGGAGGAGGCAGAAGGCATCGTGCTTCCTCTGTGGGTTTGCATTTGGGGGGCTCCATGACCCCAGTCCCTCCCCAGACACTGATCCTGCAGAGCAGCTCAAGGGAGAGGGGGGAAAAAGCAAAAGAAAGCCCCTTCTCCTTCTTTGATTGCAGTGGGTCTTGGGGGGCATTATCCCTTCCTTCTTGCCCTCAGGCCTCAGTGCCATTCAGTCTGCTCCTTCTCTTCCATTCATAGAATCATAGAATCAAAGAGTTGGAAGAGACCTCATGGGCCATCCAGTCCAACCCCATTCTGCCAAGAAGCAGGAATATTGCATTCAAATCACCCCTGAAAGATGACCATCCAGCCTCTGCTTAAAAGCTTCCAAAGAAGGAGCCTCCACCACACTCCGGGGCAGAGAGTTCCACTGCTGAACGGCTCTCACAGTCAGGAAGTTCTTCCTCATGTTCAGATGGAATCTCCTCTCTTGTAGTTTGAAGCCATTCCTCCATTGCGTCCTAGTCTCCAGGGAAGCAGAAAGGAAGCTTGCTCCCTCCTCCTCCCTGTGGCTTCCTCTCACATATTTATCCATGGCCCTCATTCTGTCTCCTCTCAGCCTTCTCTTCTTCAGGCTAAACATGCCCAGCTCCTTAAGCCGCTCCTCATGGGGCTTGTTCTCCAGACCCTTGATCTGCTCCCTCCTCCCTGTGGCTTCCTCTCACATATTTATCCATGGCCTTCATCATGTCTCCTCTCAGCCTTCTCTTCTTCAGGCTAAACATGCCCAGCTCTTTAAGCTGCTCCTCATAGGGCTTGTTCTCCAGACCTTTGATCTGCTCCCTCCTCCCTGTGGCTTCCTCTCACATATTTATCCATGGCCCTCATTCTGTCTCCTCTCAGCCTTCTCTTCTTCAGGCTAAACATGCCCAGCTCCTTAAGCCGCTCCTCATGGGGCTTAGAATCATAGAATCATAGAATCAAAGAGTTGGAAGAGACCTCCTGGGCCATCCAGTCCAACCCCATTCTGCCAAGAAGCAAGAATATTGCATTCAAATCACCCCTGACAGATGGCCAACCAGCCTCTGTTTAAAAGCTTCCAAAGAAGGAGCCTCCACCACACTCCGGGGCAGAGAGTTCCACTGCTGAACGGCTCTCACAGTCAGGAAGTTCTTCCTAATGTTCAGATGGAATCTCCTCTCTTGTAGTTTGAAACCATTGTTCCGCGTCCTAGTTCTCCTTGGCTTGCTTGCTTGCTTCTCTAATCCCTTTAGCATTTTATAATTTGCTTTTTTGCTATTTTTATTGCATTGCTATGTTATTGTTAAGCATTTTTATTTGATGTGACTATCTGTTTTAGATGCACTTTTTCATTATTGGAATTGTTGGGGCTTGGCCTCACGTTACCTGCCCTGAGTTCCTTCAGAGAGATGGTGGTAGAGTGTAAATAAAGTTTATTATTATCATATTATTATTAAGTCAGCCTTGGGCTCACCTTAGGTCTCCTGCAGGGAGACCTAAGGTGAGCCCATGGCTGACTTAATAATAATACGATAATAATAAACTTTGGGGGAGGAGGGATCTGCCTTATGCCTTCGGTCTCGCCTAAGCCCAGGCCCCAAGGAACCTCTGAGCATGCGCAGAGTGCTTTCTTGGTATAGCTGTGCTGCTCCTCCAAGGCATTCAAGTTTTTATTTATTTATTTATCGTGTCAGGGCAACCAGTCAATTATATTACATTTCTAACAGAACAAAGCAAACAAACAGACAAAATATAAAATTTGTGAGTTTGGTAGTTGATTCAATGTCCTTTGAGCAGTATCTGGCCCCTTGGAGTGCTTCTGATGTTACTATAAGAAGGTCCTCCCTTGTGCATGTGGCAGGGCTCAGGTTGCATTGCAGCAGGTGGTCAGTGGTTTTCTCTTCTCCACACTCGCATGTCAAGGATTCCACTGCGTGGCTCCATTTCTTGAGGTTGGCTCTGCATCTCGTGGTGCCAGAGCGCAGTCTGTTCAGCACCTTCCAAGTCGCCCAGTCCTCTGTGTGCCCAGGGGGAAGTCTCACATATTGATTGAGGTTCTGGGTTTGAGCCTGCCACTTTTGGACTCTCACTTGCTGAGGTGTCCCAGTGAGTGTCTTTGTAGATCTTAGAAAACTATTTCTTGATTTAAGTCGTTGACGTGCTGGCTGATACCCAAACAGGGGATGAGTTGGAGATCTCTCTGCCTTGGTCCTTTCACTATTGGCTGCAACTTCCCGGCGGATGTCAGGTGGTGCAATACCGGCTAAGCAGTGTAATTTCTCCAGTGGTGTAGGGTGCACACACCCCGTGATGATGCGGCATGTCTCATTAAGAGCCACATCCACTGTTTGAGCGTGGTGAGATGTGTTCCACACTGGGCATGCGTACTCAGCAGCAGAGTAGCATAGTGCAAGGGCAGATGTCTTCACTGTGTCTGGTTGTGATCCCCAGGTTGTGCCAGTCAGCTTTCGTATGATATTGTTTCTAGCACCCACTTTTTGCTTGATGTTCAGGCAGTGCTTCTTGTAGGTCAGAGCACGGTCCAGAGTGACTCCCAGGTATTTGGGTGTGCTGCAATGCTCCCGTGGGATTCCTTCCCAGGTAATAATCCTCAGAGCTCAGGATGCTTCTCTGTTCTTAAAGTGAAAAGCATATGTCTGTGTTTTAAATGGATTAGGGATCAGCTGGTTTTCTCTGTAATAGGCAGTGAGAGCACTCAGAGCTTCGGAGAGCTTCTGTTCAACCATCTCAAAGCTCCCTGCTTGAGCGGTGATGGCACGATCATCAGCATAGATGAAACTCTCCTGCAAGGAGACCTAAGGTGAGCCCATGGCTTACTTAATAATAATATGATAATAATAAACTTTGGGTGAGTAGGGATCTGCCTTATGCCTTCGGTCTTGCCTAAGCCCAGGCCCCAAGGAACTTCTGAGCATGCGCAGAGTGCTTTCTTTCTAGAGCTGTGCTGCTCCTCCATGGCATTCAAGCTGAAGAGCTCCCAAATAAAGGAACCTCTGAGCATGTGCAGAGTAGGGTTTTTTTTTGTATAGCTGTGCCACCCCTTCATGGTATTCAAGCTGAAGAGCTCCCAAATAAAGGAATCTCTGAGCATGTACAGAGTGCTTTCTTTGTAGAGCTCTGCTTCTCCTCCATGTCATTCAAGCTGAAGAGCTCCCAAATAAAGTAATCTCTGAGCATGTGCAGAGTGCTTTCTTTGTAGAGCTGTGCCGCCCCTCCATGGCATTCAAGTTGAAGAGCTCCCAAATAAAGAAACCTCTGAGCATGTGCAGAGTGCTCTTTTAATAGCTGTGCCACCCCTCCATGGCATCCACGCTGAAAAGCTCCCAAATAAAGGAACCTCTGAGCATGTGCAGAGTGCTTTCTTTGTATAGTTGTGCTGCCCTTCCATGGCATTCGAGCTGAAAATCTCCCAAATAAAGGGAACTCTGAGCATATGTAGAGTGCTTCCTTTGTAGAGCTGTGCTGCTCCTCCATGGCATTCAAGCTGAAGAGCTCCCAAATAAAGTAATCTCTGAGCATGTGCAGAGTGCTTTCTTTGTATAGCTGTGTCACCCCTTCATGGTATTCAAGCTGAAGAGCTCCCAAATAAAGGGACCTCTGAGCATGTGCAGAGTGGGTTTTTTTTGTATAGCTGTGCCACTCCTCCATGACATTCATGCTGAAGTGCTCCGAAATAAAGGAACCTCTGAGCATGTGCAGAGTGCTTTTGTATAGCTGTACCACCCCTCCATGGTATTTAAAGCTGAAGAGCTCCCAAATAAAGGAACCTCTGAGCATGTGCAGAGTGCTTTTTTTTATAGCTGTGCCACCCCTCCATGGCAATCAAGCTGAAGAGTTCCCAAATAAAGCAACCTCTGAGCATGTGCAGAGTAGGTTTTTTTATATAGCTGCGTCACCCCTTCATGGTATTCAAGCTGAAGAGCATCCAAAAAAGTGACCTCTGAGCATGTGCAGAGTGCTTTTGTATAGCTGTGCCACCCCTCCATGGCATTCATGCTGAAGAGCATCCAAAATAGTGACCTCTGAGCATGTGCAGAGTGCTTTTGTATAGCTGTACCACCCCTCCATGGTATTCAAGCTGAAGAGCTCCCAAATAAAGGAACCTCTGAGCATGTACAGAGTGCTTTCTTTGTAGAGCTCTGCTGCTCCTCCATGGTATTCCAGTTGAAGAGCTCCCAAATAAAGGAACCTCTGAGCATGAGCAGAGTGCTTTCTTTGTATAGTTGTGTTGCCCTTCCATGGCATTCGAGCTGAAAAGCTCCCAAATAAAGGGAACTCTGAGCATATGTAGAGTGCTTTCTTTGCATAGCTGTACCACCCCTCCATGGTATTTAAAGCTGAAGAGCGCCCAAATAAAGGAACCTCTGAGCATGTGCAGAGTAGGGTTTTTTTTATATAGCTGTGTCACCCCTTCATGGTATTCAAGCTGAAGAGCTTCCAAATAAAGGAACCTCTGAGCATGTGCAGAGTAGGCTTTTTTATATAGCTGTGCCACCCCTCCATGGTATTTAAAGCTGAAGAGCTCCCAAATAAAGGAACCTCTGAGCATGTGCAGAGTGCTCTTTTAATAGCTGTGCCACCCCTCCATGGCATCCACGCTGAAAAGCTCCCAAATAAAGGAACCTCTGAGCATGTGCAGAGTGCTTTCTTTGTATAGCTGTGCTGCTCCTCCATGGCAATCAAGCTGAAGAGCTCCCAAATAACGGGACCTCTGAGCATGTGCAGAGTGCTCTTTTAATAGTTGTGCCGTCCATCCATGTCATTCAAGCTGAAGAGCTCCCAAATAAAAGAATCTCTGAGCATGTGCAGAGTGCTTTTGTATAGCTGTACCACCCCTCCATGGTATTTAAAGCTGAAGAGCTCCCAAATAACGGGACCTCTGAGCATGTGCAAAGTGGGTTTGTTTTGTATAGCTGTGCCACCCCTCCATGGCATTCGAGCTGAAGAGCTCCCAAATAAAGGGACCTCTGAGCATGTGCAGAGTGCTTTTGTATAGCTGTGCCACCCCTCCATGGCATCCACGCTGAAAAGCTCCCAAATAAAGAAACCTCTGAGCATGTGCAGAGTGCTCTCTTTGTATAGCTGTGCCGCCCCTCCTTGGCATTCATGCTGAAGAGCATCCAAAAAAGTGACCTCTGAGCATGTGCAGAGTGCTTTTGTATAGCTGTACCACCCCTCCATGGTATTTAAAGCTGAAGAGCTCCCAAATAACGGGACCTCTGAGCATGTGCAGAGTGCTTTCTTTGTATAGCTGTGCTGCTCCTCCATGGCATTCCAGTTGAAGAGCTCCCAAATAAAAGAATCTCTGAGCATGTGCAGAGTGCTTTCTTTGTATAGCTGTGCTGCTCCTCCATGGCATTCCAGTTGAAGAGCTCCCAAATAAAAGAATCTCTGAGCATGTGCAGAGTAGGTTTTTTTAT
Organism: Anolis sagrei; assembly: GCF_037176765.1. Taxonomy (NCBI): domain Eukaryota; kingdom Metazoa; phylum Chordata; class Lepidosauria; order Squamata; family Anolidae; genus Anolis; species Anolis sagrei. Next base: position 1,503,146 of record NC_090023.1, read on the forward strand.
ATATATATATAGCTGTATCACCCCTTCATGGTATTCAAGCTGAAGAGCTCCCAAATAAAGCAACCTCTGAGCATGTGCAGAGTGCTCTTTTAATAGCTGTGCCACCCCTCCTTGGCATTCATGCTGAAGAGCATCCAAAAAAGTGACCTCTGAGCATGTGCAGAGTGCTTTTGTATAGCTGTACCACCCCTCCATGGTATTTAAAGCTGAAGAGCGCCCAAATAAAGAGCCCTCTGAGCATGTGCAGAGTGCTTTTTTTAATAGCTGCGCCACCCCTCCATGGTATTTAAAGCTGAAGAGCTCCCAAATAAAGGAACCTCTGAGTATGTGCAGAGTTCTCTTTTAATAGCTGTGCCACCCCTCCATGGCATTCACGCTGTAAAGCTCCCAAATAAAGGGACCTCTGAGCATGTGCAGAGTGCTCTTTTAATAGCTGTGCCACCCCTCCTTGGCATTCATGCTGAAGAGCATCCAAAAAAGTGACCTCTGAGCATGTGCAGAGTGCTTTTGTATAGCTGTACCACCCCTCCATGGTATTTAAAGCTGAAGAGCTCCCAAATAAAGGAACCTCTGAGCATGTGCAGAGTGGGGCTTTTTTGTATAGCTGTGCTGCCCCTCCAGCCAAAGTGGGAATGTGTCCCAAGGGGGGACCCCCCATGTTGGGGGGTCTCTGCTGATTCCGGTCATGCCGGTCAGGCCTCATGCATCCAAGGCAGTAGCCCTTGCATTTGTCCATCCTGCTGTCTTGATGCCAAGGACAGTGGCCACCCCTCTTCCGGCCTTTCAAAGGGGCTTCCTTGCCCCCTCTCTGTCCTGCCCTTCTGTTTGGGGTCCGCAGGGACTCCAGGTGTAGCCCAGAGCCTGTTCAGGGGCCAAACGCCTGCGTGTTGTGGCCTGACCTCTTGCTCTGACCTCCTTGGCCGCTAACTCCCTGGGCTCTGGGCCACAACGGGTAGCTTTAACCAGGCCTTGGTCCGGCCGGCAGCGCTTGGCTGCCCCTTCCTGGGACTCACTCAGCAAAGGAGGTCGCTTGACCGCTTGACCACCTGCCAGGGATGTCACCCTCCCTCCTTTGACTGGCCGAGGGCCCTCTCTTGACCTCCCGCAGGGCAACTTGGAGGCCATATCCTGAATACGAGAGAACACCAAAGACCATTCAATCCAACCCCAGCAAAAAGCAGTCGAAGCACTCCTGGCAGATGGCCTGCTAGGCTCCTCTGTCCCACCATTCTTTTGCTGACCTCTTCACCAGGGAGAGAAGGGCTTTCCTCCGTTTTCGGTGTTGTGTGCATTGGGCAGAAATGTAGTTCACGTTCTTGCTGTGTTATATATATTCAAAGCGCCCAAGACTAAGAATTGCAATTGTAAATTAAAACCTAAACCATTCACCATTCAGGATGATTAAAAATGTGTCATTAAAACAGATAAATCCATTCTGAGAATAGGGTTGTTTCTTTCTCAGGTCAGGAATGCTCAGGGGCGCTTCTGCTCAATTGCTGTGCATTTTCCGGGCTGTCTGGCCATGTTCCAGAAGCATTCTCTCCTGACATTTCGCCTGCATCTATAGCAGGCATTCTCAAAGGTTATGACATGCTTCTGCTCATTCCTCTCCCTAGTGTCTAGATCAGTGTTTCTCAACCTGGGGGTCAGGAGGGGGTGTCAGAGGGGTCTCTAAAGACCATCAGAAAACATAGTATTTTCTGTTGGTCATGGGGGTTCTGTGTGGGAAGTTTGGTCCAATTCTGTCATGCGGAAGAACTTCCTGACTGTGAGAGCCGTTCAGCAGTGGAACTCTCTGCCCCGGAGTGTGGTGGAGGCTCCTTCTTTGGAAGCTTTTAAGCAGAGGCTGGATGGCCATCTGTCAGGGGTGATTTGAATGCAATATTCCTGCTTCTTGGCAGAATGGGGTTGGACTGGATGATGGCCCAGGAGGTCTCTTCCAACTCTTTGATTCTAGGATTCTATGGTGAGGTTCAGAATGCTATTTCATTGTGGGTGAACTATAAATCCCAGCAACTACAACTCCCAAATGCTGAGTTCTATTTTCCCCAAACTCCACCAGTGTTCACATTTGGGGATATTGAGTATTTGTGCCAAGTTTAGTCCATATCCATCATTGTTTGAATCCACAGTGCTCTCCGGATGTAGGTGAACTACAACTCCAAAAATTCAAGGTCAATGTCCACCAGACCCTCCCAGTATTTCCTCTTGGTCATGGGAGTTCTGTGTGCCAAGTTTGGTTCAATTCCATTGTTGGTGAACTTCAGAATAGTCTTTGATTGTAGGTGAACTATAAATCCCAGCAACTACAACTCCCAAATAGACAAAATCAACCCCCCAACCCCACGAGTATTCAGATTTGGGCCTATCGGGTATTTGGGCCAAATTTGGTCCAGTGAATGAAAATCCATCTTGCATATCAGATATTTACATTATGATTCATAGCAGTAGTAAAATGACAGTTATGTAGTAGCAATGAAAATAATGTTATGGTTGGGGGTCAGCACAACATGAGGAACTGTACTAAGGGGTCACAGCATTAGGAAGGTTGAGAACCACTGGTCTAGATCCAGGGAAGTCCTGCTCCCCATGCTCTATTCTGCCTTGGTTAGACCATACCTGGAATCACAATGTGCCCAGAGGAGGGTGACCAAAATGATCTAAGGCCTGGAGAACAAGTCCAGTGAGGAGCGGCTTAAAGAGTTCGGGCATGTTTAGTTTGCAGAAGAGAAGGCTGAGAGGAGACATGATAGCCATGTATAAATATGTGAGAGGAAGCCACAGGGAGGAGGAGGGAGCAAGCTTCCTTTCTGCTGCCCTGGAGACTAGGAAGCAATGGAGATTCCACCTGAACATTAGGAAGAACTTCCTACCTGTATGAGAGAGCTGTTCAGCAGTGGAACTCTCTGCCCTGCAGTGTAGTGGAGACTCCTTATTCGGAAGCTAAATTTGAAACAGAGGCTGTATGGCCGTCTGGTTAGTGCTAGCAGAAGTATCGCAGAAGCTCAGAATAATGGACTCTGGAGTCACCGGTAAAAAGCAGGTTTCAGCTTTACTTGAGCAGTTCATAAATCCAACACACAGTATTCTGAAGTTTACCAACAATGGAATTGAACCAAACTTGGCACACAGAACTCCCATGACCAAGAGGAAATACTGGGTCTGGTGGACACTGACCGTGAATTTTTGGAGTTGTAGTTCACCTACATCAGCGAAACAAAGAGATAGGCACTAAAGACAAACTGCAGCTGGAAAGGAGTTACCTCTGACACTCCCTAATTCTTCACACAGCTAGAACTCAGGGTCACATTCTCACAGCTCTTTTGTGTAAACATACATCCTGGCCATACAAATCTATTACAATCACAATTCTGCTACGTAGAATTACATTTAAACATACATCATACATGAAATACACACTGACACATCTGTTGAGGGTGCTTTGAACGCGATTTTCCTGCTTCTTGGCAGAATGGGGTTGGACTGGATGATGGCCCAGGAGGTCTCTTCCAACTCTAGGATTCTATGAACCTACAATGCCCATCCATATCTGAAGCCAAGCTGACCCTGCTTAGCTCCCAAGCCCAGGCTGATTCATTTTTGTTGGTTAGGATTTTTCTTAGATCTGCGATGCCTCTTTGGGAAGAGCAGAAGGGAACCAACCTTTGGCTTCCAAACCGAAACTCGCGGTAGTGATTTGTATGTTTACTATTCTAGGAATCTAGGGAAGCTTGAGGCCTTTGAATCAGAAACAAATGCATTTTGCATTCTCTCTGACCAAGCGGCCTAAGGGAGGAGGAGGATGACAACGCAAGTGGTCAAGAGGAGCCAATTCCTTCCTCGCCTGCCTTTCCTACCATGTCTTGAAACTGCATATTTCCCTGGACCCTATCTATATGTCATATGTATTCCTATATCATTGGCCTCCCTTTCCTATTACTCACTAAGGCTCATGTTTTGTTCAGTGGGATTCCCCCTCCAGCCCTGGGCAAATAGGGGAATTTGCATTAGTCTTGCATTTGGAAGATGCATTCCTCATATCATTGGCCTCCCTTTCCTATTACTCATTAAGGCTCATTCGTTGTTCAGTGGGACCACCCCCCCCCCCCCCGGTAACCCTGGGCAAAAGGGGAATTTGCATTCGTCTTGCATTTTGGAAGATGCATTCCTTATATCATTGGCCTCCCTTTCCTATTACTCATTAAGGCTCATTCGCCGTTCAGTGGGAAACCCCCCCCCCCCCCCAAGCCCTGAGCAAAAGAGTGGGTTGGCATTTGTCATGATTTTTTGGGAGGAGGGGGGGGGGTCTTTCCTGCAGACCCCTGGGCTGTCTGTATTCTATTAATATATAATTTATGGCATGTATTCTTGGAAATGTTCTGGCACGATACGGAGCGGTCACTGCATGGCACGTTGTGTTTGGGAGGCAGAGGGACCCCCCTCCAGCCCCCCCCCCCCCAGCCATCCAAATGGGTCAATTTCCTCCATAGTAGGGGATTCAATACAGAGTGGTCACTGCATGGCATGTTGTGATTGGGAGGCAAAGGGACCCCCCCTCCAGCTGGACCCCCCCCCCCTTCCAGCCATCCAAATGGGTCAGTTTCCTCCATCGGAAGGGGATTCAATACAGAGTGGTCACTGCATGGCATGTTGTATTTGGGAGGCAAAGGGACCCCCCCTCCAGCCGGACCCCCCCCCCCTTCCAGCCATCCAAATGGGTCCATTTCCTCCATTGGAAGGGGATTCAGTACAGAGTGGTCACTGCATGGCATGTGGTGTTTGGGAGGCAGAGGGACCCCTCCCTCCAGCCGGACCCCCCCCCCCCCCCAGCCATCCAAATGGGTCAATTTCCTCAATTGGAAGGGGATTCAATACAAAGTGGTCACTGCATGGCATGTTGTGTTTGGGAGGCAGAGGGACCCCCCCTCCAGCCGGACCCCCCCCCCTCTTCCAGCCATCCAAATGGGTCAATTTCCTCCATCAGAAGGGGATTCGGTACAGAGTGGTCACTGCATGGCATGTTGTGTTTGGGAGGCAAAGGGACCCCCCCCCTCCCTCCAGCCATCCAAATGGGTCAATTTCCTCCATCGGAAGGAGATTCTGTATAGAGTGGTCACTGCATGACATGTTGTGTTTGGGAGGCAGAGGGACACCCCCCTCCAGCTGGACCCCCCCTCCAGCTATCCAAATGGGTCAATTTCCTCCATCGGAAGGGGATTCAATACAGAGTGGTCACTGCACGGGATGTTGTGTTTGGGAGGGAGAAGGACACCCCCCCAGCCGGACCCCCCCCCCCCCCATCCATCCAAATGGGTCAATTTCCTCCATCGGAAGGAGATTCAGTATTATAGAGTGGTCACTGCATGGCATGTTGTGTTTGGGAGGCAGAGGGACCCCCCCCCCCCCCAGCCAACCAAATGGGTCAATTTCCTCCATCGGAAGGGGATTCAGTACAGAGTGGTCACTGCATGGCATGTTGTGTTTGGGAGGCAGAGGGACCCCCCCCCCTTCCAGATGGACCCCCCCCTCCAGCCATCCAAATGGGTCAATTCCCTCCATCGGAAGGAGATTCAGTATAGAGTGGTCACTGCATGGCATGTTGTGTTTGGGAGGCAGAGGGACCCCCCCCCCCTTCCAGATGGACCCCCCCCCCCCCCTCCAGTCATCCAAATGGGTCCATTTCCTCCATCGGAAGGGGATTCAGTACAGAGTGGTCACTGCATGGCATGTTGTGTTTGGGAGGCAGAGGGACACCCCCCCTTCCAGATGGACCCCCCCCTCCAGTCATCCAAATGGGTCCATTTCCTCCATCGGAAGGAGATTCAGTATAGAGTGGTCACTGCATGGCATGTTGTGTTTGGGAGGCAAAGGGACTCCCCCCCCCTCCAGCCGGACCCCCCCCCCCCAGCCATCCAAATGGGTCAATTTCCTCCATCGGAAGGGGATTCAATACAGAGTGGTCACTGCATGGCATGTTGTATTTGGGAGGCAAAGGGACTCCCCCCCCCTCCAGCCGGACCCCCCCCCCCAGCCATCCAAATGGGTCAATTTCCTCCATCGGAAGGGGATTCAATACAGAGTGGTCACTGCATGGCATGTTGTATTTGGGAGGCAAAGGGACTCCCCCCCCCTCCAGCCGGACCCCCCCCCCCAGCCATCCAAATGGGTCAATTTCCTCCATTGGAAGGGGATTCAATACAGAGTGGTCACTGCATGGCATGTTGTATTTGGGAGGCAAAGGGACCCCCCCTCCAGCTGGACCCCCCCCCCTCTTCCAGCCATCCAAATGGGTCAGTTTCCTCCATCGGAAGGGGATTCAATACAGAGTGGTCACTGCATGGCATGTTGTATTTGGGAGGCAAAGGGACCCCCCCTCCAGCTGGACCCCCCCCCCTCTTCCAGCCATCCAAATGGGTCAGTTTCCTCCATCGGAAGGGGATTCAATACAGAGTGGTCACTGCATGGCATGTTGTATTTGGGAGGCAAAGGGACCCCCCCTCCAGCTGGACCCCCCCCCCCCTCTTCCAGCCATCCAAATGGGTCAGTTTCCTCCATCGGAAGGGGATTCAATACAGAGTGGTCACTGCATGGCATGTTGTATTTGGGAGGCAAAGGGACCCCCCCTCCAGCTGGACCCCCCCTTCCCCCCCTCCAGCCGGACCCCCCCCCCCCTTCCAGCCATCCAAATGGGTCAATTTCCTCCATCGGAAGGGGATTCAATACAGAGTGGTCACTGCATGGCATGTTGTATTTGGGAGGCAAAGGGACCCCCCCTCCAGCTGGACCCCCCCTTCCCCCCCTCCAGCTGGACCCCCCCCCCCCTTCCAGCCATCCAAATGGGTCAATTTCCTCCATCGGAAGGGGATTCAATACAGAGTGGTCACTGCATGGCATGTTGTATTTGGGAGGCAAAGGGACCCCCCCTCCAGCTGGACCCCCCCCCCCCTTCCAGCCATCCAAATGGGTCAGTTTCCTCCATCGGAAGGGGATTCAATACAGAGTGGTCACTGCATGGCATGTTGTATTTGGGAGGCAAAGGGACCCCCCCTCCAGCTGGACCCCCCCTTCCCCCCCTCCAGCCGGACCCCCCCCCCTTCCAGCCATCCAAATGGGTCAATTTCCTCCATTGGAAGGGGATTCAGTACAGAGTGGTCACTGCATGGCATGTTGTATTTGGGAGGCAAAGGGACTCCCCCCTCCAGTCGGAGCCCCCCCCCCCTCCAGCCGCCCCCCCCCCCCTTCCAACCATCCAAATGGGTCAATTTCCTCCATCGGAAGGGGATGTGATACAGAGTGGTCACTGCATGGCATGTACACCCCCCCCCCTCCGCCTCCAGCCATCCAAATGGTTCATTTTCCTCCATCGTAAGGGGATTTCTTGCCCCCTCCCCACCAAAAAAAAGAAAGATGCCTGGTATTCCTGGCCTGGTGTTGGTGCCGCCTTGACCAGACCTTCCTTTCCTTCCTTCTCTCCCTCCCTGCTTTCTTACCCCCCCCCCCCCTTCCATTGCAAAAGGTGGTTATTTCTGTCTGCGGATGGAAAGCCAGAGGAGAGAGTGGTGCTCTGAGTCACTGCCTTCGAGGGAGGGGCTTCTCCTCTTCGCCCCCTCCTCCTCTCATTCCTTCCTTCTTTCCTTCCCTCCTTCTCTCTCTCTCCATTGCTCCTGCTGTCACGTTCCCCACGTGGAAAAAATGGCAGGTTGGGTTTTTTTGGGGGGGGGGGGCTGCGTGGCCGCAGGGAGGGCCCAAAATAGGGCTTGGGAGATGAGATCTCCCTTCTGAATGGAGGGGTAGAGGGATCCTAGGTTCCTTCTGGTCTTGCTTGCTTCTCCTCATCCTCTTACACTCTCCCCCTTTGCTGGAAATCAGGCCTGTGTAAACGTGGACCTTCTGGGTGTTTTGGACTCCAACTCCCACCATTCCTAACAGCCTCAGGCCCCTTCCTTTGTGGCATCAGGGAGTCCCGAAAGAGGGGAGGGAACCCCAAAGGCCATCCACCCCAACTCCTTCTTCCAGGCAGGCAAAGCACCACCCAAGCCCCTCCCGGTAACAGGGACACCCCACTCCTGTTTACTCCATCCTAGCATCCCAAAGTGGGAAGGGAATCCCAAAGGGCATCTAGACCAGTCCTCCTTCCATTTAGTCCAGCCCCCCTCCTTCCTTCCTTCTTCCAGGCAGGTAAAGCACAACCCAAGCCCCTCCCAGTACAGGGACACCCCACTTGTGCTTACTCCATCCTAGCGTCCCAAAGTGGGATCCCCAAAGAGCATCTAGTCCAATCCTTCCCACCATCTAGTTCAGTTCTATCTTCCTTCCTTCCTTCCTTCCTTCCTTCCTTCCAGGCAGGTAAAACACAACCCAAGCCCCTTCCAGTACAGGTCAATGGTGCTTGTGCTTACTCCATCCTAGCGTCCCAAAGTGGGATCCCCAAAGAGCATCTAGTCCAATCCTTCCCACCATCTAGTTCAGTTCTATCTCCCTTCCTTCCTTCCTTCCTTCCAGGCAGGTAAAACACACCCCAAGCCCTTCTCAGTAACAGGGACACCCCACTTCTGCTTATTCCATCCTGGCATCCCAAAGTGGGAAGGGAACCCCAAAGGGCATCTAGTCCAGTCCTCCTTCCATTTAGTCCAACCCCCCTCTCTGCCTTCCTTCCTTCCTTCCTTCCTTCCTTCCTTCCTTCCTTCCTTTTTTCTTCCAGGCAGGCAAAACAGCACCCAAGCCCCTCCCGGTAACATGGACACCCCACTTGTGCTTACTCCATCCTAGTGTCCCAAAGTGGGAACCCCAAAGGGTATCTAGTCCAATCCTTCCCACCATCTAGTCCAGTCTCCCTCTCTCCCTTCCTTCCTTCCTTCCTTCCTTCCTTCCTTCCTTCCCGGCAGGTAAAGCACCATCCAAGCCCCTCCCAGTAACAGGGACACCCCACTTTTGCTTACTCCATCCTAGCGTCCCAAAGTGGGAACCCCAAAGGGCATCTAGTCCAATCCTTCCCACCATCTAGTCCATTCTCCCTCTCTCCTTCCTTCCTTCCTTCCTTCCTTCCTTCCTTCCTTCCTTCCTTCCTTTGTTTCTTCCAGGCAGGTAACAGGGACACCCCACTTCCGTCCTAGCACCCCAACGTGGGAAGGGAACCCCAAAGGACATCTAGTCCAATCCCCCTCCCTCCTTCCTTCCTTCTTTCCTTCCTTCCTAGAATCATAGAATCCTAGAGTTGGAAGAGACCTCGTAGGCCATCCAGTCCAACCCACCCCTGACAGATGGCCATCCAGTCTCTGTTTAAAAGCCTGCCTTCCTTCCTTCCTCCCTCCCTTCCTTCTAGGCGGGAAAAGCACAATCCAAGCCCTCCCAGCAGAGAACTAGCCCTCTTCATAGACATTTCCAAGTTTCTCACTAAATAGGGCTGTTAAATTAAAGGCCCTTAAGGTTGGGAGGGTCCCCCAGAGGCCATCCAGTTTAACCCCATCCTTGCCCGGCAGAGCCCAAGCCCTCCCAACTCTAGGAGTCTTTGTTTAGGCCAGGCATGGGTCAACTTGTCCCCCCTCCAGGTGTTGATGGGAGTTGGAGTCCAAAACACTAGGACGGAGAGTCCAGGTTGGCCCATGCCTGATGTAAACAAATATAATCCCCACCATCCCTTCTCTATCTAATCCCTGTCCTGTTTTTCCTGTTCCTTGCCTGAACTGCAACCCCCACTCCAAAGAAGGCAAGGGCTAAGAGGACTCCCAGCAGGTGGTGGTGGTCTTAAATTGATTGCATGTGTGCACGCGTGTGTTTAGGGGGGGGGGGGGTCTTAGGCTATTTGTGTATGAGGGATGGTGGTGGTTCCTTTTGGGTGTTACATCTCAATGCTTATAGTCGCAGTGTGCGTGCCAGGGCTCTCTCTCCCTGCCTATAATTAGAAGGGGACTCCCAAAGGTCATCTAGTCTACCCTCTCCCTGCAGGTTTGTCCACATCCAAAGCACTGAGAACCCCCTATTGGGATTGTGGGGCTGCAGACCACCCCCCTTTCCTGCGAAGCCGCCTTGGGGAAGGGCCACGTCCTTCAGGTGACCCTCTCCCTTCCTCCTCCTCCTCCTTGCCAAGCCTTGGACGTCGGCCATTCTACCCTTCCTCCCATGAGTCCTGCTTGGCCCAGATCCCAGTCAGCCAGCGCTGCTCCGGCTGCTTGTGGAATGTGCAGGAATTCTCTCTGTTGGCTTTGGAAGGCAAGGAGGAGGAGGAGGAGAAGAGGCCTTCTCTTGAGAAGCGTCTTCAAGCCCATCCCTTTTTAATGGCCCCCTGCCATGAATTCGGTTGGGGTTTGGGGAGCGTGGGGAACTCAAGGTGAAGATCCTCAAGGTCTTCAGTATTGGGAAGTCCATGGCCTTTGTTAGCCATTTGTGCAACGTGCTTTTGTGGGGAGTGGGTTTAGACTAGGAGACCCTGGCTTTCAAAACAGCTCTTGCAAAGCTGCAAGGTGTGTGTGTTTTGTCTTTTTTTGGGAGGGTAGTATCAATGCTAGGCCTTTCTTGCTTGGTTTGTGTGGTGAGGGTCCCTAAGCTCCATGGAGGCAAGGAATCAGTGGTGCCCAACCATTGGGCCTCCAGGTGTTTTGACTTCTGCTCTGAGAAATCCCAGCCAGCTTACCAACTGTTAGGAAACTGTGGGAGCTGAAGTCCAAAACACTTGGAGGCCCAATGGTGGGGAACCACTGGTAGATGATAGTGATGGGGATGATGATGGCTTGAATCCATCATCCAAGTGGGATGTCATGGACCTCATCCCTGGAGGCCCAATGGTTGGGAACCACTGGTAGATGATAGTGATGGAATTGTTTTTAATTTGCCTTAGGTTTTGTATTGTTATATTGTGTGTTGAGGCCTTGGCCTTTGTAAGCCGCATCGAGTCCTTCGGGAGATGTAAGTGGGGTACAAATAAAGTTTAATGATGATGATGATGATGATGATGATGGCTTGAATCCATCATACAAGTGGGATGTCCATGGACCTCATCCCTGGAGGCCCAATTGTTGGGAACCACTGGTAGATGATAGTGATGGGGATGATGATGATGGCTTGAATCCATCATCCAAGTGGGATGTCCATGGACCTCATCCCTGGAGGCCCAATGGTTGGGAACCACTGGTAGATGATAGTGATGGGGATGATGATGATGGCTTGAATCCATCATCTAAGTGGGATGTCATGGCCCTCATCCTTCAGATATCCCAGCCAGCTTACTAGCGGAGGGAGCTGAAGTCCAAAACACCTGGAGGCCCAATGGTGGGGAACCACTGGTAGATGATAGTGATGGGGATGATGATGATGATGGCTTGAATCCCTCATCCAAGTGGGATGTCATGGACCTCATCGCTCAAAAATCCCAGCCAGCTTACCAGCTGTGGGAACTGAAGTCCAAAACACCTGGAGGCCCAGTGGTTGGGAACCACTGGTAGATGATAGTGATGGGGATGATGATGATGGCTTGAATCCATCATCCAAGTGGGATGTCATGGACCTCATCCCTCAGATATCCCAGCCAGCTTACCAGCTGACGGAGCTGAAGTCCAAAATACCCGGAAGCCCAATGGTTGGGAACCACTGGTAGATGATAGTGATGGGGATGATGATGATGATGATGGCTTGAATCCATCATCTAAGTGGGATGTCATGGACCTCTTCCCTCAGAAATCCCAGCCATCTTACCAGCTGTGGGAGCTGAAGTCCAAAACACCTGGAGGCCTAATGGTGGGGAACCACTGGTAGATGATAGTGATGATGATGATGGCTTGAATCCATCATCTAAGTGGGATATCATGGACCTCATCCCTTGGAAATCCTAGCCAGCTTACCAGCTGTCGGAGCTGAAGCCCAATGGTTGGGAAGCACTGGTAGATGATAATGATGATGATGATGATGGCTTGAATCCATCATCTAAGTGGGATATCATGCACCTCATCACACTAGAGAGCCCCCAGTGGTCAATTGGGTTAAACCCTCGGGCCAGCAGGACTTCTGACCAAAAGGTCAGCGGTTTGAATCCAGGGAGAGCGGGTGAGCTCCCTCTGTCAGCTCTATCTTCCCACACGGCAACATGTGAGAAGCCTCCCCCAAGGATGGTAAAACATTAGAACATGTGGGAAATATCCCCTGGGCAACGTCCTTGCAGACGGTCAATTCTCTCACACCAGAAGCGACTTGAAGTTTCTCAGGTCACTCCTGACATGGAAAAAAATTGATCCACTTTAAATCCAGTTTCTGCCTCTTACAGAATTCTGGGGCTTGTAGTTTGGGGAGGGGCTGTTAAACTGCTCAGCCAGGCAGAACCTGGGCCTCAGTAAACTCCAAAGCCCAGAATTCTGCAGGAGGCAGCAACCGGATTCAAAGTGGATCCATTCTCTAGTATGACGAGGCTGATAGAATCGTAGTGAGTCCCCAGAGCCATCCACAAGGGCACGGCGTAATTAAAATACGCTAAACACAAGACCATTGGAAGACATATCTGAAAGGACACAGCAGAGAGATTATAATTGCCACTGTGCATGCCAAAGTGCATTTGAAATGCATCGTTTCAGGTCGACCGATTCCCCTAATGAATAGGATTTCCCCCTTCAACCCACCTGCATTTTGGAAATGCTTGGAAGCCCTTTCCCTTGCATCTGCAGAGCAATGGATGCCTCTGAGACCAAGACCCATGTGGGTTGGGACCCTCTTCCCATCTCTCAGAAGCTGGCAAAGAGTGGGTGGGCAGACCCAGAAATGCCTCCTGCCCTGGGCTATTTTTAGCTCACTGGACATCCAATTTTAGACTCAAGGGGGTCTGGGCGGCCAAGGGGGGGGGGCGGGGTTGGAGTCAGGTCAGGTTTCAAAGTTCAACACTGAAGTGTGTTTGGGTGTGCGGCCGTGTCTCTTTCCTCCCTCGTATAATACAGCAAAAATGTGTTGCATTCAGTTGCCCTTTATTGGTTTGAGTTGGCTTTTAATGCCTGTTTTTCCAAGATGGATATAGAATCATAGAATCATAGAATCAAAGAGTTGGAAGAGACCTCATGGGCCATCCAGTCCAACCCCATTCTGCCAAGAAGCAGGAATATTGCATTCAAATCACCCCTGACAGATGGCCATCCAGCCTCTGTTTAAAAACCTCCAAAGAAGGAGCCTCCACCACACTCCGGGGCAGAGAGTTCCACTGCTGAACGGCTCTCACAGTCAGGAAGTTCTTCCTCATGTTCAGGTGGAATCTCCTCTTGTCGTTTGAAGCCATTGTTCCATTGCGTCCTAGTCTCCAGGAAAGCAGAAAGGAAGCTTGCTCCCTCCTCCTCCCTGTGGCTTCCTCTCACATATTTATACATGGCTATCATATCTCCTCTCAGCCTTCTCTTCTTCAGGCTAAACATGCCCAGTTCCCTAAGCCGCTCCTCATAGGGCTTGTTCTCCAGACCCTTGATCATTTGAGTCGCCCTCCTCTGGACACATTCCAGCTTGTCAATATCTCTCTTGAATTGTGGTGCCCAGAATTGGACACAATATTCCAGATGTGGTCTAACCAAAGCAGAATAGAGGGGTAGCATTACTTCCTAGATCTAGACACTATGCTCCTATTGATGCAGGAGCATCAGGGTTAAATCACTGATCTGCTGAACTTGCTGACCACAAGATCAGCAGTTTGAATCCCACCGTTAGGCACAACTACTGCCAACCTAGCAGTTTGAAAAATGCAAATGTGAGTAGATCAATAGGTACTGCTTCGGCACGAAGGTAACGGTGCTCCATGCAGTCATGCCAGTGGCCACATGACCTTGGAGATGTCTACAGACAACGCCGGTTTGCATAGGCAAACTATGGGTGTTTTGGGCTGCAACTCCCACCATTCCTAACAGCCTCAGGCCCTTTCCTTTTCCCCCTCAGCCGCTTAACTGGTGGGAGTTGCAGTCCAAAACACCTGGAGGGAAGGCCAAAGTTTTCCCATGCCTGAACTAGCTCTTATGAGATACACACTACAGAATCAGATCTAAAACAAACACACTTCCTTCAATGAATGTTGACACTTCGAAAGGAGTTGTTCTACTCCCGAAACTTCATTTTTGTGGCTGCCACAAACTATATTGAATGGGTTGAAACCCTATGAGATATTCATTGGAAAACTAGAGCAAAATGTGCTGCGGGAAAATATCCCTCTTGCAGAAACAAAAGTGTGTTTTTTGCAGTTTAATACAAGCAATTAGGAAATGACATTTGTAACCCAGAAACAAAAATTGTGTTGGGTTGTTGTAGGTTTTCAGGCTATATGGTCATGTTCTAGAAGCATTCTCTCCTGATGTTAGGCCTGCATCTATGGCAAGTATCCTCAGAGGTTGTGAGGTCCATGGCGTTGCATAGTGTTGTTGTTTACCCCCTTTGGCCATGTTCTAGAAGCATTCTATCCTGATGTTTTGCCTGCATCTATGGCAAGTATCCTCAGAGGTTGTGAGGATCATGGTGTTGCATTGTGTTGTTATTTACGCCATTTAGATGTTTCCTGAATCCGCCCTTAATGCAGCTTATAGTTTTTTGCCGTCCGGGGAAATCCTCCTTTCCCTGCCCTTGAGTCCAGTCCTTCCCGAGACAGGAGGAGGGAGGGAGGGAAGGAGGGAGGAATGGCATGAATGAGGCATAAATAACTACTTGCACAAACACATGCTCCAGCAGCGCAGGGTGTGGCGGGCCTTTGGCCCCAGTCCTGCAGGAAGGAGCCAAAGTCCTGGGGAGGCGGCAAGCAGCCATAGCCACCGCCACGCTTCCCGGCTGGGTGGGGCTGCCTCGGAGTTGGATGAGGCTCCCAAAGGACATCCAGCCCTGCCCTTCGCCCTTCTGCCAGGAAGACATTCCATCTGAACACAAGTAAGAATTTCCTGAATGGGAGAGAGAGCTGTTCAGCAGTGGAACTCCCCGGAGGGAGTGTGGAATCATAGAATCATGGAATCATACAATCCTAGAGTTGGAAGAGACCTCGTGGTACTGTATGCAGCCCCATTTCTGAAGGTTGGCTCTGTATCTCATGGTGCCAAGTCGCTCCGTCTTCTGTGTGCCCAGGAGGAAGTCTCTCATTTGGTATCAGCCATGGGTTCAGGTTCTGGGTTTGAGCCTGCCACTATTGGACTCTCGCTTGCTGAGGTGTTCCAGTGAGTGTCTCTGTTGTTGTTCGTTCAGTTGTTTGCAACTCTTCGTGACGTCCTTGACCAGCCCACGCCAGAGCTCTGTGAAGGCCGTCACCACCCCCAGCTCCTTCAAGGTCAATCCAGTCACTTCAAGGATCCCATCCATCCATCTTTCCCTCTTCCTTTTACAGAGTGTCTCTGTAGATCTTGGAAAACTATTTCTTGATTTAAGTCTTTTTTTTTCTACTTTTACTTCTTGATTTAAGTTGTTGATGTGCTGGCTGATACCCAAACAGGGGATGGGCCAGAGATGTCTCTGCCTTGGTCCTTTCACTATTGGTTGCAACTTTCTGGCGGATATCGGGTGATGCAATACTGGCTAAGCAGTGTAATTTCTCCAGTTTTCTATTTTATTATTATTATTTTTTGTGTGTCAGGAGTGATTTGAGAAACTGCAAGTTGCTTCTGGTGTGAGAGAACTGGCCGTCTGCAAGGACTTTGCCCAGGGGACAATGCCCGGATGATTTGATGTTTTTAATCATCCTTGTGGGAGGCTTCTCTCATGTCCCCGCATGAGGAGCTGGAGCTGATAGAGGGAGCTCATCTGCCTCTCCCTGGATTTGAACCTGCGACCTGTCGGTCTTCAGTCCTGCCGGCACAGGGGTTTAACCCACTGCCCCCTCGGGGGCTCCAGTGTCCTAAATACAAACCACACACTTGCAAAGATTGTTGTTGTTGTTCATTCGTTCAGTCGTCTCCGACTCTTTGCGACCTCATGGACCAGCCCACGCCAAAGCTCCCTGTCGGCCGTCACCACCCCCAGCTCCTTCAAGGTCAGACCAGTCCCTTCAAGGATGCCATCCATCCATCTTGCCCTTGGTCAGCCCCTCTTCCTTTTTCCTTCCACTTTCCCCAAAGATTACCCCTGCACTTGATTGCAAAGATTGCAAAGATTACCCCTGCACTTTATTGATAGTCATAGGGTGCTATTTCTTTTGCTGCTGAGGTAAAAGGAAAGCGGTGTAGCAATTGGTTGCTCATGCTCAGTTTTCATTTCTTATGGTGCTGAGGTTATGGCAACAAGAATGATTGACAACTGGGAAATAGAGGGAGAAAATGTGGAGGCCGTGACAGGGTTTGTATTTCTCGGTGCAAAGATGAGTGCAGATGCAGACTGTGGCCAGAAAATCAGAAGACGCTTCCTTCTTGGGAGGAGAGCAATGTCCAGTCTCGATAATATAGTAAAGAGTAGAGACATCAGACTGGCAACCAAGATCCATTGCCGAGTCCAAGCCATGGGATTCCCTGTAGTCTCCTACGGATGTGAGAGCTGGACCTTAGGGAAGGCTGAGCCAAGGAAGAGAGATGCTTTTGAGCTGTGGTGTTGGAGGAAAGTGCTGAGAGTGCCTTGGACTGCGAAGAGATCCAACCAGTCCATCCTCCAGGAAATAAAGCCCGGCTGCTCACTGGAGGGAAGGAGACGAGAGGGAAAGCGGAAGTCCTTTGGCCACATCATGAGGAGACAGCAAAGCCTAGAGAAGGGAATGATGCTGGGGAAAGTGGACGGCAAAAGGAAGAGGGGCCGACCAAGTGCAAGATGGATGGATGGCATCCTTGAAGTGACTGGACTGACCTTGAAGGATCTGGGGGTGGTGACGGCCGACAGGGAGCTCTGGCGTGGGCTGGTCCATGAGGTCACGAAGAGTCGGAGACGACTGAACGAATGAACAACATGGTGCTGTAGTAAAATGAAAGTTAGGCTGGGAGTGGTTGCTTTGGGCATCACAGATTCCACTTTATCTATTCCAAGATGGCTAGTTTTACTCTAAATCCAAGCATGAATTACACCATGAGAGTCAAAGTGCTGTTGGGTTTCAGCCTGAGTTTGAACTTGAACCTGATTCTCTGTTTGTTCCTCCTGATGCTAATGAAAGTATATTTACTGATGCTAGTGGAAATGTACCTCTTGATGCCAATGCTCCTGAAATTAGTGAGGAAGAAACTGCTGTAGATTTGGGAAATGAAAGTACCAATGTTCCTGAGAATGTTTCAGAGGGAGACCTTGAACTTTCCCTCCCTTCTGCACCTGTTAACTGTAATGACAACAGAAGGGGCCAAATTTGGGAAGACAGAAGTAAAACGCTCAGTTTGCATCGATCCTCCCGAATTCAAGAATTAAAAACATTGGCTTCAAAACAGAAGGGCGGTTCACGGAACCGATTCTTGAGTTTTAATAGCAATACGCCGGGCTGACTGTCTCAGTTCAGGCATCGTTTCAGAATTGATGAAGACCTTGGCAGTTCTCCCGGTTCCCTGGCCATAGTTTGGGAAGATTTCTAGGATATCGAGTACGGTTAGTGGATTGCTAACAGATTCCAGTATTTCCCAGTGAGGCTTTTGGTTTTGCTTTGTCCATTTAAATTTGCTGATTTTGCTGTGGCTTTTGACTTGCATTTTTCCTTTATTTTGTAACCATTTTTCTTCAATAAAAAAGGATTGTTTTTCACAGCCAAGTGTGGTGGATGGTTATCTTAGGGCCTCGTTCCCTGCTCTGGATTGCAACAAGTGCCGCGCAAGCCCACCCTTTGGCCTCTCCTCCTCCTCCTGCGCTCATTTCCCTTGCAATTTCCAGGCAGAACTTGGCCCTTCTGCTGTGCTTGGGGCCCTTCCTGGTCCGCCCTCCCTTCCCCTCCTCCTCCTCCTCCTCCTCCTCACCTGGGGCAGAGTCCAACCTTGCAGGGAGCGGCCAAGAACCCTTTCTTCCGCCTTGGTGTTTCCTCCGCTCTGGGCCCACAAGCGAGAGGTGCTGGGCAGAGGGCCACAGCCCAAGGGCCTCTGGAGGGCAGTGGGACCTTGTCTTGGGTGAGTGGCAGCTGGGACAAGCAGGCGCTTCTTTTGATTGGCGGTTGGCCTCAGGTGCCCAGGGCAGGTGCATTCCCTCCCTGCAGGGATGGCGGCCTTGGCCTTGGCCCCTTGGGTTGCCTTGAGATCCAGGAGGGAGGGTGGGGCAAGGCCTCCCTCCGCCGCAGGTGGCTTTTAGGAATCCAGATTGCAAATGCACTTTTACTGCAGGTGTCTTTTAGGAATTTAGATTGCAAATTCAGTTCTGCAAGTGGCTTTGAGGCATCCAGATTGCAAATGCACTTCCACATCAGGTGCCTTTTAGAAATCCAGATTGCAAATGCACTTCTGCTGCAGGTGTCTTTTAGGAATTTAGTTTGCAAATGCACTTCTGCAGTGACTTTGAGGCACCCAGATTGCAAATGCACTTCTGCTCCAGGTGGCTTTTAGGAGTCCAGATTCGAAATGTACTTCAGATGCAGGTGGTTTTTAGAAATCCAAATTGCAAATGCACTTCTGTTGCAGGTGGCTGTTAGGAATCCAGATTGCAAATGCACTTCTACTGCAGGCGTCTTTTAGGAATTTAGTTTGCAAATTCACTTCTGCAGTGGCTTTGAGGCATCCAGATTGCAAATGCACTTCCACATCAGGTGCCTTTTAGGAATCCAAATTGCAAACACACTTTCACATCAGGCGCCTTTTAGGAATCCAGATTGCAAATGCACTTCTGCTACAGGTGGCTTTTAGGGATCCAGATTGCAAATGCACTTATTTTTATTTATTTATTTACAACATTTATATGCCGCCCTTCTCACCCCGAAGGGGACTCAGAGCGGCTTACAAGTAATATATAAATACAATATATTATATTATTACCATAGCACAATATTGGTATTATATTTTACTATTTTGTACTATACCGTTATACTATAATATTATTAGAAATAATAAGACATGCAATATAAAATAGTCGCCGATTCGCCGAGAAAGGCGGCATACAGATACAGTAAATAAATAAATAAATAAATAAATAAAATATGTTATTATTACTAGTATTACATTGTATCACATAATATTATCAGTATTATATGTATACACAATGTATTCATCACTGAGCTTGGAATCCCAGGTTGCAGCGGTGGCCAGGAGAGCTTTTGCACAATTCATAGAATAGAGAGTTGGAAGAGACCTCATGGGCCATCATCCAGTCCAACCCCATTCTGCCAAGAAGCAGGAATATTGCATTCAAATCATCCCTGACAGATGGCCATCCATACTCTAGTGTGATTTTTTTTCCATGTCAGGAACGACTTGAGAAACTTCAAGTCGCTTCTGGTGTGAGAGAATTGGCCATCTGCAAGGACGTTGCCCAGGGGATATTTCCCACATGTTCTAATGTTTTACCATCCTTGGGGGAGGCTTCTCTCATGTCGCCGTGTGGGGTGATGGGGCTGACAGAGGGAGCTCACCCGCTCTCCGTGGATTCAAACCGCCGACCTTTCGGTCAGTAGTCCTGCTGGCCTGAGGGTTTAACCCAATTGACCACTGGGGGCTCTCTAGTGTGATGAGGTCCATGATATCCCACTTAGATGATGGATTCAAGCCATCATCATCATCATCATTATCTACCAGTGCTTCCCAACCATTGGGCTTCAGCTCCCACAGCTGGTAAGCTGGCTAGGATTTCCAAGGGATGAGGTCCATGACATCCCACTTAGATGATGGATTCAAGCCATCATCATCATCACTATCATCTACCGGTGGTTCCCAACCATTGTGCCTCCAGGTGTTTTGTACTTCAGCTCCCAAACCTGATAAGCTGGCTGGGATTTCTGAGGGATGAGGTCCATGACATCCTACTTGGATGATGGATTCAAGCCATCATCCCCATCACTATCATCTACCAGTGGTTCCCAACCACTGGGCCTCCAGGGATGAGGTCCATGACATCCTACTTGGATGATGGATTCAAGCCATCATCATCATCCCCATCACTATCATCTACCAGTGGTTCCCAACCACTGGGCCTCCAGGGATGAGGTCCATGACATCCTACTTGGATGATGGATTCAAGCCATCATCATCATCCCCATCACTATCATCTACCAGTGGTTCCCAACCACTGGGCCTCCAGGGATGAGGTCCATGACATCCTACTTGGATGATGGATTCAAGCCATCATCATCATCCCCATCACTATCGTCTACCAGTGGTTCCCAACCACTGGGCCTCCAGGGATGAGGTCCATGGACATCCTTGTGCGCCAGCTGCGCCCATACCTTGTGAAGTCAGACTTGGCCATGGTGGTCCACGCTCTCGTTACATCTAGGATAGACTACTGCAACACACTACGTGGGGTTGCCTTTGAAGACTGCTCGGAAGCTTCAAATAGTCCAACGAGAGGCAGCCAGGTTAATAACTCCCCCTATGAACCATCACGGAGATTAAGATCCTCTGGGGAGGCCCTGCTTTCCATCCCGCCATTGTCACAGGCATGACTGGTGGGGATGAGAGACAGGGCCTTCTCGGTGACTGCTCCCTGGCTATGGAACTCCCTTCCTGGTGAGATCAGGTCAGCCCCCTCCCTCCTGTCCTTTAGAAGGATGGTCAAAACTTGGCTGTGGGACCAACCTTTCGGGACAGGGCAATGAAGGAGCAGTGGGAAAGATGACAGGGCCAATTGGATTTGATGCGGATGGCTAGGATGGTTTTAAATGGTGTTATTTTAAATGGTGTATTTTAATATTTTGATAATTTTTTTAAATGTTTATGTATTGTATCCAGGCATTGAATGTTTGCCATGTATATACTGTGCTCCGCTGTGAGTCCCCTTCGGGGTGAGAAGGGCAGAATATACGTGTTTTAAATAAATAAATAAATAAATATTATTATATATTATTAGCACAGTGCAGGAGACAAGGTGGGACTGTCTTCCTGGCCCCTCTCTTCACTCTGATCCCAGAGCAGCTCACTTCTGCAGCGGGTGTCTTTTAGGAATTTAGATTGCAAATTCACTTCTGCAGGTGGCCTTTGAGGCACCCAGGTTGCAAATGCACCTCTGCTGCGGGTGGCTTTTAGGAATCCAGATTGGAATTGCACTTTCTTGTCCTTGTCTCTCATTCAGTCATAGAATCCTAGAATCCTAGAGTTGGAAGAGACCTCCTGGGCCATCCAGTCCAACCCCTTTCTGCCAAGAAGCAGGAATATTGCATTCAAATCACCCCTGACAGATGGCCACCCAGCCTCTGTTTAAAAGCTTCCAAAGAAGGAGCCTCCACCACACTCCAAGGCAGAGAGTTCCACTGCTGAACGGCTCTCACAGTCAGGAAGTTCTTCCTCATGTTCAGATGGAATCTCCTCTCTTGTAGTTTGAAGCCATGGCTCCATTGCGTCCTAGTCTCCAAGGAAGCAGAAACTACAAGCTTGCTCCCTCCTCCTCCCTGTGGCTTCCTCTCACATATTTATACATGGCTATCATATCTCCTCTCAGCCTTCTCTTCTTCAGGCTAAACATGCCCAGTTCCCTAAGCCGCTCCTCATAGGGCTTGTTCTCCAGACCCTTGATCATTTTAGTCGCCCTCCTCTGGACACATTCCAGCTTGTCAATATCTCTCTTGAATTGTGGTGCCCAGAATTGGACACAATATTCCAGGTGTGGTCTAACTGAGGCAGAATAGAGGGGTAGCATTACTTCCCTAGATCTCTTCTTACTTAAGTTTTAAAACATTTATTTTATCACAATTCAAATCATGTGCTATACATCATTTGTTATTGTCATATGTTCCATATTGACAATGATGGTGGTTGGTGGTGGTAGACCTGGCAGTTGGTGATGGAAGGGTTAATGTAAGTCTTGGTTCTAAAGGGCTGAGTAGTTTGAGTAGTTTGAGTAGTAACAGTTTACAGGTAAAAGCAATTAAGGGTGAAGGTATGCAAGAGATGGGTTGCAGCTAGCTGTTACTGGATTTAAAGAGCTAACCTTGAGAGTGATCTTTACGAGAAAGGTATCTGTTGCATTTTGGTGGTGGACTCTGCTGGTTTTTCCCCCAGGTCTGTTGGGATTTTTCGGTATCCTGACCTGTCTCCTGTAATCCTGGAACCTTGGACCTTTGGACTGGTTTTTGACTATGGCATAGACTCTTGATCCCTGGACTTTGTTTATTGAACTCTCGGCATTTGACCACTGGACTGGACCCTTTTGACTACAAAGTTATTTTTGCTATCAGTTTTTGTTTATTCTGTAGCTGCGTGCTATCTTTGTGTTTTATATTTTGGACTATATAAACAGCCAGCAAGTAAGTGCTGTTTTAATTAAACTGTTTGATAAAACTGGGAGTTTGGTTAATCTCTACCTAAATAAGGTAGAATCCTGGCAACGTTACAGTTATATAGCGGACAAGTAATGTTCAATACAATCTGCAATACATTTTCTTTGCAGCTTTTGGGTTATTTTCCCACTTGTTGTCCCTGACTCGGCCTCTTGTTCCTCTCGCCCCTCACAGTGTGGTCTCGCCCTCTCTGTCTCGCCATGGGGCCCGCTGCCCCTCGGACCGGCTGCCCCTCGCTACCTGACCAGCTCCGCCCTCCTCTTCCTCCTCCTCCTCACTCAGCGCCCACCATGGCAGCCCCCACCAGAGCCCTACCAGGTGGTCGCCCATGACCCTTGACCTTCCCGCGGCCTCTCTGCCCCCTTCTTCTTCTTCTTCCTGTTCCTGGTCCTCGTCCTTCCCATGGAGAGGATGAGCTGGCTGAGCAAGCTGAACCCCCGGGGGCCGTCCGGGCATCGCTCCAGCCGGGCCCCCAGCCTCCAGAGCCCCGTCACGGCCGACCCAGAGACCTGCCTCATGGTCTTCAAGAACCACTGGGCCCAGGTGAGTGCCAAAAAGCAGTGCAGGGGGGGGGGGGGGGAGAGACGTGGACTTGAGTCTAATGTGCCTTCAATTAAACTTATGTTGTCCCAAAGTTGTAAATTATTGACAGACGTCTTCCATCCTGGAACATGTTGATTCCATCTCAGTTTCCAAACAGATGTTGACTCTGCTTGATTGGTGTTAGTAAATACAAGCAGCTGCATAATGTAAGGAATCTTGTAAACATTTAACTTAATTTTCAAAAGCCACTGTCTCTGATTAATGTAAGCACGATGTTTTTTCCCCAAAGTTCATCAAGTCAGCGATGTAAGGAATCTTGTAAACATTTATTTCTTAATGTAAGGAATCTTGTAAACATTTATTTCTTAATGTAAGGAATCTTGTAAACATTTAACTTAATTTTCAAAAGCCACTGTATCTGATTAATGTAAGCACTATGTTTTTCCCCAAAAGTTCATCAAGTCAGCAATGTAAGGAATCTTGTAAACATTTCCTTCTTAATGTAAGGAATCTTGCAAACATATAACTTAATTTTCAAAAGCCACTGTCTTTAATTAATGTAAGCATGTTGTTTTCACCCAAAAGTTCATCAAGTCAGCAATGTAAGGAATCTTGTAAACATTTCCTTCTTAATGTAAGGAATCTTGTAAACATTTCCTTCTTAATGTAAGGAATCTTGCAAACATTTCCTTCTTAATGTAAGGAATCTTGTAAACGTTTCCTTCTTAATGTAAGGAATCTTGTAAACGTTTCCTTCTTAATGTAAGGAATCTTGCAAACGTTTCCTTCTTAATGTAAGGAACCTTGCAAACGTTTCCTTCTTAATGTAAGGAATCTTGCAAACATTTCCTTCTTAATGTAAGGGATCTTGCAAACATTTCCTTCTTAATGGAAGGAATCTTGCAAACATTTCCTTCTTAACTTAAGGAATCTTGCAAACATTTCCTTTTTAATGTAAGGAACCTTGCAAACATTTCCTTCTTAATGTAAGGAATCTTGCAAACATTTCCTTCTTAATGTAAGGAATCTTGCAAACATTTCCTTCTTGATGTAAGGAATCTTGCAAACGTTTCCTTCTTAACGTAAGGAATCTTGTAAACATTTCCTTCTTAATGTAAGGAACCTTGCAAACATTTCCTTCTTAATGTAAGGAACCTTGCAAACATTTCCTTCTTAATGTAAGGAACCTTGCAAACATTTCCTTTTTAATGTAAGGAATCTTGCAAACGTTTCCTTCTTAATGTAAGGAATCTTGCAAACGTTTCCTTCTTAATGTAAGGAATCTTGTAAACATTTCCTTCTTAATGTAAGGAACCTTGCAAACATTTCCTTTTTAATGTAAGGAATCTTGCAAACGTTTCCTTCTTAATGTAAGGAATCTTGCAAACATTTCCTTCTTAATGTAAGGAATCTTGTAAACATTTCCTTTTTAATGTAAGGAATCTTGCAAACGTTTCCTTCTTAATGTAAGGAATCTTGCAAACATTTCCTTCTTAATGTAAGGAATCTTGCAAACATTTCTTTCTTAATGTAAGGAACCTTGCAAACATTTCCTTCTTAATGTAAGGAATCTTGCAAACATTTCTTTCTTAATGTAAGGAACCTTGCAAACATTTCCTTCTTAATGTAAAGAACCTTGCAAACATTTCCTTCTTAATGTAAGGAATCTTGCAAACATTTCCTTCTTAATGTAAGTAATCTTGCAAACATTTCTTAATGTAAAGAATCTTGCAAACATTTCCTTCTTAATGTAAGTAATCTTGCAAACATTTCCTTCTTAATGTAAGGAATCTTGTAAACATTTCCTTCTTAATGTAAGGAATCTTGTAAACATTTCTTAATGTAAAGAATCTTGCAAACATTTCCTTCTTAATGTAAGTAATCTTGCAAACATTTCCTTCTTAATGTAAGGAACCTTGCAAACATTTCCTTTTTAATGTAAGGAACTTTGCAAACATTTCCTTTTTAATGTAAGGAACTTTGCAAACATTTCCTTCTTAATGTAAGGAATCTTGCAAACATTTCCTTCTTAATGTGAGGAATCTTGCAAACGTTTCCTTCTTAATATAAGGAATCTTGTAAACATTTCCTTCTTAATGTAAGTAATCTTGCAAACATTTCCTTCTTAATGTAAGGAATCTTGTAAACATTTCCTTCTTAATGTAAGGAATCTTGTAAACATTTCCTTCTTAATGTAAGGAATCTTGTAAACATTTCTTAATGTAAAGAATCTTGCAAACATTTCCTTCTTAATGTAAGTAATCTTGCAAACATTTCCTTCTTAATGTAAGGAACCTTGCAAACATTTCCTTCTTAATGGAAGGAATCTTGCAAACATTTCCTTTTTAATGTAAGGAACTTTGCAAACATTTCCTTCTTAATGTAAGGAATCTTGCAAACATTTCCTTCTTAATGTGAGGAATCTTGCAAACGTTTCCTTCTTAATATAAGGAATCTTGTAAACATTTCCTTCTTAATGTAAGGAATCTTGTAAACAGTTCCTTCTTAATGTAAGGAACTTTGCAAACATTTCCTTCTTAATGTAAGGAATCTTGCAAACATTTCCTTCTTAATGTAAGGAACTTTGCAAACATTTCCTTCTTAATGTAAGGAACCTTGCAAACATTTCCTTCTTAATGTAAGGAACCTTGCAAACATTTTCTTCTTAATGTAAGGAACCTTGTAAACATTTCCTTCTTAATGTAAGGAACCTTGCAAACATTTCCTTAACTTAAAAAGGCCACTGTCTCTGATTAATGTAAGCCTGTTGTTTTTCCCCCAAAGTTCATCAAGTCAGCAATGTAAGGAACCTTGCAAACATTTCCTTCTTAATGTAAGGAATCTTGTAAACATTTCCTTCTTAATGTAAGGAACCTTGCAAACGTTTCCTTTTTAATGGAAGGAATCTTGCAAACGTTTCCTTCTTAATGTAAGAAATCTTGCAAACATTTCCTTCTTAATGGAAGGAACCTTGCAAACATTTCCTTCTTAATGTAAGGAATCTTGCAAACGTTTCCTTCTTAATGTAAGGAATCTTGCAAACATTTCCTTCTTAATGTAAGGAACCTTGCAAACATTTCCTTCTTAATGTAAGGAACCTTGCAAACATTTCCTTCTTAATGTAAGGAACCTTGCAAACATTTCCTTCTTAATGTAAGGAACCTTGCAAACATTTCCTTAACTTAGAAAGGCCACTGTCTCTTATTAATGTAAGCATGTTGTTTTTCCCCAAAAGTTCATCAAGTCAGCAATGTAAGGAATCTTGCAAACGTTTCCTTCTTGATGTAAGGAATCTTGCAAACGTTTCCTTCTTGATGTAAGGAATCTTACAAACATTTCCTTCTTAATGTAAGGAATCTTGCAAACATTTCCTTCCTAATGTAAGGAATCTTGCAAACGTTTCCTTCTTAATGTAAGGAATCTTGCAAACATTTCCTTCTTAATGTAAGGAATCTTGCAAACGTTTCCTTCTTAATGTAAGGAATCTTGCAAACATTTTCTTCTTAATGTAAGGAATCTTGTAAACATTTCCTTTTTAATGTAAGGAATCTTGCAAACGTTTCCTTCTTAATGTAAGGAATCTTGCAAACGTTTCCTTCTTAATGTAAGGAATCTTGCAAACGTTTCCTTCTTAATGTAAGGAATCTTGCAAACATTTTCTTCTTAATGTAAGGAATCTTGTAAACATTTCCTTTTTAATGTAAGGAATCTTGCAAACGTTTCCTTCTTAATGTAAGGAATCTTGCAAACGTTTCCTTCTTAATGTAAGGAATCTTGTAAACATTTCCTTCTTAATGTAAGGAACCTTGCAAACATTTCCTTTTTAATGTAAGGAATCTTGCAAACGTTTCCTTCTTAATGTAAGGAATCTTGCAAACATTTCCTTCTTAATGTAAGGAATCTTGTAAACATTTCCTTTTTAATGTAAGGAATCTTGCAAACGTTTCCTTCTTAATGTAAGGAATCTTGCAAACATTTCCTTCTTAATGTAAGGAATCTTGCAAACATTTCTTTCTTAATGTAAGGAACCTTGCAAACATTTCCTTCTTAATGTAAGGAATCTTGCAAACATTTCTTTCTTAATGTAAGGAACCTTGCAAACATTTCCTTCTTAATGTAAAGAACCTTGCAAACATTTCCTTAACTTTAAAAGGCCACTGTCTCTGATTAATGTAAGCCTGTTGTTTTTCCCCCAAAGTTCATCAAGTCAGCAATGTAAGGAACCTTGCAAACATTTCCTTCTTAATGTAAGGAATCTTGTAAACATTTCCTTCTTAATGTAAGGAACCTTGCAAACATTTTCTTCTTAATGTAAGGAACCTTGTAAACATTTCCTTCTTAATGTAAGGAACCTTGCAAACATTTCCTTAACTTAAAAAGGCCACTGTCTCTGATTAATGTAAGCCTGTTGTTTTTCCCCCAAAGTTCATCAAGTCAGCAATGTAAGGAACCTTGCAAACATTTCCTTCTTAATGTAAGGAATCTTGTAAACATTTCCTTCTTAATGTAAGGAACCTTGCAAACATTTCCTTCTTAATGTAAGGAACCTTGCAAACATTTCCTTAACTTAAAAAAGCCACTTTCTCTGATTCATGTCAGCATGTTGCTTTTAGCATGTTGTTTTTCCCCAAAAGTTCATCAAGTCAGCAATGTCACAAATTACTCATTTGTCACAGTTATTATCAGCAACTTTTAATTATAGTTCATTAAGCAGGCAATTAATCATTGCAGGCCTTAATCTTAGAATTGTATCTTCAGCCAATCTAGGCCCCGTCCATACACCTTTCATTCAATTCATTCATACCCACCTATATTATATCCACATCGTATTTTCTCATGACGTAAGTGCTCTGGAGTCGTATAACATCCGACCTGTTTCCGTGCAGGTGCTGCGGATCCTGGAGAAGCGAGGCCCGCCTTCCTCGTCCTCCTCCTCCTCTTCCTCGCGAGGAGGGCCCCCGGCGGACGACCTGAGCGCGGTGCGCAACAACACGTACCAGATGCTGACGCTGCTGGCGGAGGAGGAGCGCCCCCGCGGCGGGGAGGGCCCGTCCATGGGCCCCATCCTGGAGCTGGTGGTGTCGGAGCGGGTGCTGGAGCGGCTGGTGGGGTGGCACCTCCAGCGCGAGGCCCTCCCCGAGGAGCGCAAGGTGGAGCTGCTCAAGCTCTTTGAGATGCTCATCAGCCAGTCCCACCAGCCCTTGCTGGCCCACAAGCCGCTGCTGGCCCCACTCCTGCGCCTGCTGGCCCTCTGCGCCGGGCCGGCCTCCCCGCTCCTCGAGAGCAACCTGGTGCTGCTGCTCAGCCAGCTCTGCGTCTCCGTAGCCCGGGAGCCGGCCCTCCTGGAGCTCTTCTTCCTGCAGGGCCCCCCCTCTTCCTCTTCCTCCTCCTCTTCCTCCGAGGCGGGGCCCCCCGACCTCCTGCTCTTCTCCCTCCTGGTCCCCTTCATCCACCACGAAGGGGTCGTGGGGCAGCAGGCACGCGATGCGCTCCTCCTCCTCATGGCTGCTTCCGCCGGGAGCCACACCGTCGCCCGATACATTGCCGATGGATCCTACTTCTGCCCGGTAAGCAGTGGGGAGGGCGGGGGGGGGGGTGGTCAGGGGGTTCACTCTTCATCTATATACATAAATATGCAATGTTCGTTTGTGGGATTAACATAACTCAAAAACCACTGGACAAATCGACACCGAATTTGGACACAAGACACCTCTCAGGCCAATGAGTGGCCATCACTCATACAAACACTGAAAAGCACATCAGAAGAGACTTAAAAAGCCAAAAAATTAAAAAAAAATACATTGTATTGTCGAAGGCAGTACATTACAACGCATGTGCAAAACCACATATATGCACACTTACACATATATATACACACACACAAAACACATATCCACAGACTGGGCCACAGCAACACATGGCAGGGGATGGCTAGTATAAGATAAATGGCTAAATAATAATAATAATAATAATAATAATAATAATAATAATAATAAAAGTCTACATAGTAATATAATAATAATAATAATATAATAAAGTCTACATAGTAATATAATAATAATAATAATAATATAATAAAGTCTACATAGAAATATAATAATAATAATAATAATAATAATAATAATAATAATAAAGTCTACAAGTCTACATAGGGACCACTAAATGCAGCATTGCCCAGACACGCATCAAGGAACGTGAAAGGCACTGCAGACTCCTTCAACCAGAGAAGTCAGCCATAGCAGAGCACCTGAGGAACCAGCCTGGACACAGCATATTATTTGAGAACACAGAAATGCTGGACCACACCAACAACCACCATGTCAGACTACACAGAGAAGCCACTGAAATCCACAAGCATGTGGACAATTTCAACAGAAAGGAAGAGACCATGAAAATGAACAAGATCTGGCTACCAGTATTAAAAAAACTCCAAAATTATAACAGCTAAACAACAGAGAGGAAAAAACCAGGCACAGATTAACACCTCCCAGCAAGAGATTTTCCCAGGCTCAGGCAGGCCTTCAAATGCTAATGAAGGTGATCAGCTAAACATTCACACCTAACTGCAGCAGGGAAGAGCTCCTTGCCCCACCCCAGCCATTCCACAGATATATAAACCCATTTTTCCTACTTCCAACAGATCTCACTACCTCTGAGGATGCTTGCCATAGATGCAGGCGAAACGTCAGGAGAAATGCCTCCAGAACATGGTCCTATAGCCCGAAAAAACCCACAAGAACCTAATAATAATAAACTTTATTTATATCCCACCACCATCTCCCCCAACGGGGACTCGGAGCGGGTTACGTGAGGCCAAGCCCAAACAACAAATTACAATACGATAAGATACAAATTGCAATAAAATAAACAACATAACATTAAAGTATAAAGCATATAAGCAAATAAACAATATACGCAAAACATTAAAAAAAACCCCAGTAAATAGGCAGTCCAACCTCACTTTTTATGCAAAGGAGAAATATGTAATGTTTCAAGCCATTGGTTTATTATTGGGGATGAGGGGAAGGGACGGGGCCTTCCCTTGGTTTCATCATTTGAGTCCTGAATTCTAAACTAATGCCTCAACACAACAACAGCATAACAAACAACTCAAGCAAAATTGAAAACATAAGCAATAATAACAAAACATTAGACCATGACACAGTAAAAACTATGGCTGGGCAATGCAACTTGAAATATACAAATCAATGCAACTTTATCAATGCAACTTGAAATATACAAATATACAATAATAAAGCAGTATTGCCATTGTATATTATTATATATTATCAATAGTGTTATAATTAATATATTAGTATTATTATATTACAATATTAGGGGGCCCCTGGTGGCGCA
This sequence comes from Anolis sagrei, assembly GCF_037176765.1. Taxonomy (NCBI): domain Eukaryota; kingdom Metazoa; phylum Chordata; class Lepidosauria; order Squamata; family Anolidae; genus Anolis; species Anolis sagrei. The sequence goes on from NC_090023.1 coordinate 1,533,333, forward strand.
GTGGGTTAAACTGCTGAGCTGCTGAACTTGCTGACAGAAAGGTCGGTGGTTCAAATCCTGGGAGTGGGGTGAGCTCCCGCTGTTAACCCCAGCTTCTGCCAACCTAGCAGTTCGAAAACATGCAAGTGTGAGTAGATCAATAGGTACTGCTCCGACAGGAAGCCTTCCAGTGGCCAAAGTTGAGCATTGCCTCCAGACGCTGGAGATGGAAAGGGAAACCTTTGCCTTTGTTTGTGTTTTGTTTGTTATTGTTCACTGTATGAAAGGCATTGAATGTTTGCCTATATGTGGAAATAACCCGCTCCTAATTTTTTATCTCATTAGAATCTTTAATTGTTTTATCCTCTCCATGTGGCCCGCCCACTGTTATCGTGACTGTGTTTATAGGAATGTTTTTTTTCCCTATGTAATTTTGTTGATGTTGTTTGTTGTTATGCTTTTGGTTTATTCTGCTGTAATATGTTGTTCGGGCTCGTCCCCATGTAAGCCGCTCCGAGTCCCCACTGGGGAGATGGTGGCGGGGTATAAATAAAGATTATTATTATTATTATTATTATTATTATTATTATTATTATTATTATACTGTAACCTGCTCTGAGACTCCTCAGGAAGATAGAGTGGAATATAAACAAAGTATATTGCTGCTGCTGTTGTTGTTGTTGTTATTATTAGGCCATTGGATGATGATGATGATGATGATGTTGAGGCTCAGCGTCCTGGCAGTGAAGCTACTACCAGTTGTAGGAGGAGAAGGAGTGATGCTGAGTTAGAGGAGGAACAGCGTCAGCTGAAATGCATTCGGGAGATTATTTTGGCACCTAGTGACTCTGAGGACTTTGCAGGATTTGGACCCGAAGACTTAGAGGAATTAGATTACAGGGGAGTAAAGCGTGTTGCCAGTGAGTCTGACAGTGATGAGGAAGTACTGAACAAACGGCTTAAAGATATAGCCGACAATTGCAGTTTGGATGATCAGGGATCCATTGATGGGGAAATGGAAGAGGGGCTGGACTGGACGTGTGTTAGAGAAATTCAGGACATATGTACACAGCCACGTCTAGCGACGAGTTGAGGGTTTCCAAGATACATGGCAGGCAGCTACGTCTTGGCAGGAGTCTGGACAGGATCAACGTTGGCAATGTTGGAGAGGTAATGAGCCAGCAGCTGAGGATAATGATCCAGGTGCAAGTGATGATAGTCAGTCCAGCGATAGTGACTGCTAATAAAATGAGGGCTTTGGGATGTGTAGCTTTGCAGAGGACAAAGCGTTGTATCGGGTGTTTTGTGCTGCCTTATCTCCTGTTTGGGTCCTGTGTGCCTCGACTCTGGATTGGACTACGTGAGTGACTTCGTCTTGCCCCTTGACTACGGAACGTTCCTGACTACGACAACTGCCTTTCGGACTCTTCTTGCTGCCTGTCTCCGTGTTTGACCTAGGACTGTTTGACTCCGCATTTGCCAGCGCTAGTTTTACTCCAGCTTTCCTTTTTGAGTGACTGAGTTCTGAGAAAATCCGGCTTTTCTCCTCCTTTGTTTACATGCTGGAAGGCCTTTTTGTTTTGCTAATTAGTACTGCAGTTTAAGTGCTATTAGCCTTGTTAAAGACCCATTAAAGACTCTGTTAACCCCTTATTTGCTGTGTTGGACAATCTTTGGGCTCTGGGTCACGACAGATGATGATGATGATGATGATTATACTGTAACCTGCTCTGAGTCCCCTTGGAAAGATAGAATGGAATATAAACAAAGTGTATTATTGTTGTTGTTGTTGTCGTCGTCGTTATTATTATGGCCATTGCTGGGGGCTCCCTTCTGACGGCTGCCTTCCTCCGACACCCAGGTCCTGGCCACGGGCCTCAGTGCCCTCTACTCCTCGCTGCCCCGGAAGCTGGAGGTCCGTGGGGACGACTGGCACTTCCTACGCCGGGAGGACTGGATCGGGGTCCCCTCGCTGGTCCTCTTCATGAGCTCCCTGGAGTTCTGCAATGCCGTCATTCAGGTAAGGGGCTGTGTGTTGGAGTCGGGGGGAGGCCTCAATGGGGCCGCACCCCAGCTGCTGCCTGTTCTCTTGTCCCCAGTTGGGTCAGTGGTCAATTAAGAGGCCACTTGGGCTCCTCCTTGCCTCCCGAGGCACCAACCATGGCTAGGAATGGGCCAGGATGGGGACTGGCTCTATGGGATGGCTGAGGTCACATAGGTGGGCTTATGGAATCGCCTGTTTGTCTCACTCCTGCATGTCAAGCTCCAGGAACTGGTTCTGTAGTTATAGAGCAGGCATGAGCAAACTTGGGCCCTCCAGGTGTTTTGGACTCCCAACTCTCACAATTCCTAACAGCCAGTAGGCTGCCAATTGACAGTAGTAATTTTACACCTTATAATGATAATAATAATAATACTTTGTTTATACCCCGCTCCATCTCCCCCAGGGGGACTCGGTGCAACTTACATGAGGTCATGCCCATCAGTACACTACACACATAGTAATAATAATAATAATAATAATAATAATAATAATAATAACAACAACATTTGTACCCTGCTACCATCTCCCCAAGGGACTCAGTGCGGCTTACATTATTATTACATAATAATACAAAAAAATAACAATACCAGGAAATAAGATACATAAAATGCAAAAATCAATATAATAAGCGAACAACAGTATAAAAACAAACAATTAAACACAAAGGATTTCACTGGGCAGGGCCACATTCAAGGATAAAATAGTTAAAACACTGGGAGATAGGACAATGTAAAATTATCAGGATGAGGATCCGAGAGTGAGGGAGGATTTAATTGCCCTAGCCATAAATAAAGTGCTTATAAGGACATTTTGTGCAAAGTTTGGTCAGGGAGTATCTTACATTTAATCACTGAAGGCACAGGTTTTCAGATTCCTCCTAAAGATTGCCAGTGTGGGGGCTTGAGTAATATCTCTGGGGAGTGAGTTCCAGAGCCGGGGGGCCACCACAGAGAAGGCCCTGTCTCTCATCCCCTCAAGTCGCACTTACGATGTGGGCGGGAGCGAGAGAAGAGCCTCTGGAAGATCAAAGAGATCATGTGGGTTCATAGATGGAAATGCGGTTGTGCAGGTAGGCGGGTCCCAAACCGTTCAGGTCTTTGTAGGTCAAAACCTGCACCTTGAATTGGGACTGGAAAATAAGTTATGAGTCCAGGAGGACACCCAAGCTGCGGTTTTCAGGGGGAGTGCAACCCCCGTCAAGCACAGGTTGCCGCCCTATACCTCGATCCAGCCTACAATTGACCTGGAGGACCTCTGTCTTGTCGGGATTGATCCTCAGCTTATTCATCCTCATCCAGACCGTCACAGCGGTCAGGCCCTTGTCCAGCACCCGAGGGTCTTCCTTGGAATTAGGTGGAAAGGAGTCGTAGAGTTGGGCGTCATCTGCATAGAGATCGCACCGAACTCCAAAACTCCGGATGACCTCTCCCAGCGATTTCATGTAGATGCTGAATAGCATGTGTAAAACATGTATCTCGTATTTGAAAGAATGCTTCCCTACACTGGGATAGAGTCTAGCAGTATTTTGTAGGGCTGGGCAGTTTCGTTTCGTTAATTCGTAATTCGTTAAAAATTCATTATTTTTTTGTTAACGAAGCGATAACGAACCATGTTGTTTCGTTATTATTTCCGCATGTCTGGGGCAAGTTTTATAGTTGTTTTTTGTTTAATTAGTGAAAAAAAATTATAATATCACACCAACAGTCAACAACAGAGGGAGAGGGAAGCTTCAGAAGTTTTTTTAGCGTATTGCGCGATCGCGGCCGCCATTAACGAATCGATTCGTTATTGTTTTGTAATTTTTTTACCATTTACGAAATTTCGTAAATATCGAACTTTTTTAAAGGAAAATTTCGGAATTCTTTTAAATATCGAAATGCAAAAAACCCCAAAAAACGAATCGATTTTAGAAACAAATTTTTCCGTTGTTATCCAGGCCTAGTATTTTGTCCTATCAAAGCTCTTAAGAAGAAATCTATGTTTATAAATACATATATATGCCAAATTTACATAAAGTATGCGAAGGTGACCTGATTGTCTAGCATTAATATTTTTCTGCCAATGCCATTATAGACCCGTCTTTGTATATTCTACTTCCATATTCTGCAAAAGGTTTCCAATTACTTTGAAAACCTTGAATTGTTTTGTTTCTAAAGCGACAGGTCCATTTCTCAAATTCTGCAAAGTTTAGCAGATGAGTCAACCCTTCACTCGCAGATGGAATAATACTTTGACCTACTTCCTGTGACCTACTTCCTCTCCCTCTTGAGGCTGGGTTTCGGGCAGGATAACCTTGTCTCCCTGCAAATTCGGTTCGTGTTCAATTGGTACTTTCCTTGTTAACAGACAGCCAACACGTAACCTCATTTTGTCAGAACTTGAAGATCCCACCAAAATAATCCTTAATATAAATCCTTGTTTCCCTGGTTGCTCCAGGGGTCAGAAACCATGCCCATCATCCTGTGAACCCCTTTGGGAAGAGATTCTGTTTGCCAGTCCCTCTGGGTTATATAACCTGTTATGGTCTTCTCTGACTTCCCTGTAATATATATACTATATATATATATGTACATACAGCAATATAATGTCTCATCTGGACCGTTATGGACATGATCTCAAAGGAGTCATAATAATAATACTGCCACAAGCCAGTCAAGGGGGTCCCAGTGGTGATCGGCACACTGGGTGCAGTGCCTCGAGACCTTGGCCTGCACTTAAACACAATTGGCGCTGACAAGATTACCATCTGCTAGCTGCAAAAGGCCACCTTACTGGGATCTGCACACATTATTCACCGATACACCACACAGTCCTAGACAATTAGGAAGGGTCCAATGTGTGATCCATCGTGTGATCCATCATAGGGGATTCTCCCCTATGAACCATCAAGGTTACTAAGATCTTCCGGAGGGGCCCTGCTCTCGGTCCCACCACCCTCGCAATCGTGTCTGGTGGGGACGAGGGACCGGGCCTTCTCGGTGGTGGCCCCTCGGCTTTGGAATTCCCTCCCACCAGAGATTAGATCTGCTCCTTCCCTCCTGACCTTTAGAAAGCTAATAAAAACCTGGCTTTGGAATATGGCATTCGATGATTGAGTCAATAAGCCTTGTCCACATGGAAGGATGGCGATGAATTGGGACTGTATTTGACGACTTGGCTTGTGTAATGTGATGATGTATTGTATTGTATTTTATATATTAATGTATAATGATGATGCACTGTGCTGTTTTTATATTACTGTATTTGAACATATGTTGTGAACCGGCCTGAGTCCCTCCTCGGAGGTGAGAAGACCGGTATATAAAACTTCTAAACAAATAAAATAAATAAATAAATCCAATTCAACTGCCAGCAGAGTGTCTGCTGTGGACTCATCTTGTTGTGTTTCTAATAATAATAATAATAATAATAATAATAATAATAATAATAGGAAGTGTCCGATGTGTGATCCAATACAATAGCCAGCAGAGTGTCTGCTGTGGACTCATCTTGTGATGTTTATAATAATAATAATAATAATAATAATAATAATCCAGCATATAGATCTCGTTTGCTGTGACATACTGTGGTTTTGTGTCAGTAAAATAATAATAATAATAATAATAATAATTTATTTATTTATTTATATTCCGCTCTATCTCCCCGAAGGGACACAGAGCGGATTACAACATACACAGATAGGCAAACATTAAATGCCTTAATACAATGGAATATGGGAGCCCCCAGTGGCGCAGTGGGTTAAAGCGCTGAGCTGCTGAGCTTGTTGACCGAAAGGTCACAGATTTGAATCCAGGGAGCGGCGTGAACTTCCACTGTCAGCCCCAGCTTCTGCCAACCTAGCAGTTCGAAAACATGCAAATGTGAGTAGATTAATAGGTACCGTTCCAGCAGGAAGGTAACAGCGCTTCACGCAGTCATGCCGGCCACATGACCTTGGAGGTGTCTACGGACAACACCAGCTCTTCAGCTTAGAAATGGAGATGAGCACCACACTCCAGAGTTGGACACGACTGGACTTCATGTCAGGGGAAAACCTTTACCTTTACTACAATGGAATAACAATGGCACACAAATACACAGAGTAGAGGTAAAGTGTTCCCCTTTCACCTATGGCTTTCTGAGGCGGTGCTCAACTCTAGCCATGGGGAGGTGCTCTTGATCCATTTCCAAGCTGAGGAGCCTGTTTTCCGTTGACCCAGTTGTGTTGCTGGCATGGCTGCATGGGCACCTTCCTGCCGAAGTCGTACCTATTGATCTACTCACATTTGCATGTTTTTGAACTGCTAGGTTGGCAGAAGCTAGGGCTAATATCATATGGTTTTCTGGGATTGTAGAGCTTTCCCACAAGAGAGGCAAACTCTCTTTGTGCTATAAGAGGATTTCATGAGACCAGTTGCTCTCGTTGCAATTGTGTAGTAACGGTGAGGCCGCGGATCATATTTTTGTTCTTGCGGACCACTCGTGGTCCACAGATCACAGGTTGGGAACCACTGCCCTAGAGAAAAGACCTTGGGAGGACAAACACGACTTGGGGGTCACTAGGGAGTGTAGATTAGATCTCCAACAGCAGGACCTTCAAGACAAGGCCTTGAAATCCAGGTGTCTCAGGCATGATTTCATGGGAACGTAGACAGAGCCTGGAAGGGCTTAAATTAGGTGTTCAGTTCCCAGCATTTCAGAGGAGACAACTTTGCCATTGGGGAAACAGTCTCCCGTTCATGTTACCAAGTTTCCAAGTCTTTGGTTCTTGTTATGTCAAGATTCTTGTTTCATGTTCCTACCTTGCCTGTGTATCTTAGAAGAGTGTTGCCTGGAAGAGTTTCCTGTGTTTATGTTCCTGGAGTTACCTTGGGTTAGGTTCTTGTAGGTTTTTTCGGGCTATAGGGCCATGTTCTAGAGGCATTTCTCCTGATGTTTCGCCTGCATCTATGGCAAGCATCCTCAGAGGTAGTGAGGTGAGGATGCTTGCCATAGATGCAGGCGAAACGTCAGGAGAAATGCCTCTAGAACATGGCCCTATAGCCCGAAAAAACCTACAAGAACCTAGTGATTCCAGCCATGAAAGCCTTCGACAATACAGGGTTAGTCAAAATGAATAGGCCAATAAGAAAATTAATTGTACCCGAATGTATGTTTACTGTAACCAAACCACAGCTACGTAGCGACAGATAAACTATCAAAGTTTTTTTTGAGCAACACACATGTACGTTAATGCCGCTAGGCGTCGCTAGGAGTCACTGTTTTCAAAATGGCGGAATCAGGCAAAGAGAAGGCGTTTTGTGTGATGACATTTGCTAAAACAATGTCAGTAATTACGGTCCAGCGAGAATTTCGAGCCAAGTATGGCAAGGAACCACCTCATCGACATTCCATTGTATGTGAAAGACACTGTGTTCCGACCTCCATTACCGCTGACCTTGGACGACTTAAAACAGCGCATATGTGCTGCATTCGATTCCATTACATCGGATGTGCTGCAACGGATGTGGAATGAAGTGGACTATCGCTTGGACGTCTGCCGTGTCACACGGGGCGCCCATATCGAACATCTCTGAAGGTGAGACAAAACTTTGATAATTTATCTGTCGATACGTAGCTGTAGTTTGGTTACAATAAACATACATTCGTCTAAAATTAATTTTCTTATTGGCCTATTCATTTTGACTAACCCTGTACATTACCTCTATGTTTTTGGATTACTAATTTTTGTGAAGTTTCCTTGGATTTCTTAAGAGACTATTCATTCAATTCTGGCTTGTTTTGTATATTGCTACTTTTGAATATAACACTTTTTCGCCTTTTATATTTTTTATTCAACGAACACCTTATTATTGGACTTTTTGGACTCTGGTGGTGTGCTGGGTGAAAAAGGTGCCTCAGCGCTTGGGTGCAACTCAGGGTTCATTTCATGGATCAAGCGTTCCTTGCTTTGATTGCCAAAGTCTGCATGTTATCATGCATTCCCGTTTCTCCATTTTGCAATCGTCCTGTTTCTCTTTTCTTGAGCTTCTTCTCTAGCTCAAACACTTATATTTACTACGAAGGTGTTTTGGGCCACTGCAGAAGGTTACCTTTCCAATGTAAACACTTACACAGCTGTTGGACCCTCTGGTGCTGATGCCCTGCCTCCTCCCCTCACCTGCCTTTCTCCTTCCAGGTGGCACACCCCTTGGTCCAGAAGCAGCTGGTGGACTACATCCACAACGGGTTCCTGGTGCCAGTCATGGGCCCGGCTTTGCACAAGGTAATTGGCCTATGTGGTGATTGGGAGCGGGGAGAGCTCCCCAAATGAGAACCAGCCCCAGAGATGAGGGCTACCCTTGTTTATTTTTATGTATGTATTTATTTACGGTATTTCTATTCCACCCTTCTCACCTTGCAGGGGACTCAGGGCAAATCACAATATACATATACATTAGGCCTGTGCGGTTTCGTTCGTTAATTCGTTATTTCGTTATTAAATCGTTATTTTTACCATATCCGAAGCGATTTCAAAACACATTTTCAAACCCGGAAGGGTTTAAAAATATCGAAACAGCAGCCCCATATATTTTACGAGCTTCAGCTCGTGTCGTTAATGGGATGGAGGCTGCTGAGTGCTGCTGGTGCCTGGGAGCCAATCTGGCGCTCCCAAGCACCCCAGCAGTGCACCGTGGCAGGAGCCGGAGCCGATTGGATGGGGCGCGCGCGCTCACCCTTACAACCGGCCTCCGCGCGCCATCCGGCTCCGGCTCCTGCGCCCTCCTCCTCCTCCTCCTCCTCCTGACACTTCCTGCAACACAGCTGGGAGGAGGAGGAGGAGGAGGAGGAGGAGGGCGCAGGAGCCGGAGCCGGATGGCGCGCGGAGGCCGGTTGTAAGGGTGAGCGCGCGCGCCCCATCCAATCGGCTCCGGCTCCTGCGCCCTCCTCCTCCTCCTCCTCCTCCTCCTAGCACTTCCTGCAACACAGCTGGGAGGAGGAGGAGGAGGAGGGCGCAGGAGCCGGAGCCGATTGGATGGCGCGCGGAGGCCGGTTGTGTGAGTTTTCAGGGCTGTATGTATGACCATGTTCCAGAAGCATTCTCTCCTGACATTTTGCCCACATCTATGGCAGGCATCCTCAGAGGTCTGTTGGAAACTAGGCAAATGGAGTTATCTAATATCTATGGAATGTCCAGGGTGGGAGAAATGAAAGCCATTCAATGCTAATCAAGGTGACCATTACTGCAACATTCACACTTACAAAATGTTTTGTAAATATTTACGAAATTTCGTAAATAACAAAACATTTTTTTGGAAAGTTTTGTAAATATTTTAAATATCGAAACAAAAAAACACCCCAATTACAAATCGATTTTAGAAACAAATTTTTTCTTGATCAAACAGGCCTAATATACATGGCAAACATTCAATGCCATAGACACACAACATATACAGACAGACACACAGAGGCTATTTAACATTCCAGCTTTTTCATGAGGGTATTTTGGCCTCCAGGGGAGCTGTTGCTTCACCATCCATTCCTGACACTGATGGAGTACTTCCTCATTCTTTGCTTGCTTGCTGGAGATTTTTATGCTGCCGTAAATGAGTTAAATTAGCTTAAATCGTCGAAACCCGCAAGCATTCCTGTTTTGTTTACAAACGATACAAAGGGTTCCCATTCTATCCAGAAGTTTCCCATTGGCTTCTCCTTGATCCAACAGTCCCACTTGTCCATTCCTTCCAGGTTTTTTTGGGGGGGGGGGTAATTTTCCTGTTTTGGGAGCCTAACGTAGTCCTACTGCTGTACAAAACTTGTATACATATTTTTTGACATGGAAAGCAATAAGGAAAGGCAAAAAACCTCCCCTGATTCTTAGTGGGATGACTCATAGTATCCTAGAGTTTGACGAGATCCACAAAGGCCATCCAATCTGACCCCAGTCTGCCAGGCAGGGAGACACTATCTGATCCCTCCCTACAGATGGCCATATGGCCTCTGGTTCAAAGCCTCCAGAGGTGTGCAAAGGACTCCCAGGCAGAAACCTTGTTTGTGTGTGTGTGAGTGTGTGCTTTCTTCTTCTTGTATTTGGTATTTTGTTTATTGTAGTCATATGTTCTGTATTTTACTGCAATGTCGTTTATTTTATTGTAATTTGGGGAGATGGTGGTGAGGGTATTAATAAAGATTATTATTATTATTATTATTATCTTCTATATAAATAAAATATATTGTTCGTTCATGGAGTTAACATAACTCAAAAACCACTGGACGAATTGACCTGAAATTTGGACACTACACCCCTAACAGACCAGTGAGTGACCACCACTCATAAAACCCCCAAAAACGTAGTGACAAGGACTTAAAACCCCCCAAAAAACTAAATGACAATACAGCACATGTGCAAAAAATGACTCCACCCCCTCCTTTGTGAGGGAAAAGAAAGAGAGAGTGAAGGAATAAGAGAAGGAAAGAAGGTGAGAAAGAGGGAAGGAAGGAAGGAAGGAAGGAAGGAAAGAGAGAAGGAAGGGTGGAACCAAAGAGCAAAGGAAGGAAGGAAAGTAAGAGACAGAGAAGGAAGAAAGGAGAGAAGGATAGAAAAAAGGGAAGGAAGGGATGAGGGAGGGAAAGAAGGAAAGAGAAAAGAAAGGAAGGAAAGAAAGAGGTCGGGAAGGAGGAAAGGAGAGACGGATAGAAAAATGGAAGGAAGGAATGAGGGAGGGAAAGAAGGAAAGAGAAAAGAAAAGGATGGAAGTGAAGAAAGGAAGGAAAGAAAGAGGCGGAGAAGGAAGAAAGGAGAGACGGATAGAAAAAAGGGAAGGAATGAGGGAGGGAAAGAAGGAAAGAGAAAAGAAAGTATGGAAGTGAAGAAAGGAAGGAAAAAAGAAAGAGGTAAACAAGGAAGAAAGGAGAGAGGAATAGAAAAAAGGGAAGGAAGGAATGAGGGAGGGAGGGAAAGAAGGAAAGAGAAAAGAAAGGATGGAAGTGAAGAAAGGAAGAAAAGAGGTAGAGAAGGAAGAAAAGAGATAGATAGAAAAAAGGGAAGGAAGGAATGAGGGAGGGAAAGAAGGAAAGAAAAAGGATGGAAGTGAAGAAAGGAAGGAAAGAAAGAGGTAGAGAAGAAAGGAGAGAGGGATAGAAAAAAGGGAAGGAAGGAATGAGGGAGGGAAAGAAGGCAAGAGAAAAGAAAGGATGGAAGTGGAGAAAGGAAGGAAAGAAAGAGGTAGAGAAGGAAGAAAGGAGAGAGGGATAGAAAAAAGGGAGGGAAGGAATGAGGGAGGGAGGGAAAGAAGGCAAGAGAAAAGAAAGGATGGAAGTGGAGAAAGGAAGAAAAGAGAGACAGATAGAAAAAAGGGAAGGAAGGAATGAGGGAGGGAAAGAAGGAAAGAGAAAAAAGGATGGAAGTGAAGAAAGGAAGGAAAGGAAGAGGTAGAGAAAAAAGGAGAGAGGGATAGAAAAAGGGAAGGAATGAGGGAGGGAAAGAAGGAAAGAGAAAAGAAAGGATGGAAATGAAGAAAGGAAGTAAAGTAAGAGGTAGAGAAGGAAGAAAGGAGAGACAGATAGAAAAAAGGGAAGGACAGAATGAAGGAGGGAAAGAAGGCAAGAGAAAAGAAAGGATGGAAGTGAAGAAAGGAAGGAAAGAAAGAGGTAGAGAAGGAAGAAAAGAGGGAAAGAGGAAAAAAGGTGGGCAGAGGAAGGAAAGAGGTAGAGAAGGGAGGAGAGAAGGAAAGAAAAAGGGAAGGAGAGAAAGAAAGGAGAAAAAGAGAGGGAAAGTTGGCCACAGCAATGCGTGGTGGGTACAGCTAGTATGTGTGTGTGTGTGGGTGTGTGTATGTATAGGTGGGATTGGCCATGGCCTCCTGTATTTTGGGGTTTGGGGTGTGACCTTGGGGCAAACCCCTCATTGAGAGCCCTCACCTTCTCTGCCCCCATTCCCTCCCCCCTTTGGCCAGACCTCCATTGAGGAGATGATTGCCAGCACGGCCTACCTGGACCTCTTCCTGCGCAGCATCAGCGAGACCCCGCTCCTGAAGACCTTCCTCCGCTTCCTCCTCCTCCATCGCCACGACAACAGCACCATCCTGGACACCCTGGTCGGGCGCATCGCCAGCAACTCCCGGGTGAGCCACAGCCCTGCGCCCAGTGCAATTATGGGGGGGGGGGGGTTGCTGGGAAATACGTACATACAAGAGCGGTTCTGTTGGTTTGATCTTTGTATGTAGAATTTGTATGTGAGTCAGAAGAGGGACTCAGCGTTGTCTGTAGACACCTCCAAGGTCACGTGGCTGCATGGAGCACCCTTATCTTCCCATAGAAGATCTCACATTTGCATGTTTTCAAACTGCTAGGTTGGCAGGAGCTGGGGCTAATAGTGGGAGCTCACCCCATTCCCTGGATTCAAACAACCAACCTTTCGGTCACTGGTTTAACCCACTGCGCCACACACACACAGAGGTGCCCTCCGGTGGCACAGAAAGTTAAACCACTGAGATGCTGGACTTGCTGACCGAAAGGTCGGTGGTTCAAATACAGGGAGCAGTATGAGCTCCTGCTGTTAGCCCCAGTTTCTGCCAACGCAGCAGTTTGAAAACATGCCAATGTGGGTAGATCAATAGGTACCACCTTGGTGGGAAGGTCATGACACTCCACGCAGTCATGCCAGTGGCCACGTGACCTTGGAGGTGCCTATGGACAATGCCGGCTCTTCGGTCTAGAAATGGAGAGGAGCAGCAGACTCCCAAACCCCGTGGACTGAGAAAGGTGGTATACACATATAGTAAATAAATAAATGAATTCTTAATTAGGAGTCATTTGTAACTCAGGGACAGCCTATGTGTAGGAGCTTATTATTTGTTTATTTATTTAAAACATCTATATTCCGCCCTTCTTCTCACCCCGATTCAGGGGACTCAGGGTGGAGCACAGCACATACACGGCAAACATTAAATGCCTGGACACAAATTCTTATATACGTACATAAACATTAGAAAAAATTATCAAAATATTAAATACACCATTTAAAACCATCCTAGTCATCAGTGTCAAATCTAATTAATTAATTTATTATTTATTTACAGTATTTGTATACCGCTTTTCTCACCCCGAGGGGGACTCAAAGCATTGGTCAGTGGCCTGGTCATCTTTCCTATTGCTGCTTTATTGCCCTGTCCCGAAAGCTTGTTTTGACCATCTTTGGCCAAGTTTTGACCATCTTTCTGAGGGACAGGAGGGAGGGGGCCGACCTGATCTCACCAGGAAGGGCGTTCCATAGCCAGGGAGCAATCACTGAGAAGGCCCTGTCCCTTATCTCCACCAATCGTGCCTGTGACAATGGCGGGACGGAGTGTAGGTCCTCCCTGGAGAATTGTAATCTCTGCGATGGTTCATAGAGAGAGATGCATTCGAACAGGTTAACTGGGGCTGTTTAGGGCTTTACAGGCCAAAGCCAGCACTTTAAATTGTGCCCGATAGCAAACTGGCAGCCAGTGGAGCTGGCGTAAGATGGGAGTTGTATACTCCCTGTATGCCGCCCCAGTTATTAACCTGGCTGCCTCTCGGAATATTTGAAGCTTCCGAGCAGTCTTCAAAGGCAGCCCCACGTAGAGTGCGTTGCAGTAGTCTATCCTAGATGTAACGAGAGTGTGGACCACCGTGGCCAAGTCTGACTTCCCAAGGTACGGGCGCAGCTGGTGCACAAGTTTTAATTGTGGGAACGCTCCCCTGGCCACCACTGCAACATGGGATTCCAGGCTCAGCAATGAGTCCAAGCTGCGAACCTGTGCCTTCAAGGGGAGTGTGACCCTGTCCAGCACAGGTTGCGACCCTATACCTTGTTTGGCCTTGCTACTGACCAGGAAGACCTCTGTCTTGTCTGGATTCAACTTCAATTTGCTCCTCCTCATCCAGACCGTCACAGCGGCCAGGCACCAGTTCAGGACTTGAACCGCCTCCTTAGTAACAGGTGGAAATGAGCGATAGAGTTGGATGTCATCTGCATACAGATGGCATTGAACTCCAAAACTCCGGATAATCTACAGGAGGGAAAATGGGCAGGTGATGCTCTGGGAAGGTTTCTGAGAAGGCAATGACTTGACTCCTGCGCTCCTCTCCCCTTTGCTCTTTCAGCTCTGCATGGTGTCCCTCAGCCTCTTCCGGACGCTGCTCAGCCTCCACTGCGAGGACGTCATGCTGCAGCTGGTGCTCAGGTACTTCTGTGCCCGTCCCCCCACCCAAGAGAGAACGTGGGGGAGCCCAAACCCCCCAAACTTCCTGCCTTGGAGCACTGGGTGGCCCAGGGTGGTCTTCACATGCAACCTGGAGAGAGAGCGTGAGCATGTGTGCTTGGCAGGATGTGCAAATTTTGGTTCATCAGGTGTTTTGGACTTCAACTCCCACCATTCCTCAGACCCCTTCCTTTTCATCCTCAGTTGCTTAAGTGTTGCAAACACTTTGGATATGGCTTACGACTTACAAAACTTACGATTTTCTTACGATTTTGAACTCTCCCGAATTTTTCACACATGTCTAATAAAAGTGTACAGCAGGAAACAGGAGAGAATAGATGCAAGAGGTTTAAAAACGAGGAGAGGTCTGGAGAACAAGCCCTATGAGGAGTGGCTTAAGGAGCTGGGCATGTTTAGCCTGAAGAAGAGAAGGCTGAGAGGGGATATGATGATAGCCCTGTATAAATATGTGAGAGGAAGCCACAGGGAGGAGGGAGCAGATCAAGGGTCTGGAGAACAAGCCCTATGAGGAGCGGCTTAAGGAGCTGTGCATGTTTAGCCTGAAGAAGAGAAGGCTGAGAGGGGATATGATAGCCATGTATAAATATGTGAGAGGAAGCCACAGGGAGGAGGAGGGAGCAAGCTTCCTTTCTGCTTCCTTGGAGACTAGGACACAATGGAACAATGGCTTCAAACTACAAGAGAAGAGATTCCATCTGAACATGAGGAAGAACTTCCTGACTGTGAGAGCTGTTCAGCAGTGGAACTCTCTGCCCCGGAGTGTGGTGGAGGCTCCTTCTTTGGAAGCTTTTAAGCAGAGGCTGGATGGCCATCTGTCAGGGGTGCTTTGAATGCAATATTCCTGCTTCTTGGCAGAATGGGGTTGGACTGGAGGATGGCCCAGGAGGTCTCTTCCAACTCTTTGATTCTATGATTCTATGAGAGAGAGAAAATCTCACTGTTATAGTTGCAAGGAAAGCAACTCAGATCAAAGAGTAGACAGGCAAAAGGAAAGTCACTTTGGTGGAAGGAAAGTCCGTGGTGTCGACTCTCCTGTCTCTGTGTTTCAGGCCTCTTGAGGCACAGAGAGGCCTCGTGGTGCTGCCTTCCAAACAGAGGAGCAAAGTTGTTAGTAAGAGTATAGCAGAGATGTCAACGTGCATTAGGAGGAATAATGAGATATCACGCTTAATGTTAGGGATTCCTCATCTTCGGAAGAGGAAGGGAAGCAGGGAGGTGCTCAGGGATTGGAGGGAGAAGAAGAATCAGACAATTATTATTATTATATTATATTATATTATTAACTTTATTTGTAGCCCGCTAGCATCTCCCAAGGGATTCGATGCGGCTTACAACAGGCCGGAGCCCAACACAATACAGCAATACAATACATAGCAAATAAAACAGTTAAAGCAGAAAACAATAACAAAGTGGTACAACAGGACATTATTAAAAACTGAGCCGGTCGGAGTGGGGTACAGGGTTAAAAGTGCTGAAGTGTCGGAGGGATATGGGATTAAGATATAAGTGCAGTGTGCGGTGAGGGTGATCTTGACTCTACTAAAGTGCTTCTGGGCTTTGGTAGTGAGGTTCCTAATCTGAGAAGGCACGTTGGAACAGCCAGGTTTTCAGGTTCTTTCTGAAAACCGCCAAAGTAGGGGCCTGTCTGAGATCTTTCAGGAGGGCATTCCAGAGGCGGGGGGCCACCACAGAGAAGGCCCTGTCCCGCGTCCCCACCAAACGCGCCTGCGACGCGGGCGGGATCACGAGCAGGGCCTCTCCTGATGACCGAAGTGAGCGTGTGGGTTCATAGACTGTGATGCGATCACGCAGGTAGGGTGGTCCCAAACCGTTAAGGGCTTTGTAGGTAAGCACCTGCACCTTAAACAGAAGGGTTGACCTCTCTCTGTAATGCACAATGAGGGTTTGAAAGTGCCCACCTTTCTAGAGAGACGAAAAGAGACAGAGCACAGATGGCGTTCTGTTAGAATCGCTGCTAAAAACGCTGAGCTAATTGGGAGACACCCTAGCACCTCCTGCTCGGGGAATTCAGGGCTTTAAATCAGAAGCAGGAGCAGTCAGCTTTCACTGGTAATAATGACCCTGATACTGATGCTTTCACTCCATTGGAACCTGCTTTGTGTCTGCTGCTAAGGACTCAAGGTGCCTTTGCTTCCTGCCTACAAGGAGTGACCACACACAGCCTTTTTGTAACATTAACTACTGGCCTAGCTGCTTAAGTGTCCTGACTTACCCTTCAAAACAGTCTTTATACAATGTTGAAAGTAAAAGAAAAATGCTTTACTTCAGCAGACACAAAGGGTAAGCAAATGCAACTGAAAAGTGCAAGAGAAAGCAAGGAAGTCTTAATCCAGACACAAATTAAAGTCTCTTACAAAGTCATTTATAGCCCTGAATTCCCCACGCAGAAGGTGAACTTCCTGACTGTGAGAGCCGTTCAGCAGTGGAACTCTCTGCCCCGGAGTGTGGTGGAGGCTTCTTCTTTGGAAGCTTTGAAACAGAGGCTGGATGGCCATCTGTTAGGGGTGATTTGAATGCAATATTTCTGCTTCTTGGCGGGGGGTTGGACTGGATAGCCCAGGAGGTCTCTTCCAACTTTTTGATTCTATGATTCTATATGGCGTCTCCCAATTAGCTCAGCGTTTTTAGCAGCACTTCTGACTGAACGCCGTCTGTGCTCTGTCTTCTTTCGTCTCTCTAGAAATGTGGGCACTTGCAAACCAGGGAAGTAGGTGAAAGCACAAGAGGGTGGGCCTGTGCCACAGCACTCCCTCCATCCCTGATGCCCCCCCCCCCCCTAGAGAAAGACACAAAGTCCGGTGCAATAGGTTCAAGTGACAGGAAAGGAGATTCCACTTGCACCTGAGGGAGGACTTCCTGATGGTGAGAACTGTTCAGCAGTGGAACTCTCTGCCTCTTTCTATGGAAGCTTTTAAACAGAGGCTGGTTGGCCATATCTCAGGGATATTTTGATTGTGCTTTCCTGCATGAAGGCCGAAGAGGGTTTGACTGGATGACCCATGTGGTCTCTTCCAATCCTTCTATTTATTTATTTATTCCGCACCAAGAGCAATTTCAGAAACTGCAAGTCGCTTCTGGTGCGAGAGAATTGACATTGCCCAGGGGATGCCCGGATATTTTACCCTCCTGTGGGAGGCTTCTCTCATGTCCCTGCATGGGAAGCTGGAGCTGACAGACAGGAGCTCATCCCGCTCCCCAGATTCGAACCGCTGACGTTTTGAACCCAAGGGTTGAACCCATTGCGCCACCGAGAGCTCCAACTCTTTGTGTGATTGGCAGGTACCTGGTGCCCTGCAGCCACGTGATGCTGAGCCAGAAGAGAGCCGTGAAGGAGGCCGACCTCTACGGAAAGGCGGCCGGCAAGTTCCTCTCGCTCATCCCGCGCTGCTGCCGCCCAGAGAGCCTGCCACCGGCCCCCGAACGTGAGGAGGAGCAGCAGCACGCAGCCTGGTCCAAGGGTGAGCTGACCGGTCAGCCCCATGCGAAAGTGGGGCATGTTTGGGGCTGGGAACCCCGGGAAATGGAAAAACGCCCTCTCTTCCGGGAGATGCTTTGGGACGGAGGAATGAGTAGCTCTGCTTTTGCCACCTTCTTAATTAGTATTGCATTGGTGCAGGAGAAGCTTTGGTCCCATCTGTGGGGCAGAGGGAGGGAGAAGGGGGTTTAGCCCTACTTCCCCTGGACACGGAAATCCTCCATGGCAGCAATATTACAAGGAAGCTCCATTGAAAGAGCTCTTCCCTTTATTTCAAGAGCAATGGAGCTCAAAGCACTGAATTATTTATTTGTTTACAGTATTTATATTCCGCCCTTCTCGCCCCACAGCAGGGGACTCAGGGTGGATCACAATGCACATACATACACGGCAAACATTCAGTGCCATAGACACGCAACATATATAGGCAGACACACAGAGGCTATTTAACATTCAAGCTTTCATGAGGGTCTGCTCGAATTCCGACCACCGGGGGAGCTGTTGCTTCACCATCCATTTGCAACTCCGATGGAGTACTTTCTCATTCTTTTGCATGCTGCTGGAGATTTTTATGGCATCGTAAATTAGTTAAATTAGCCTCCCCGCATAAAGCGGTTCCTCCAGCTTTATGAGGGTATGCTCGAATTCCGACCACCGGGGGAGCTGTTGCTTCACCATCCATTTGCAACTCCGATGGAGTACTTTCTCATTCTTTTGCATGCTTACTGGAGATTTTTATGGCATCGTAAATTAGTTAAATTAGCCTCCCCGCATAAAGCGGTTCCTCCAGCTTTATGAGGGTATGCTCGAATTCCGACCACCGGGGGAGCTGTTGCTTCACCATCCATTTGCAACTCCGATGGAGTACTTTCTCATTCTTTTGCATGCTTACTGGAGATTTTTATGGCATCGTAAATTAGTTAAATTAGCCTCCCCGCATAAAGCGGTTCCTCCAGCTTTATGAGGGTATGCTCAAATTCCGACCACCGGGGGAGCTGTTGCTTCACCATCCATTTGCAACTCCGATGGAGTACTTCCTCATTCTTTTGCATGCTGCTGGAGATTTTTATGGCATCGTAAATTAGTTAAATTAGCCTCCCTGCATAAAGCGGTTCCTAAATTTCCTACTTGACAGATGCAACTGTCTTTCGGGCTGCAAAGGTCGACAGCAAGCTAGACAAATGGCTGGGAGCTTACTCCAACCCAGGCTGGTTTTGAACTTATGTCTTTTCGGTCAGTAGTGATTTTTAATGCAGCTGACTTCCAACCCGGTCCAACGTTTGGAAGGAATCAACTGAATTAGCCCAACGTTTGGAAGAATTGAGGTTAATGAGGAAGGACTTTTTTTTATCGTGTCAGAAACTGCAAGTCACTTCTGGTGTGAGAGAATTGACCATCTGCAGATTCATTGCCCAGAGGACGCCCAGATGTGTTGCCATCCTGTGGGAGGCTTCTCTCATGTGTCCACATGGGGAGCTGGAGCTGACAGATGGGAGCTCACCCAACTCCCTGGATTCGAACCACTGACCTTCAGGTCAGCAGTTCAGCCGGCACAAGGAAATCGCCAATTGCACCACCATGGCTCCATATATATATATTAGGCCTGGGCGGTTTCGTTTCGTTAATTCGTAATTCGTTAATAATTCGTTAATGTTTCCAATTACAAAACGATAACGAACCATTCTGGAGCAATTATTTTAAAAAAAGGAATTTTTAAACACGTTTTGTAAATGCTTCGTATTTCGTTATTGTATTCGTTTCGTTATTGTTCTGAGGTCGTTTCGTTATTATTTCCGCATGTCTGGGCCAGTTTTATGGTTTAATTAGTGAAAAAAAAAATTATAATATCACACCAACAGTCAACAACAGAGGGAGAGGGAAGCTTCAGAAGTTTTTGGAGGTTTTTTAGCATATTTCGCGGTCGCGTCCGCCATTAACGAATCGATTCGTTATTGTTTCGGAAATCGATTCGTTAATTTTTTACCATTTACGAAATTTCGTAAATATCAAACTTTTTAAAAGGAAAAATTTGTAATTATTTTAAATAACAAAACGCAAAAACCCCCAAAAAACGAATCGATTTTAGAAACAAATTTTTCCGTTGTTACCCAGGCCCAATATATATATATATATATACACACACACACACACATATATATACACACACACACACACACATATATATACATACACACACACAACATTTATATGCCGCCCTTCTCACCCAGAAGGGGTCTCAGAGTGGCTTACTTGTAATATGTAAATACAATATATTATATTATTAGCATAGCACAATAATAATAATAATAATAATAATAAGACTTTATTTGTACCTGGTACCATCTCCCGAGGGACTCGGTGCGGCTTACATGAGGCTGAGCCCACAACACAACAATAACAATAACAGCAATAATAGAAAAACAATACAAAACTCATAGCAAAATAAGCAAAAACAATAACGATAACACGACGCATTTAAAAACCAATGGCAAATTTAGAAAATAATGCTGGGCATGAACAGGTAGCATGTAATTGGAATAAAGGTTTTGAAGAGGGAAGAAATGTGCAGACAATCCAAAATCATTATCAAAGTTAGGATTATATACTACTATTATAATATTATATAACCGCATTGAGTCGCCTAATTGGGCTGAAAAATGCGGTATAGAAATAAAGCAAATAAATAAATAATAAATATTAGTATTATATATTACTATATTGTACTATATACTAGGCCTGGGTAACAACGGAAAAATTTGTTTCTAAAATCGATTCGTTTTTTTGGGGTTTTTTGCGTTTCGATATTTAAAAGAATTCCGAAATTTTCCTTTAAAAAAGTTCGATATTTACGAAATTTCGTAAATGGTAAAAAAAATTACAAAACAATAACGAATCGATTCGTTAATGGTGGCCGCGATCGCGCAATACGCTAAAAAAACTTCTGAAGCTTCCCTCTCCCTCTGTTGTTGACTGTTGGTGTGATATTATAATTTTTTTTCACTAATTAAACAAAAAACAACTATAAAACTTGCCCCAGACATGCGGAAATAATAACGAAACGACCTCAAACCAATAACGAAACGAATACATAACGAAAATACGAAGCATTTACGAAACGAATTGAAAAATTCGTTTCGTTTTTAAGTTGCTCCAGAATGGTTCGTTATCGCTTCGTTAACAAACAAAAAAAATAACGAATTTTTAACGAATTACGAATTAACGAAACGAAACCGCCCATCCCTACTATATACCATTATACTGTAATATTATTAGTAATATTACATGCAATATAAAATATATAATAATAGTATATTATTATCTTGTATTCCATTATAATATAATATAATATAATGTTATGTTATGTTATGGTTATGGTTATGGTTATGGTTATGTTATGGTTATGTTATGTTATGTTATGTTATGTTATGTTATGTTATGTTATGTTATTAGCACAGCACAGGAGACAAGGTGGAACTAATATATGCAAGTAATCCTTGCAGTCGAGGGGAGCCTTAAGGTTCAGGGCCCACCCCTTTCTTCTGTGAAGGGTGGGTGGGGTAAAGTGGTCATGTGAGGAGGGGCAACCAATCCAGATTAAGAGTGGCAGGAGGGGGGGAGTAGGAGCTTGAAGAAGGTGAGCCTAGTTTGATTTTGACCCCTTCTGCTGTGTTGCACAGGCTGACTCTATAGCAGACTACATATTGCATGTTGACTCCTAGGTGAGATGTGGCTGCCTAGGACCCTAACTCCCTCTTCTCCACCTCCTCCACACCCCCCCCCCTTCCTCCAGGGCACGGCAGCCCCAGCGTGGACTCCTCCTCCTCCTCGGTGGTGACCGTCCCCCGGCCCTCCACGCCATCCCGCATCTCCTTCTTCATGCGGCAGCCCAGCCTCGGCACCGGGGAGTCCGCCAGCCCCACACACCTGCGCTCCCCGGGAACACCCTCCGGAAGCCCCGCCCACCACCGCCCATCTGGGGGGCGCTGGGAGGAGGTGGCCGAGCTGGAAGGGAACTACCTGGAGTACCTACGGGATGCCCGGCTGAGCGTGGACCGTTGTGTCTGGGCTTGCCGTGTCTGGTCTGCCCCCTATGACGGGGAGGAGCCCAGCGCCGGGAGCCTAGCCCCCGGAGGCACCCCGAACCCCCCCAGTGACTCCTTCGGCTACACCTCCTTCCACCCAAGTGGCCATCCAGGCCCCACCACTGCCCCCTCCTCCTCCTCTTCCCCCCGGACTAAGAAGCGGGGCCTCACCGAGGAAGTGCCCAACCCGGAAGGGGCTCCTCCCACAACGGGGCCCGGCTCCCCCTCCTCCCCGGCCCCTCAGGACTCGGGCGCCATCCTCAACGGGGCTCATGCGCTGGACACAGGGGTCAAGAAGGTCCGCTGGTGTGCGAAAGGGGCAGCGGCGGAGAACGGGGGGTCCAACTCCAGCACCGCCTCCCACGCTGGGTCAGGGCCCCCGTGGCCCCCGTCCTCCTGCCCGGACTCCCTTCTGGATGAGCTGCTCTCCCAGGCGCCGCCGGTGGAGAACGGGTCGGCCTCGACGGTGGAGAAGTTCGCGGCGGAGCTGAGCCGGATCCAGGACGAGATGGAGAACGGGGGCCGAGGGGCCGAAGGGGAGGAAGAGGAGGGAGGGCGGCCCCCTCCGGCCACCAGGGGCCCCCCTCCGGACCCCGACCCGCTCTCCCGTGAGGAGGAGGACGCCTTCCGCAGCTTCACCTCCCTCCCGGACGGAGCGGGGCCTCCCCGGCCGCCTGACCCCTTGGCCCAGCTTCTCCTCAGCAGCCCCCCACGGACCCCCGGGCAGCCCCCCAGCCAGCCCTTCACAGGTGAGCCTTCCTCCTGGAATATCACATGAACTTGATGGTCTTCAAACTTGTGACCTTCCAGGTATTTGGACTTCAGCTCCCAGAATTCCTGCCCCAACATCTGGAGGACTACTGGGGTCTTGGGGGGAGGGGCATAGAGACCTGGCTGCTGTGTGCTGACCCCCATTCTCCTCCCCCCTCCCCTACTACTTCCTCCTCCTCCCCACTCTGCAGGGCCCTTTGTGGCGGTGCTCCTGGCCAAGCTGGAGAACATGCTGCAGAACTCGCTGTACGTGAACTTCCTGTTGACGGGGCTCCTCTCCCAGATGGCCTCCTACCCGCAGCCCCTCCTGCGCTCCTTCCTGCTCAACACCAACATGGTCTTCCAGCCCAGTGTCAAGTCCCTCATCCAGGTAGCTGGACGCCAGTTAAGACGAGCTGATCTCCCTCCCCTTGGCAGAAAGTCTTGGTCTCAGGTGTTGGGATTCAACCCCACACTGGGCCCACGTCTCAAGTCCCCAACAAGGAGCAGTTAGCTAGTTTATAGGCATGGATAGAGTCGCGTCGGATAGCTTGTTGCTCGTAATAATTTTGTTAAAATTACATTTTTGACTTGATATCGAAGCTTTTTTAAAAACCGGAAGTCCCTTTGCTCTTCCGAAGCTTTTTCTGCCATTTTTGTTCCGACTCAAGCTAGAGAAGCCAGTTTTAAACCAGAGAAGGAAGGAATTTCCTGATCTCGGCTCAAGCCAGAGAAGCCAATTTTAAAGCCAGAGAAGCCAGTTTGAAATCAGAGAAGGAAGGAATTTCCTGGCCTCGGCTCAAGCCAGAGAAGCCAGTTTTAAACCAGAGAAGGAAGAAATTTCCTGGCCTCGGCTGAAGCCAGAGAAGCCAGTTTTAAACCAGAGAAGGAAGGAATTTCCTGGCCTTGGCCCAAGCCAGAGAAGCCAGTTTTAAACCACAGAAGGAAGGAATTTCCTGGCCTCAGCTGAAGCCAGAGAAGCCAGTTTAAAAGCAAGAGAAGCCAGTTTTAAACCAGAAAAGGAAGGAATTTCCTGGCCTTGGTCCAAGCCAGAGAAGCCAGTTTGAAACCAGAGAAGGAAGGATTTTCCTGGCCTCGGCTGAAGCCAGAGAAGCCAGTTTAAAAGCAAGAGAAGCCAGTTTTAAACCAGAGAAGGAAGGAATTTCCTGGCCATGGCTCAAGCCAGAGAAGCCAGTTTTAAACCACAGAAGGAAGGAATTTCCTGGCCTCGGCTCAAGCCAGAGAAGCCAGTTTTAAACCAGAGAAGGAAGGAATTTCCTGGCCCCGGCTCAAGCCAGAGAAGCCAGTTTTAAACCAGAGAAGGAAGGAATTTCCTGGCCTCAGCTCAAGCCAGAGAAGCCAGTTTTGAACCAGAGAAGGAAGGAATTTCCTGGCCCCGGCTCAAGCCAGAGAAGCCAGTTTTAAACCAGAGAAGGAAGGAATTTCCTGGCCTCAGCTCAAGCCAGAGAAGCCAGTTTTAAACCAGAGAAGGAAGGAATTTCCTGGCCCCGGCTCAAGCCAGAGAAGCCAGTTTTAAACCAGAGAAGGAAGGAATTTCCTGGCCCCGGCTCAAGCCAGAGAAGCCAGTTTTAAACCAGAGAAGGAAGGAATTTCCTGGCCTCAGCTCAAGCCAGAGAAGCCAGTTTTAAACCAGAGAAGGAAGGAATTTCCTGGCCTTGGCTCAAGCCAGAGAAGCCAGTTTTAAACCAGAGAAGGAAAGAATTTCCTGGCCTCAGCTCAAGCCAGAGAAGCCAGTTTTAAACCAGAGAAGGAAGGAATTTCCTGGCCCCGCCTCAAGCCAGAGAAGCCAGTTTTAAACCAGAGAAGGAAGGATTCTCCTGGTTTCGGCTCAAGCCAGAGAAGCCAGTTTTAAACCAGAGAAGGAAGGAATTTCCTGGCCTTGGCTCAAGCCAGAGAAGCCAGTTTTAAACCAGAGAAGGAAGGAATTTCCTGGCCCCGGCTCAAGCCAGAGAAGCCAGTCTTAAACCAGAGAAGGAAGGAATTTCCTGGCCTCAGCTCAAGCCAGAGAAGCCAGTTTTAAACCAGAGAAGGAAGAAATTTCCTGGCCTCGGCTGAAGCCAGAGAAGCCAGTTTTAAACCAGAGAAGGAAGGAATTTCCTGGCCTCAGCTGAAGCCAGAGAAGCCAGTTTAAAAGCAAGAGAAGCCAGTTTTAAACCAGAAAAGGAAGGAATTTCCTGGCCTTGGTCCAAGCCAGAGAAGCCAGTTTGAAACCAGAGAAGGAAGGAATTTCCTGGCCTCGGCTGAAGCCAGAGAAGCCAGTTTTGAACCAAAGAAGGAATTTCCTGGCCTTGGCTCAAGCCAGAGAAGCCAGTTTTAAACTAGAGAAGGAAGGAATTTCCTGGCCTCGGCTCAAGCCAGAGAAGCCAATTTTAAAGCCAGAGAAGCCAGTTTTAAACCAGAGAAGGAAGGAATTTCCTGGCCTCGGCTCAAGCCAGAGAAGCCAATTTTAAAGCCAGAGAAGCCAGTTTTAAACCAGAGAAAGAAGGAATTTCCTGGCCTTGGCTCAAGCCAGAGAAGCCAGTTTTAAACCAGAGAAAGAAGGAATTTCCTGGCCTTGGCTCAAGCCAGAGAAGCCAGTTTTAAACCAGAGCAGGAAGGAATTCCCTCTGCTTGCTTTTCCCTGCTTCCGGAATAAAACAATTACTTTCAAAACAAAGACCACCCAATGAAACAGGAAATAACACTTTCAAACCATTAACACTTTCTCCTCCTCCTCCTTCTCCTCTTCCTCCTGCTTTTCCTCTTCCTGCTTCTTGTCCTCTTTCTCCTCCTCTTCCTCCTTTTCCTCCTCCTCCTTCTCCTCTTCCTCCTACTTCTCCTCCTCCTGCTTCATGTCCTCTTCTCCTCCTCCTCCTTCTCCTTTCTCCTCCTCCTCCTCCTCCTTTTGTAGGTTTTGGGCTCCGTCAAGAACAAGATTGAGAGCTTTGCTGCCAGCCAGGAGGACTTCCCGGGCCTCCTCTTCAAAGCCAAGAAGTACCTGATTGCCCGGGGCAAGCTGGACTGGTCCGACGCCCAGAATGCCGTCCCCTCCTTGCGCCGGTCGGAGACCCTCGGTGAGGGAGCAAGGCGGGGCCCGTGCCCCCTGTCCCCTTGGGTTTTGGGGTCAGGAACGTGTCCCGGGAGGTCTTCTTCTTCCCTCCGGGTGGCATTCAGTGGGCCTCAGTGGAGCATTCTCACAGAGAGCCAAGTGGGGAAGAGGGTCAAGAGGATGGTTCCCCAGTGAGTGTTGGCCAGGACAGGGGCTCCCCCAGTGGGAAAGTTGTGTTCCCAGTGTCACTGGAAATTGGCGCTCATTCTAAGAGTTTATTTATTTACGACATTTCTATGCTGCTCTTCTCACCCCAGCTCTGATTAAACCATGATTCTCACCTTCTTCCATGTAAATGTTCTCACCTATCCTTCCCATAATAATGAGGAGAGTAAAATAATATATGTAAGTATAATAATAATTAAAAATAGAGAAAAATAATAAATGTAATGTAAACAATAATAGAGAAAAATAATAAATGCAACAACAACAACAACAACAACAAAACAACAACAACAACAATAATAATAATAATAAATAGAGTAAAATGATAAAGGTAATAAAATAATACTAATAACAGAATAAAATAATAAATAATCTCGATAAATCGAGGGGAGCTTTTTCAACCTAAAAAAAGAGCTGAAAAACTAGGCTTATACTCGAGTATATACAGTAAATATTACATGTAGATACAATATATTATATTATACCATTATATTGTAATATTATTAGTAATATTACATGGAATATAAATATATAATTATGATATCACATTATTATTAGTATATTGCATTACATTATAATATTATAAATATTACATGTAGATACAATATATTATATTATACCATTATGTTGTAATATTATTAGTAATATTACATGGAATATAAATATATAATTATAATATATTATTATTAGTATTATATTGCATTACATTATAATATTATAAATATTATATGTATATACAATATATTATATAAAGTATCAACAAGTTTCACCCTGGGTTTCCTTGGAAGGATTGGGAATCATAGAATCAAAGAGTTGGAAGAGACCTCATGGGCTATCATCCAGTCCAACCCCATTCTGCCAAGAAGCAGGAATATTGCATTCAAATCACCCCTGACAGATGGCCATCCAGCCTCTGCTTAAAAGCTTCCAAAGAAGGAGCCTCCACCACACTCCGGGGCAGAGAGTTCCACTGCTGAACGGCTCTCACAGTCAGGAAGTTCTTCCTCATGTTCAGATGGAATCTCCTCTCTTATAGTTTGAAGCCATTGTTCCCTTGCATCCTAGTCTCCAGGGAAGCAGAAAACAAGCTTGCTCCCTCCTCCTCCCTGTGGCTTCCTCTCACATATTTATACATGGCTATCATATCTCCTCTCAGCCTTCTCTTCTTCAGGCTAAACATGCCAAGTTCCCTAAGCCGCTCCTCACAGGGCTTGTTCTCCAGACCCTTGATCATTTGAGTCGCCCTCCTCTGGACACATTCCAGCTTGTCAATCTCTCTCTTGAATTGTGGTGCCCAGAATTGGACACAATATTCCAGATGTGGTCTAACCAAAGCAGAATAGAGGGGTAGCATTACTTCCTTAGATCTAGTTGGCATGGTCACTGCAAGGGCCAACCGGGTTGGACCCTATCTGTGCAAGGTGGGCTTCCAACCTGCCAGGTGCTCATAGGGACTGCTCGTCACCTGCCCTGGCTGGAGTAGGCAAGGTGTTGCTATTGCCCATGGCCATGTCTGAGGGGGGCCATTTGGACCCCGACTCACCCTTTCAAGGCAGCTGGAGATGATTTCAGTTTCTGATTTTTCGTAAAGTTTTAGATCATCCATGTACAGTAAGTGGGAATTTTTTGGTGAATATCTTGCTGTTTGGTAGCCCAGGTTTGTTTGTCACCTGGGGCAATCTTTTGTTGAGAGGTGATTAGATGTCCTTGTTTGCTTCCTCTCTGTTGCACCTTCCACTGCATGGAAGTCCAGTGGAGCATTCTTTCTAATTGGGATGTTTCTCAGCAGAGGCTGGGTGGCCATCTATTGGGAGGGATCGGACGGTGTCTTCCTGCTGGGGAGAAGGGGGCTCAACTGGAAGGCCCTTGTGGCCTCGTCCAGTTCGGCCTTGCCCCCTGCCCTAATGCTGTCTTCCTTTCTCTCCTTCCCTGGTGTCCCGCAGTGAAGAGCCGGAAGCCCTCGCTGGGGGAGCTGATCCTGCGTCACACCAACAGCCCGACGCGTGCCCGGCAGGCGGCCCAGCTGGCCCTGCAGCACATGCGGGAGGGGGGTCCGGTCCTGCAGGCCTTCTCCTCGGGAGGGGCCTCCCTCTTCCGCAGCTCGGCCGAGAAGCAGAGCGAGGCCCTGCGGGTCAAGAATGCCGTCTACTGCGCCGTCATCTTCAGCGAGTTCCTCAAGGAGCTGGCGGCCATCGCCCAGGCCCACGCCGTCACCTCCCCCTTCCTCCTGGAGCCCCCCGAGGAGTGACCGGCTGACCGTCTGCCCCACACACACACACCAAACACTCCCCCCTCGGGGCAGGCAGGGGTGGGGGGCCCTCGACTGGAAACACCCCCCTTCCCAAAAATACTCCGTCCCTTCCTCCGTCCCTCCCTCCTCTCCCTTCGGCTTGGCGCCACCAGGCCTGCACTAATGAGGGAGGACGGGAGCGCCCGGCTGCCCGCGGGCGACTTTTTAAAACTACCCCCTCCCCCACCCAGGACATATGGACCTTTTTAATTTATTTGGAATGAATGTTTTTCTGGAGAATTCGTTGCAATATGTATAAAAGAAGCTGTCTCTCTCTCTCTGTCTCCATCGCGTGGCCTGTGTCCCTCCGCCTTCCGAGGGGGGAGTGTTTGTCAGACTCGTGATTTAATTCCGCCCTCCTCACCCCGAAGGGGACTCAGGGAGGATCACAATGCACATATTGTTGCAACTCAGAGTAAGCTTCACTTTGCTTCCAAACACCACCACACAAGAGCTGTAGTTTTACAGTTTATTGAGGAAAAAATCCAAGTCAAAATAAAGAATAAGCATTGCAAAGTCCCAGAGATTAAGGTTAAATGCAGAATATAGTTCCAAAGATCTTCAGGTAAAAGCAGGAGACATAATCCTATTGGCAAAGTTCAAACCAGAATCCCAGCTACAAGCAAGGAAACATTTGCCCCAAGGATCACCATGCAAGAAGTCCCAAGCGTACTGCTTTCCAGGCTAAGGTTATTCCATGAAGCTTTCAGGTTAATAAGCTACATTGAACTGACGCTTTCACAGAGTTTCCAGGAGGCCTAAATACCTTTCTAACATCAAAACATTAGGCTCTCAGCATCATAAAAGCATTGCGATGACCTCGCACTGAGCTAGCCTCCCGTCTGCTTGCCAGACGCGAATTCCGCCTGACCCGGAGATCAAGGTGAGCTTCTCGGGTCAAATCCTTATCTACACTTTCGGTATCATCGTGGGAAGGCACCTGCTCGCTATACCCTTTGTTAAAATTCCTTTCTGGTGAAAACAGCTGTGTTGACACTGCACTGTCTGTGAGAGCCTCGGAAGCAGGCTCAGAGATTTGAGGCACAGACAAAGAGCCAGGAAGCTGAAACCCAACAGAAATCTGAATCCCATCATCCTCATAGTCAGAAACTAGCTCAGCCACAACACTTATATAATGGCAAACATTCAATGCCATAGACACACAACATATATTGACAGACACAGAGGCTATTTAACTTTCCAGCTTCATGAGGGTATGCTTTTTGAATTCCAGCCACCGGGGGAGCTGTTGCTTCACCGTCCACATATGACACTGATGGAGTACTTCCTCATTCTTTTACACGCTGCTGGAGAGTTTTATGGCATTATAAATTAAATTACCCTCCCCACATAAAGTGGTACCTAAATTTCCTACTTGACAGATGTGACGATCTTTCAGGCTGCAAAGGTCGACAGTGGGCTAGACAAATGGTTGGGAGCTTACTCCGACCTGGGCTGGCTTTGAGCTCATGACCTTTGGGTCAGTAGTGATTCCTAACCAGCTACGCCACAATCCAGACCACTAATAGACAATAATGGAGTGTCTTTTGGGGTATCTTTGACCTGGACAGCCAAAAGGATGGCCATTCCCATCTGTTGAAGAGTATTTTGTGATCATACCTTTGATAGCCTTTGACTGTGTGGATCATCATAAATTGTGGCAAGTTCTTGGTGGTCTGGGCATACCAAATCACCTTGTCTCTCTCCTGAGGAATCTGTATCAGGACCAAGGAGCAACAGTACGAACTGGCCATGGAACAACAGACTGGTTCAAGATTGGGAAAGGCGTATGACAGGGTTGTATATTCTCACTCAACCTATTCCACTTGTATGCAGAACACATCATGCAAAGATGTGCGGGGCTTGAGGAATGCAAGGCTGGGGTGAACATTGCTGGAAGAAATGTGAACAACCTTAGATATGCAGATGATACCACTTTGATGGCCAAAAGCGAGAAGGAGCTGAGGAGCCTTCTAATCAAGGTGGAAGAAGAAAGGGCAAAAGCTGGGTTGCAGTTAAACATAAAAAAAACAAGATGGCAACAAGAATGATTGACAACTGGGAAATAGAGGGAGAAAACGTGGAGGCCGTGACAGGGTTTGTATTTCTAGGGGCAAAGATGAGTGCAGACGCAGACTGTGGCCAGGAAACCAGGAGACGCTTCCTTCTTGGGAGGAGAGCAATGTCCAGTCTCGATAAAATAGTAAAGAGTAGAGACATCAGACTGGCAACCAAGATCCATTGCCTACTCCAAGCCATGGTATTCCCTGTAGTCGACTACGGATGTGAGAGCTGGACCTTCTTAGGGAAGGCTGAGCGGAGGAAGAGAGGTGCTTTTGAGCTGTGTTGCTGGAGGAAAGTGCTGAGAGTGCCTTGGACTGCGAGAAGATCCAACCAGTCCATACTTCAGGAAAGAAAGCCCGACTGCTCACTGGAGGGAAGGAGACTAGAAACAAATTTGAAGTACTTTGGCCACATCATGAGAAGAAAGGAAAGCTTAGAGAAGACAATAATTCTGGGGAAAATGAAAGGAAAAAGGAAGAGGGGCCAACCAGGGATACAAGGTGGATGGATGGCATCCTTGAAGTGACTGGGTTGACCTTGAAGGAACTGGAGGTGGTGACGGCTGACAGGGAGCTCTGGCGTGGGCTGGTCCATGAGGTCACGAGTCAGAAGCGACTGAATGAATGAACAACTCTGTCATATGCCTTAGATGGCATATTAAGGGCAAGATGGATGGATGGCATCCTTGAAGTGACTGGATTGACCTTGAAGGAGCTGGGGGTGGTGATGGCCGACAGGGAGCTCTGGCGTGGGCTGGTCCATGAGGTCACAAAGAGTCGGAATCGACTGAACGAATGGACCTCAACTCTGTCACATGCCGTAGATGCCATATTAAGGGCAAGATGGATGGATGGCATCCTTGAAGTGATTGGATTGACTTTGAAGGAGCTGGGGGTGGTCATGGCCGACAGGGAGCTCTGGCGTGGGCTGGTCCATGAGGTCACAAAAAGTCGGAAATGA
Organism: Anolis sagrei; assembly: GCF_037176765.1. Lineage (NCBI taxonomy): Eukaryota > Metazoa > Chordata > Lepidosauria > Squamata > Anolidae > Anolis > Anolis sagrei. Next base: position 1,564,478 of record NC_090023.1, read on the forward strand.
CTGAATGAATGAACAACTATTCTGTCATATGCCTTAGATGGCATGTTAACGGCAAGATGGATGGGTGACATCCTTGAAGGGACTGGATTGACCTTGAAGGAGCTGGGGGTGGTGACATCCGACAGGGAGCTCTGGCGTGGGTAGTCCATAATTTCACGAAGAGTCAGAAGCGACTAAACGAATGAACAACTGTCATATGCCTTAGATGACATATTAAGGGCAAGATGGATGGATGGCATCCTTGAAGTGACTGGACTGACCTTGAAGGAGCTGGGGGTGGTGACGGCCGACAGGGAGGTCTGGTGTGGGCTAGTCCATGAGGTCACGAAAAGTCAGAAACGACTGAACGAATGAACAACAACCTGTGATTCCCTCAAGATCACAACCTGGACAACCGCTTTGTTGGGCCTTTATCAGAGGAGAAAGCCTCCAGGAATCCCACCTTCTCCACTTCTTGCCAGCTTTTGGTGAGGACGTGAGTGGCCCTCTTGTGCTTTGCCCCAATGTCATAGCTGTGGAGGCTTCCATGAGCAGTCAAGGGTTCAATTGAGTGGCCTGCTCTCCAGTCTTGGCAGAGCATGTGCAAGGGACACTCACTATGGATTGTGCAATGTCTCCCACCTGAAAGCACTCCACTGAGGTGGGCTGCAGGTAGACCTCTTTGTGTCCCCAGTAAGCAAAAAGATAGGGGCGCATTTCCTCTCAATTCCAAACTCAACGAGTGTAAACAATATTGACGCATTTGCAGCCCTTCAGGTGAGCTCTCTCCTCTCTGTCTCCCTGCTATTTGGCAGGGGTTCCCAGTGCCCCTCGCCCTATTGCCCTGCTATACGCCTGTGAGACGTGGACTGTCTACAGTCGTCAACATTGAGACTGAATTACAACACCGCCTGAACTCTGCGAGTGCAGCTTTTTTCCAAATGAAGCAGAGTGTTTGAGGACTGGAACATCCGTAGGGAGACCAAGGGGTTTGTTTATAAACCTATTCCCCTCCCAACCCTGCTCTATGCCTGCAAAACGTGGACTGTCTACAGACGTCACATGCAACTCCTGGAACGATTCCATCAGCGCTGCCTCTGGAAAATCCTGCAAATCTCTTGGGAAGACAAGTGGACAAACGTCACTGTGGTGGAAGAAGCAAAGACCATCAGCATTGAAGCAGTGGTCCTCCGCCATCGACTCCGCTGGACCGGCCACGTTGTCTGGATGGCCAACCACCGCCTTCCAAAGCAGTTGCTCTACTCCGAACTCAAGAATGGAAAACAGAATGTTGAGAGGAGATATGATAACCATGTATAAATATGTGAGAGGAAGCCACAGGGAGGAGGAGGGAGCAAGCTTGTTTTCTGCTTCCTTGGAGACTAGGACGCGGAACAATGGCTTCAAACTACAAGAGAGGAGATTCCATCTGAACATTAGGAAGAACTTCCTGACTGTGAGAGCCGTTCAGCAGTGGAACTCTCTGCCCCGGAGTGTGGTGGAGGCTCCTTCTTTGGAAGCTTTTAAGCAGAGGCTGGATGGCCATCTGTCAGGGGTGCTTGAATGCAATATTCCTGCTTCTTGGCAGGGGGTTGGACTGGATGGCCCAGGAGATCTCTTCCAACTCTTTGATTCTATGATTCTATGAGACATGGACTGTCTACAGACGTCACATGCAACTCCTGGAACGATTGCCATCAGCGCTGCCTCTGGAAAATCCTGCAAATCTCTTGGGAAGACAAGCAGACAAATGTCAATGTGGTGGAAGAAGCAAAGACCACCAGCATTGAAGCAGTGGTGCTCCTCCATCGACTCCACTGGACCGGCCACGTTGTCTGGATGGCCAGCCACCGCCTTCCAAAGCAGTTGCTCTACTCCGAACTCAAGAATGGAAAACAGAATGTTGGAGGACAGGAAAAGAGATTGAAAGATGGGCTCAAAGCCAACCTTAAAAACTCTGGCATAGACACTGAGAACTGGGAAGCCCTGGCCCTTGAGTGCTCCAGCTGGAGGTCAGCTGTGACCAGCAGTGCTGCAGAATTTGAAGAGGCATGAATGGAGGGCGAAAGAGAGAAACGTGCCAAGAGGAAGGCGCGTCAAGCAAACCCCGACCGAGACCGCCTTCCACCTGGAAACCGATGCCCTCACTGCGGGAGAAGATGCAGGTCATGAATAGGGCTCTACAGCCACCTACGGACCCACCACCAGGACACTACCCTTGGAGGACCATCGTCCTCGGACTACGAGGGATCGCTTAAGTAAGTAAGTATTGCCCTGTATCCCATCCTCACGGAGCTTTGGCTTTGGGTGCAAACAGCTTTATTGCCATGCTTGGGGTAGTTCTGCTCAGTCTTCGGGGTCGCTCTCTTCTCCCGCCGCGCTGTGCAGGAGGGGCAGCGACATGGAGTGCCTCTCGGGGTCGGACAGGCTGCCGGTGGTGGGGCCCAGCCTCGGGCGGGGCTGGCGGAAGGGCCACTTCCCTGCAAGGCAGACGGGACACGTGAGAAGAGGGCGCACCTTTTGCTTCTCCACAGGGTGCAAAGAGTTCCAACATCAAAACATTAGGCTCTCAGCATTATAAAAGCATTGCGATGACCTTTCACCGAGCTAGCCTCCCGTCTGCTTGCGAACTCAGCGAACACAGACGCGAACTGCTTGCGAACACAGACGCGAACTCCACCTGACCCGGAGATCAAGGGAAGCTTCTCGGGTCAAATCCTTGTCTACACTTTCGTGGGAAGGCACCAGCTCGCTTTCTTCTTTGTTAAAATTCATTTCTGGTGAAAATTGACACTGCACTGTCTGTGAGAGCCTCGGAAGCAGGCTCAGAGATTTGAGGCACAGACAAAGAGCCAGGAAGCTGAAACCCAACAGGAATCTGAATCCCATCATCCTCATCCTCAACTCTAGAGCTCTAGAGTTGGAGGAGGCCCCAAGGGCCACCCAGTCAGACACAATCCAAGCCCTCCAGGCAGATGGTCATTCAGCCTCGGCTTCAGAACCTCCAGAGATGGAGGCTCAGACCCCCAGGCCGCCTGGATCCCACTCCCAAAGAACTCTTACTGCCAGGAGATTCATCGTAACGTTTCGGTGGAATCTCTTTCCCTGAAGTGGAGGCTCCTTCTTTGGAGGGTTTTCAACACAGACTAGATGGCCATCTGCTGGGGGTGCTTTGGTTGTGCTTTTCCTGAATGGCAGAATGGGGTTGGATTGGATGGCCCATGCAGTCACTTCCAACTATCATTATCATCATCATTATTATCATCGTTGTCATCGTTATCATCACCATCCTTAATATGATTGAGGCTGGATGGTCATCTATCAGGGGTACTTTGTGCTTTTCCTGCCTAGCAGAATAAAGTGGGTTGGATTGGATGGCCCATGCAGCCTCTTCCAACTATATGATGATGATGATGATGATGATCGTTGTTGTTATCATTATTGAGGCTTGGGATACTTGTTTGTGCTTTTCCTGCATGGCGGAATAAAGGAGGTTGGACTAGATGGCCCATGCAGACTCTTCCAAGTATATTATATCATCATCATCATTGAGACTGGATGGCCATCTGTTGGGGATGCTTTGTGCTTTTCCTGCATGGCAGAATGGGGTTGGACTAAATGACCGATGCAGTCTCTTCCAAATATGTCCTCATTATCATCATCATGAAAGTTGGATGGCCATCTGTTGGGGGTACTTTGTGCTTTTCCTGTGTGGCAGAATGGAGTTGGACTGGATGGCCCATGCAGTCTCTTCCCACTATATTATATCATCATCACCATCATAATTAGAATTATTGGGACTGGATGGCCATCTGTTGGGGATGCTTTGATTGTGCTTTTCCTGCATAGAGGAATAAGAGAGGTTGGACTGGATGGCCCATACAGCCTCTTCCAAGTATATTATAATATATCATCATCATTAATATTATTGAGACTGGATGGTCATCTGTTGGGGATGCTTTGATTGTGCTTTTCCTGCATGGCGGAATAAAGGAGGTTGGACTGAATGGCCCATGCAGTCTCTTCCAACTATATTATATCATCAATATTATTGAGACTGGATGGCCATCTGCTGGGGATGTTTTGATTGTGCTTTCCCTGCATGGCGAAATAAAGGAGGTTGGACTGGATGGCCTGTGCAGTCTCTTCCAAGTATATTATCATTATCATCATCATCATCATCAATATTATTGAGACTGGATGGCCATCTGTTGGGGATGCTTTGATTGTGCTTTTCCTACATGGCGGAATAAAGAAGGTTGGACTGGATGGCCCATCCAGTCTCTTCCCACTATATTATGTCATCATCATCATCATCATCATCATTATTGAGACTGGATGGCCATCTGTTGGGGATACTTTGATTGTGCTTTCCCTGCATGGCGGAATAAAGGAGGTTGGACTGGATGGCCTGTGCAGTCTCTTCCAAGTATATTATCATTATCATCATCATCAATATTATTGAGACTGGATGGCCATCTGTTGGGGATGCTTTAATTGTGCTTTTCCTACATGGCGGAATAAAGAAGGTTGGACTGGATGGCCCATGCAGTCTCTTCCCACTATGTTATATCATCATCATCATCATCATCAATATTATTGAGACTGGATGGCCATCTGTTGGGGATGCTTTGATTGTGCTTTCCCTGCATGGCGGAATAAGAGAGGTTGGACTGGATGGCCCTTGCAGTCTCTTCCAACTATATTATATCATCATCATCAATTATTGAAACGGGATGGCCATCTGTTGGGGATGCTTTGATTGTGCTTTTCCTGTGTAGCAGAATAAAGAAGGTTGGACTGGATGGCCCATGCAGTCTCTTCCAACTATATTATGTCATCATCATCAATATTATTGAGACTGGATGGCCATCTGTTGGGGATGCTTTGATTGTGCAGTCTCTTACAGGTATATTATATAATTATCGTCATCATCATCATCAATATTATTGAGACTGGATGGCCATCTGTTGGGGATGCTTTGATTGTGCTTCTCCTGTGTAGCAGAATGGAATTGGACTGGCTGGCCCATGCAGTCTCTTCCAACTATATTATATTATCATCATCATTAGAATTATTGGGACTGGATGGCCATCTGTTGGGGATGCTTTGATTGTGCAGTCTCTTACAGGTATATTATATAATTATCGTCATCATCATCATCAATATTATTGAGACTGGATGGCCATCTGTTGGGGATGCTTTGATTGTGCTTCTCCTGTGTAGCAGAATGGAATTGGACTGGCTGGCCCATGCAGTCTCTTCCAACTATATTATATTATCATCATCATTAGAATTATTGGGACTGGATGGCCATCTGTTGGGGATGCTTTGATTGTGCAGTCTCTTACAGGTATATTATATAATTATCGTCATCATCATCATCAATATTATTGAGACTGGATGGCCATCTGTTGGGGATGCTTTGATTGTGCTTCTCCTGTGTAGCAGAATGGAATTGGACTGGCTGGCCCATGCAGTCTCTTCCAACTATATTATATTATCATCATCATTAGAATTATTGGGACTGGATGGCCATCTGTTGGGGATGCTTTGATTGTGCTTTTCCTGCATGGCAGAATAAAGGAGGTTGGACTGGATGGCCCATGCAGTCTCTTCAAACTATATTATGTCATCATCATCATCATCATCATTGAGACTGGATGGCCATCTGTTGGGAATGCTTTGATTGTGCTTTTCCTGCATGGGGGTTGAACTGTGGAATCCTAGAATCCTAGAGTTGGAAGAGACCTCCTGGGCCATCCAGTCCAACCCCATTCTGCCAAGAAGCAGGAATATTGCATTCAAAGCACCCCCAACAGATGGCCATCCAGCCTCTGCTTCAAAGCCTCCACAGAATGAGCTTCCACCACACATGCAGTCTCTTCCAACTCCACGATTCTATGACTCCCGGTCACCTTGTGGCTCAGAGGCTGGGCTGGATGCCCTTGAGAGGGCCTATGACTCTATGACCCCGACCTCTCCCCATTCACCCACAGAGCCTTCTTTGGGGGGGCCCTCACCTGCCAGGGGCCGCAGGGGCCTCCGTAGGGACCTCCACCGCTTGCGTCCGGCTACAACGGCCTTCTCCTTGGTCAGTGGTCCCTCCGTCCCAGGGAGTGACGCCTTGGCGGGGTCAGTGGTGGGGTCAGCGTTGAGGGCCTTGGGGGCCTCCAGGACGGCCGCGTGGACCCAGGCGGCTCTGGCGGGCAGGATGTGGCCCACGGGCTTCTGGGGGCCCAGCACCCCCTTGGGGCCCAGGGCAAACTTGAGGCAGGAGAAGGCCACCGGCAGTGGACGCTCCAGGAGGAAGGAGCGGTGGCTCTGGCCCTGAGTGACCGCCAGGCAGAGGCGTCCGCAGTAGAAGACCTGCCGGACAGGAGAGATGGAGAAGGAGAAGGACCATCAGAGAGAGCTTCCACCCCAGAGCTGGGACTATGGTGAACTCGGAGGTGTGCAATAGTGATCTCAATCATCTCAGCAGGTAGGTGATAGAGCTATGAGGTTGGGCTGGTTTGGGGGCTGGACTTGATAGCCTTTAGAGATCTCTCTGAGCTCCAGGCCACCATTACAACCTCTAAAGGCCATCAAGTCCAGCCCCCAAACCAGCCCAACCTCATAGTCTATCACCTGAATGTTGGGGGCTTCATCCCTGAGGGGAACCTGGCTGGAATGGTGGCCTAGAACTTAGAGGGACCTCTAAAGGTCATCAAGTCAAGGCTTCATCCCTGATGGGAACCTGGCTGGAATGGTGGCCTGGAGCTGAGAGGGACCTCTAAAGGCCATGTAGTCCAGCCCCCAAACCAGCCCAACCTCATAACTCTATCACCTGAACGTTGGGGGCTTCATCCCTGAGGGGAACCTGGCTGGAATGGTGGCCTGGAGCTGAGAAGGACCTCTAAAGGCCATCTAGTCCAGCTCCCAAACCAGCCCAACTTCATAACTCTATCACCTGAACGTTGGGGGCTTCATCCCTGAGGGGAACATGGCTGGAATGGTGGCCTGGAGCTCAGAGGGACCTCTAAAGGACATCAAGTCCAGCCCCCAAACCAGCCCAACCTCATAACTCTATCACCTGAACGTTGGGGGCTTCATCCCTGAGGAGAACCTGGATGGAATGATGGCCTGGAGCTCAGAGGGATCTCTAAAGGCCATCAGGTCCAGCCCCCAAACCAGCCCAACCTCATTGCTCTATCACCTAAACATTGGGGACTTCATCCCTGAGGAGAACTTAGCTGGAATGGTGGCCTGGAGCTGAGAAGGACCTCTAAAGGCCATCAGGTCCAGCCCCCAAACCAGCCCAACTTCATAACTCTTATCATCCGAGCATTGGGGGCTTCAGCCCTAGAGGGAACCTGGCTGGAATGGTGGCCTGGAGCTCAGAGGGACCTCTAAAGCCCATCAGGTCCAGCCCCCAGACGAGCCCAACCTCATAACTCTATCACCTGAACGTTGGGGGCTTCATTCCTGAAGGGACCATAGCTGGAATGATGTCCAGGAGCTGAGGGGGACCTCTAAAGGCCACCAAGTCCAGCCCCCAAAGAAGCCCAGCTTCATAACTCTATCACCTGAACTTTGGGGGCTTCAGTCCTAGAGGGAACTTGGCTCGAATGGTGGCCTGGGGCTGAGAGGGACCTCTAAAGGTTATCAGGTCCAGCCCCCAAACCAGCCCAACTTTATCATCCGAGCATTGGGGACTTCAGCCCTAGAGGGAACCTGGCTGGAATGGTGGCCTAGAGCTGAGAGGAACCTCTAATGGCCATCAAATCCAGCCCCCAAACCAGACCAACCTCATAACTCTATCACCTGAACGTTGGGGGCTTCATCCCTGGGGGGAACCTAGCTGGAATGATGTCCAGGAGCTGAGAGGAACCTCTAAAGGCCATCAAGTCCAGCCCCCAAACCAGCCCAACCTCATAACTCTATCACCTGAACGTTGGGGGCTTCATCCCTGAGGAGAACCTGGCTGGAATGGTGGCCTGGAGCTGAGAGGAACCTCTAAAGCCCATCAGGTCCAGCCCAACTTCATAACTCTTATCATCCGAGCATTGGGGGCTTCATCCCTGAGGAGAACCTGGCTGGAATGATGTCCAGGAGCTGAGAGGAACCTCTAAAGGCCATCAAGTCCAGCCCCCAAACCAGCCCAACCTCATAACTCTATCACCTGAACATTGGGGGCTTCATCCCTGAGGGGAACCTAGCTGGAATGATGTCCAGGAGCTGAGAGGGACCTTTAAAGGTTATCAAGTCCAGCCCCAAACCAGCCCAACTTCATAACTTTTATCATCTGAGAATTGGGGGCTTCAGCCCTAGAGGGAACCTGGCTGGAATGGTGGCCTTGAGCTGCTAGGTACCTCTAAAGGCCATCTAGTCCAGCCCCCAAACCTGCCCACCTTATAACCCCACCTTATAACTCTATCTCCTGAACGTTGGGGTCTCCAGCCCTGGAAGGAACATGGCTGGAATGGTTGCCTGGAGCTGAGAGGGACCTCTAAAGACCATCAAATCCAGCCCCCAAACCAGCCCAAACTCATAACTCTATCATCTGAGCACTGGGGGGGGGGGGCTTCATCCCTGAGGGGAACCTAGCTGGAATGGTGGCCTGGAGCTGAGAGGGACCTCTAAAGGCCATGTAGTCCAGCCCCCAAAGGCCAACCTCATAACTCTATCACCTGAGTGTTGGGGGCTTCAGCCCTGAGGGGAACCTGTCAATCTAAGTCCATAAGTCAAACAAGCAGGGATACAAACCATGAACATGAAATCTCCAGTCAACTGGAGATTTCTTCATTGTTTTCCTGTTGCCCACCTCCCTTCCACCCCATTGACTGAGAGGCCAAAGCAGGGCTCAGGCCACCATTGGCTGTCTTGCTATCTTGCCGACGTCACAGCTAATCACAACGAAGGTGGCTCGGGGTGGGCATGGAAACTTTTGAATCTGTATATTCTGTATTTACCTGCCTAGCAGACATGTCAATTTTGTTGGCAGATTACTGCAATCGTCATGCTTTCCAGCTGGCAAGAAATAAAAACCTCGGTGGCTTTCTCTTCAACTTGGTGAGATTCATTCTGTAATATTGGCTTCTCTTTCTCACCAGGGTACCCACAATGTCTTGGGCCTAATTCACAGCCATTCTAAATTGCTCAACAACGCCTTCACTAGAGCAGTGACTATATTGAAGTCTGTGGTTCCACAATGGCATGCCATTAGGGGTTGTGCAAGAGTGATTGGAATGTGGAAGGATGGGGAATAATGTAGGGCTGGGCGGTTTCGTTCGTTAATTTCGTAATTCGTTATTAATTCGTTATTTTTTTTAATAACGAAGCGATATTGAACCATTCAGGAGCAACTAAAAAACGAAACGAATTTTTTCAATTCGTTTCGTAATTGTTTCGTAATTGATTCGAAATCGTTTCATTATTATTTCCGCATTTCTGGTGCAAGTTTTATAGTCGTTGTTTGTTTTCTCAGTGAAAAATAAATTATCACACCAACAGTCAACAACAGAGGGAGAGGGAAGCTTCCTGTCCCATTTGGAGGTTTTTTTAGCGTATTGCGCTATCACGCCCGTCATTAACGAATCGATTCATAATTGTTTCGAAATCGATTCGTAATTGATTCGTAATTTACGAAATTTCATAAATATCGAAATTTTTTAAAGGAAAATTTCGGAATTAATTTAAAAATCGAAACGCAAAAACCCCCTAAAAACAAATCGAGTTTAGAAACAAATTTTTCCGTGGTTGCCCAGCCCTACTATAATGTGCACTGGGGATGGCATTTCGCTTTGTGGTACAACGTACAATGGCAATCCTAAGGTTGGTCTGCCTACCTCGTAGATGACGAAGAGGCTCCTTTGTGCACGCAGCCAGGGCAGATCTGTCCGTAGTGCCAGGGTCCCCGGGCGCAAGGCCAGGAAGGCCACCTTCTTGTGGACGCCGGACATGGTCAGCCGGATGTGCCGCAGAGTCCCGGCCACCAGCCGCGTCTCCTCATAGCGAGATTCCCCCCGTACACGGGCGCTGTACTCGCGGGTGCCGTGGCACAAGGCTGGGGCCGGGGCTGGACCCCCCCGCAGCAACCCCTCCAAGGGTCCCACCGGCACCAGGCAGCGCGGGCGGCGGTGGCGCAGCAGCAGTGGCAGCGGGAGGGCAGCTGGACCTCGAGGGGGAGGCCTCTTGACCAGCACTGTCAGCAGATCGTAACAGGAGGCCTCCGCCAAGAAGGGCACCGGGACCACCGTGGGGCCAAAGCGCTCCTCGATCACCTGCACAGCGGGTGGGGGGGGGAGACACAAGGAGTAGGGGGCTTTGCAGGTTGACGTGCAGACATTTCCAACCCTAGACCCCTCCCCAATATCTCAACACTTCTATCACTGGCGTGTTGTGTTGTTTCCGAGCCGTAAAAACAACAACAACAACAACATTTTATGTATATTCCACCCTTCTCCCCGGGGGCACTCAGAGTGAATTACAGCATATAAACAGATACAGGCAAACATGCAGTGCCTTGTTACAATGAGACACATAGACACAGGCAAAGGCAAAGGCTTCTCCTTTCATTTCCGGCTCTGTAGACGGTGCTCTCCCTGAGGGTAATCAAAGTGAATTACAACATATAAACAGATACAGGTAAACATTCAGTTTATCTGTATCTGTAGGCGGTGCTCTCCCTGAGTACTCAAAGTCAATTATAGCATATAAACAGGTACAGGTAAACATTAGGTGTCTTTTTACAATGAAATACAATGGGACACAAAGACAAAGGCAAAGGCTTCTCCTTTCATTTCTGGCTCTGTAGGCGGCACTCTCCCTGAGGCTACTCAAAGTGAATTACAACATATAAACAGATAATGGTAAATATTAGGTGCCTTGTTACAATGAAATACAATGGGACACAAAGACACAGACAAAGGCAAAGGCTTCTCCTTTCATTTCCGGCTCTGTAGGTGGAACTCTCCCCGAGGGTAATCAAAGTGAATTACAACATATAAACAGATACAGGAAAACATTCGGTGCCCTGTTACAATGAAATACAATGGGACACAAAGATAAAGGCAAAGGCTTCTCCTTTCATTTCTGGCTCTGTAGGCGGCACTCTCTCTGAGGGTACTCAAAGTGAATTACAACATATAAACAGGTACAGGTAAACATTCAGTGCCTTGTTACAATGAAATACAATGGGACACAAAGACACAGACAAAGGCAAAGGCTTCTCCTTTCATTTCCGGCTCTGTAGGCGCCGCTCTCCCCGAGGGTAATCAAAGTGAATTACAACATATACACAGATACAGGTAAACATTCAGTGCCTATTTACAATGAAATACAATGGGACACAAAGACAAAGGCAAAGGCTTCTTTCATTTCCGGCTCGGTAGGCGGCTCTCTCCCTGAGGCTACTCAAAGTGAATTACAACATATAAACAGATACAGGTAAACATTCAGTGCCTTATTACAATGAAATACAATGGGACACAAAGACACAGGCAAAGGCAAAGGCAAAGGCTTCTCCTTTCATTTCCAGCTCTAGAGACGATGCTCATCTTTGGCTCTGAGGGAGGTGCTCTTCTTCATTTCCAAGCTGAGGAACCTGCGTTGTCTGTAGACACCTCCTGGTTGTGTGGCCTGTGCTTGGAGCATCCTTTTGCCTTTCTGCTGAGGGGGTACTTGTTGGTCTACTCACATTTGCATGTTTTCAAACTGCTAGGTTGGCAGGAGCTAGGGCTAAAAGTGGGAGCTCAAACTCCCAACCTTCAGCTCAGCAATTCAGTGGCACAAGGGCTTAATCCATTGCACCACTGCAGCTCACTTATGGCCATTTTCCAGTAGCATTCTCTCCTAATGTTCCACCTGCATCTGTGGCAGGCATCTTCAGCAGTTCTGTTGACAGTGAGGCTAGTGGAGTGTACACATATGTGGGGAATAATATCCAGGGTGGGAGAAGGAACCAGGATGGAAAGACACCAGAATCCAGGCAGTGACTCATGCCCGCCAACCAGGCACAGGAGGTCTCCAGGCAGCATGCAACCAAGGGCCAGTGAACACCACCCAGACAAAGGATGTCTCCAGGCAGAAAGCAATTCAAATGGGAAAAAGGCTAGAGGCATGGTCTAGAGGCATTCTCTCCTGACGTTTCGCCTGCATCTATGGCAAGCATCCTCAGAGGTAGTGAGGTCTGTTGGAACCTCACTTATATATCTGTGGACTGACCAGGGTGGGACAAAGGACTCTTGTCTGTTGGAGCTAGGTTGGAATGTTTAAACTGACCACCTTGATTAGCATACAATTGGCTGACTGTGCCTGGAGCAAACTTTTGTTGAGAGGTGACAGAGAGGAAACAAACAAGGACATCTAATCACCTCTCAACAAAAGTTTGCTCCAGGCACTGCCAAGTCATCAAATGCTAATCAAGTTGGTCAGTTGAAACATCCACACCTAGCTCCAACAGACAAGAGTCCTTTGTCCCACCCTGGGCATTCCACAGATAGATAAACCGTTTTTCCTAGTTCCAACAGACCTCACTACCTCTGAGGATGCTTGCCATAGATGCAGGCGAAACGTCAGGAGAGAATGCCTCTAGACCATGGACATATGGCCCAAAAAAACCCTACAACAACCCATTATTATTATTATTATTATTATTATTATTATTATTATTATTATTATTATTACAGAGGCTGTATGGCCATCTGTCGGGAGGGCTTGGACTGTGCTTTTCCTGCCTGTCAGAAGAGGGAAGTTGCTCCTTTCAAGCCTGGAAAAGGAACTCAGAGCATGTTATGCTGTTTCCTGCCCCATGGAAACGGAGAACCCAGAGGCCACACATTCCAAATGGTGGTCAGTGGTCAGTGGCCAGAGGCCGGGCACTGGGGTCAGAAAGGGCAGTCCCCAGCGTCTCCCGATGTGCCATATGCAAAGGCATCCAGATGAGTGGACAGAAGTGCCAAGCCATATGGGATCAATGGTGGTCAGTGGTCAGTGGCCAGAGGCCGGGCACTGGGGTCAGAAAGGGGAGTCCCCAGCGTCTCCCGATGTGCCATATGCAAAGGCATCCAGATGAGTGGACAGAAGTGCCAAGCCATATGGGATCAATGGTGGTCAGTGGTCAGTGGCCAGAGGCCGGGCACTGGGGTCAGAAAGGGGAGTCCCCAGCATCTCCCGATGTGCCATATGCAAAGGCATCCAGATGAGTGGACAGAAGTGCCAAGCCATATGGGATCAATGGTGGTCAGTGGTCAGTGGCCAGAGGCCGGGCACTGGGGTCAGAAAGGGGAGTCCCCAGCGTCTCCCGATATGCCATATGCAAAGGCATCCAGATGAGTGTGTGGCAGTCATTAGGAAGAAAAGTAATTAGAAACTAATGAAATTAATGAGGAAGTCTTACCTTAAAGGCTCGGGGGTAGAATTCTGGTGGAAGGGAAACTAACAGATGGAACAGGACTGGGACAAGGCAGGAGAAGCCATATCTTAAGTAAACAAATAGAAGGACGGCTATGTGCTAAATGCGGAAGGTCAGAGAATTGGCTCTAAAAGTAAATCAATAATTATTGATCCAAAACGAACATCTGAAGATATGGTACAACAGCGCCATCTATCCTCCATCTGATGTAAATAGCAGGTAATTCAGTCCTATGAACAATCCTACATAAGTAAGAATATAGGAAAATAATGTGAAAGTAATTACAGAAGAATTAATAAGGGAAATGCTTGCTTTGAATAAGTTAAAGATACATATATGAAGATATATGGAGTCATATATGTGTGAAGAGATATATGAAGTTAAGATTCACTTTTACGTAATTCATCTAGGAACGTGGCTGGTCAGCTGATGAAAGGGGAGCAGTGGAAATTATAGTATCTTGCCAACAAGTGTTCTTGGCCACGATTCCTCGAGGACAAACTGATATTGATTAGATTGTGTAAATGTCAAGAGTTATGCACATGTGCGAACTAGGAAATTCTGCCTATAAATACTGGATGCTTTTGGGGTAGTGCTCTGTGCCACATCAGCCATTTTGAGAAGCTGGGGCGCGCTTACCCTGGGTAAGCATTAAATTCTGTGAACTTGCAAAAGCTGTCTCTGTCTCTTCCTTCTTCACTGATCTCTTGGAATCCTGGAAATCGGGGATACACCCGCAACAAGTGGACAGAAGTGCCAAGCCATGTGGGATCATACATCTAATAATAATCCGATGTGCTTTTCATCTGCTGGAATTGGCTTTCCACTGGTTCTGCCGCAGGCCAGCCCTCGGGTCCTTGGAGGCGAGGGCGGTGTATCAATATTTTAATGCGTAATGAGCTAATGAATAATAATGAGCGCCCTGCAGGAGGCCCAGGGCTACTCACAAGCGAGATGAAAGGAAGTGCCAACAGAAAAGGCAGCAGAATCCCACAGCAAGGGGGAGTGATGCTCTCCTCCCATGCGCCCGCGCATAGAGACCCAGAACATTAAAGCATCTTGTCATAGAGTTGGAAGAGCGTTCCAGAGCCACCCAGTCCAAAGAAGAGAAGATTGTGGCGCAGCTGGCTGAGTGTCAGCTGCATTAAGATCACTCTGACCAAAAGGTCATGAGTTCGAAGCCAGCCCGGGTTGGAGTGGGTTTCCAACCAATTGTGTGCAGCCTGTTGTCGACCTTTGCAACCCGAAAGACAGTTGCATCTGTCAAGGAGGAAAATTAGGTACCACCATAAAGTGTGGGGAGGCTAAATTAACTGATTTGTGAGGCCATAAAGAAGACTCCAGCAAAAGCATTCCAGCAAGGAAGCATGCGGGGAATGCGGAAGTGCTTCATCAGCGTCGCAGATGGACGATGAAAGCGACAGCTCCCTTGGCGGCCAGAAAAAGTTAAATAGCCTCTGTGTATGTCTATATATGTTTGTATGTCAACATTGGCATGGAATGTTTGCCATATATGTGTACACTGTAATCCGCCCTGAGTCCCCTGCGGAGTGAGGAGAAGGGCGGAATAGAAAAGCTGTAAATAATAAATAAATAAATAAATAAATAAATAATAATAAGAGAAGAGCCAGGTTGTGGCGCATCTAGTTAGTAGCCAGCTGCATTAAGCCACTACTGACCGAGAAGTCATGAGTTTAAAGCCAACCCGGGTCGGAATGAGCTTTTGACCATTAATAGGCTAGCTTGCTGTTGACCTATGCAGCCCAAAAGACAGTTGCATCTGTCAAGTAGGAAATTTAGGTACCGCTTTATGTGGGGAGGCTAATTTAACGAATTTGCGATGCCATAAAACCTTCCAGCAGCATGCAGAAGAATGAGGAAGTACTCCATCAAAGGACTCAGTGTCACAAGTGGATGGTGAAGCGGCAGCTCCCCCTGTGGCCGGAATCGAGCATACCTTCACGAAGTTGGAAAAGCTGGAATGTTAAATTGCCTCTGTGTCTGTCTATATATATGTTGTTTATCTAATGGTATTGAATGTTTGCCATGTATATGTGCATCGTAATCCACCCTGAGTCCCCTGCGGGGTGAGGAGTAGGGCAGAATAGAAATACTGTAAATCAATCAATCAATCAATCAATCTTCCCAAGCCTTGCCAGGACCATCCCTCTTCCTTGACAGGGACACCCTAGGGCATTTATGTATTTATTTACAGTATTTATTTATTTACAGTATTTATTTATTTCTTTACAGTATTTATTTATTAACAGTATTTATTTATTTACAGTATTTATTTATTTACAGTATTTATTTATTTATTTACAGTATTTATTTATTTACAGTATTTATTTATTTATTTACAGTATTTATTTATTTATTTACAGTATTTATTTATTTCTTTACAATATTTTTTATTTACAGTGTTCATTTATTTATTTGCTGTATTTATTTATTTATTTACAGTGTTTATTTATTTATTTATTTTCAGTATTTATTTATTTATTTATAGTATTTATTAATTTACAGTATTTATTTATGGTATTTATTTGTTTACAGTATTTATTTGTTTACAGGGTTTATTTATCTATTTACAGTATTTATTTGTTTACAGGGTTTATTTGTTTACAGTGTTTGTTTGTCTATTTACAGTATTTATTTATTTGCAGTATTTATTTGTTTACAGTGTTTATTTGTTTATTTACAGTATTTATTTATTTGCAGTATTTATTTGTTTACAGTGTTTGTTTATTTACAGTGTTTATTTGTTTGCAGTCTTTGTTTATTTATTTACAGTTTTTATTTATTTACAGTATTTATTTATTTATTTATTTATTTACAGTACTTATTGGTTTACAGTGTTTGTTTATTCATTTACAGTATTTATTTGTTTACAGGCTGAGCGATGAGTCCAGGAGCTGTTCAGCAGTGGAACTCTCTGCCCCGGAATGTGGTGGAGGCTCCTTCTTTGGAGGCTTTTGAATAGAGGCTGGATGGCCATCTGTCAGTTTCAATTTGTTTGCCCTCATCCGGACCGCCACTGCTGCCGAGCACTGGTTCAGGACTTCAACACCCTCCTTAGTAACAGGTGGGAAGGAGTGATAGAGTTGGATGTCGTCTGCGTACAGGTGACATCAAACTCCAAAACTCCGGATGATCTTTCCCAGTAACTTTGTGGGAGACTAAGGGACTCCATGGGACAAAGGCTGTGGGGCCGAGGACATATCCCCCAACGGGAACTTCTAGGAGGACCAGAGCCAATGCAAAGCAATAACTCCAAGACCCATTCCCGTGAGGCATCTCAGAAGGATACCATGGTCAACGGTATCAAAGGCTGCTGAGAGGTCCAGCAGAACCAATTCCTTTAGAAGCAGGCATGGTCCAACTTTGGCCTTCCCTCCAAGTGTTTTGGACTTCAACTCCCACAATTCCTAACAGCCGGTAGGCTGTTAGGAATTGTGGGAGTTGAAGTCCAAAACACCTGGAGGGAAGGCCAAAGTTGGACCATGCCTGCCCTAGACCCTCTTGAGCTGTCCACTTTCCCCTCTGACCTTGTCCCGGATCAGCTCCCAGTTGGCGTCGGCCTCCCCGATCTCCAGGGCTTGGGTGCCACTACTAGGGTCCATCTTGCTCCCGGTTGGACGGGGCCTCCGTGGGTCCAGGGGGGCGGCTGCAGGGGGCGGGCCTGGTCATGGGCGAGGGGGAGATGGTCGCCAGCAGGTAGCCAAGGGAAGGAGGGATGGATGGATGGAAGGAGGAAGAGGTCCCTCAGCTTGGGAGGCAGCAGGAGCAGGTCCAGGTGTCCCCAGGAGTGGTCTGTGCGTGTCGCGGTGAGGTCACAAAGGGAGGGCTGTTTGACCAGAGGAGGCCTCTTTCCTGCTGCCCCTTCCCCATTCCATTGGAGAAGGTTGTATGTGGTCATCAGGGGCCGGGTGAGGATCTGCTGCGACTTTGAAACTCTTCTGCGAATGACTCTCACAGATTAGAGAGAACACGATGAATTTCAACAAGGAGATGCCACCTGAACATGAGGAAGAACTTAAGCCATAAGTTGGAGATACCTTGAGATGTTTTAGATGGCCATAAGTTGGAGATACCTTGAGATGTTTTAGAGGACCATCAGTTGGAGATACCTTGAGATGTTTTAGATGGTCATAAGTTGGAGATATCTTGAGATGTTTTAGATGGCCATAAGTTGGAGATATCTTGAGATGTTTTAGGTGGCCATAAGCTGGAGATACCTTGAGATGTTTTAGATGGCCATAAGTTGGAGATACCTTGAGATGTTTTAAACGGCCATAAGTTGGAGATACCTTGAGATGTTTTAGAGGACTATAAGTTGGAGATACCTTGAGATGTTTTAGATGGCCATAAGTTGGAGATACCTTGAGATGTTTTAGACGGCCATAAGTTGGAGATACCTTGAGATGTTTTACATGGCCATAAGTTGGAGATACCTTGAGATGTTTTAGGTGGCCATAAGTTGGAGATACCTTGGGATGTTTTAGATGGCCATAAGTTGGAAATACCTTGAGATGTTTTAGACGGCCATAAGTTGGGAATACCTTGAGATGTTTTAGATGACCATAAGTTGGGAATACCTTGAGATGTTTTAGATGGTCATAAGTTGGAAATATCTTGAGATGTTTTAGATGGCCATAAGTTGGAAATACCTTGAGATTTTTTAGATGGCCATAAGTTGGAAATACCTTGAGATTTTTTAGATGGCCATAAGTTGGAAATGCCTTGAGATGTTTTAGATGACCATAAGTTGGGAATACCTTGAGATGTTTTAGATGGTCATAAGTTGGAAATATCTTGAGATGTTTTAGATGGCCATAAGTTGGAGATACCTTGAGATGTTTTAGATGGTCATAAGTTGGAGATACCTTGGGATGTTTTAGATGGCCATAAGTTGGAGATACCTTGAGATGTTTTAGATGGTCATAAGTTAGAGATACCTTGAGATGTTTTAGATGGCCATAAGTTGGAGATACCTTGAGATGTTTTAGATGGCCATAAATTGGTGATATCTTGAGATGTCTTAGATGGCCATAAGTTGGAGATACCTTGAGATGTTTTAGATGGCCATAAGTTGGAGATACCTTAAGATGTTTTAAATGGCCATAAGTTGGAGATACCTTATCTTAGATGGTTTCAATGGCTTCAAACTACGAGAAAGGAGATTCCACAGTCAATGCAACTTAAGCAACGTGCAGTCATTGAATTCTTGACATTACTTTTCATTCAACCCTCGTAAAACATATTTCTGTATTTCCGTACCATACATATGAAATACAAAGAACTTAGATTGAAACGCAGGACGCGAGTTTATAATTCATGCTTAAAAATTAATTGCCATCGACCCATCTGCAGACCTGAAATTTAATCCTACCTGTTGCAATGTATCAGCTGCAAGGATCTGCGGCACCTGCCTGCACCTGGAATCCACCTGATCCTGAGCTGTGTCTCACCTTCCCTAGAGACCCACAGGCATTCCAGCCATTGTGTTGTTCTCCTCTTCTGCTCTCACCTGGATTTGGCTGAAACCTGGCGGAGTATCATTCCTGGAGACTAAAGGAGCCAGAGGGACCGGTGAGTGGCCCTTGGGGTCCCGTAGGCCCTTCCTCTGCACCCACTCCCTTCCTGCTGGGGGTCAGGCTTCTATCTCCCCATGGGAGGTGCATAGCTGTGTTGGACTGGATGAGAGCGAACATATTGAAGTTGAATCCAGACAAGACAGAGGTCCTCCTGGTCAGTCGAAAGGCCAAACAGGGCATAGGGTTACAGCCTGTGTTGGATGGGGTCAGAGGGGGGCCTAAGTAATTTTTCTCCTTCTTTCCCTCTTTCTCTCCCTCCTTCTCTCCTTCCCTCCTTCTTTCCCTTCTTCTCTCCCTCTTTCTCTCCCTCCTTCCTTATCTACCTTTCTTTCTTTCCTTCTCTCCTTCCCTCCTTCTTTCCCTCTTTCTCTCCCTCCTTCTCTCCTTCCCTCCTTCTTTCCCTCCTTCTTTCCCTTCTTCTCTCCCTCTTTCTCTCCCTCCTTCCTTATCTACCTTTCTTTCTTTCCTTCTCTCCTTCCCTCCTTCTTTCCCTCTTTCTCTCCCTCCTTCTCTCCTTCCCTCCTTCTTTCCCTTCTTCTCTCCCTCTTTCTCTCCCTCCTTCCTTATCTACCTTTCTTTCTTTCTTTCCTTCTCTCCTTCCCTCCTTCTTTCCCTCTTTCTCTCCCTCCTTCTCTCCTTCCCTCCTTCTTTCCCTTCTTCTCTCCCTCTTTCTCTCCCTCCTTCTCTCCCTCCTTCCTTATCTACCTTTCTTTCTTTCCTTCTCTCCTTCCCTCCTTCTTTCCCTCTTTCTCTCCCACCTTCTCTCCTTGCTCCCTTCTCTACCCTTCTTTCTTTCCTTCTTTCTCTTTCCCTCCTTCTCTCCTTCTTTCCTTCTCTACCCTTCTTTCTTTCCTTCTTTCTCTTTCCCTCCTTCTTCCCTTCTTTCCTTCTCTACCCTTTTCTTTCCTTCCTTCCTTCCCTCTTTCTCGTCCTCCTTCTCTTCCTCTTTCTCTCCTCCTTTCCTTCTCTACCCTTCTTTTTCCCCTTCCTTCTCTCCTTCTTTCCCTCTTTCTCTCCCTCCTTCTATCCCTTCTTCCTTCTTTACCTTTTTTCTTTCCTTCTCTCCTTCCCTCCTTCTTTCCTTTCTTCTTTCCCTCTTTCTCTCCCACCTTTTCTCCTTCCTTCCTTCTCTACCCTTCTTTCTTTCCTTCTTTCTCTTTCCCTCCTTCTCTCCTTCTTTCCTTCTCTACCCTTCTTTCTTTCCTTCTTTCTCTTTCCCTCCTTCTCCCCTTCTTTCCTTCTCTACCCTTTTCTTTCCTTCCTTCCTTCCCTCTTTCTTGCCCTCCTTCTCTTCCTCTTTCTCTCCCTCCTCCTCTCCTTCCTTCCTTCTCTACCCTTCTTTCTTTCCTTCCTTCTCTCCTTCCTTCTATCTTTCCTTCCTTCCTTCCTTCCTTCCTTCCTTCCTTCCTTCCTTCCTTCCTTTCTTCCGTCCTCCTTTCTGTGTATGTGTTTTGTGTGTGTATATGCATATAATTGTGTATATATGTGTGTGCACATGCGTTATAATGTAATTTTGGAGTGTTGTTTTTTGCTTTCTAGGTCCCCTCTGCTGTGTTTTTCAGTGTTTTTATGAGTGATGGTCACTCATTGGCCTGATCCATGTATTGTGTCCAAATTTGGAGTCAATTCACCCAGTAGTTTTTGAGTTCTGTTAATCCCACAAACGAACATTACATTTTTATTTATGTAGATTACTAGCCGTCCCCTGCCACATGTTGCTGTGTCCCAGTCTGTGTATATGTGTTTTGTGTGTGTACATATTTGTGCATATGTGTATATATGTGTGTTTGCATATATGTGTGTGTGGTTTTGCGCATGCGTTGCAATGTATTTATTTTTTTGTCTTTTTAAGTCTCTTCTATTGTGTTTGTCAGTGTTTTTATGAGTGATGGTCATTGATAGGTGCATTATGTGCCCAAATTTGTTGTCAATTCGCCCAGTGGTTTTTGAGTTCTGTTAATCCCACAAACGAACATTACATTTTTATTTATATAGATTGTCAAAAGCTTTCACACCCAGAATCACTGGGGTGTTGCGTGGTTTCCAGGCCAATGTGTTCTAGCAGCATTCTCTCCTGAAGTTTCGCCTGCACCTGTGGCTAACGGCATCTTCTTTATTGTCCATCTGTTCCAATATTTCCACCCTGCTGCCCTTTCTTTGCAAGGTCTCAGGAAGGCAAGTGGAGAGAAGAAAACCAATAACACCGCCTTTTTCAACAGTTTCGAATTACAACTGATAAATAATGTAAACAAAAGGGGGGAAAACACATGAAAGGACTCGAGCAAAGAGCTTAGAAAGGCTAGAAGGCTTAGAGAGACGATGCCAAGGGATGATCCCCGAGAGCCAGAGCTGTCCGGCCACAATGCCCACCCCATTGCGAGCCAAGCCAAAGGTGTTGGGGGACCTGAATCTATTGTGAGATGAGAGACATCCCTAGGGCATCTTTAGAAGCAGGCATGGGCTAACAACATAGGGGATCCCACCGTACAATGGCCGTGGGGCTGAGCAGGAGTCCCCTACCAACACCTTCTGGGAACGACCCTCGAGGAAGGACTGGGGCCACTGCAAAGCAAGGCATCTCAGAAGGATACCATGGTCGACGGTATCGAAAGCCAATGAGAAGTCCTCCTTCCAGTTGTTTTGGACTCCATCTCCCACAATGTGTGTATGCAGATGATCCCTTGATTGGCTTAAGTGCCGAGTTCCAAGAGGACAAAGGCATGGGCCAACTTCGGCCCTCCCTCCAGGTGTCTTGGACTTCAACAACGTGGGTATGCAGGTGATCCCTTGATTGACTGAAGTGTCCAGTTCCAAGAGGACAAAGCATGGGCCAACTTGGGCCCTCCCTCAAGGTGTTTTGGACTCCAGCTCCTATGATGTGGGTATGCAAATGATCCCTTGACTGACTTAAGTGCCTGGTCCCAAGAGGACAAAGGCGTGGGCCAACTTCAACCCACCCTCCAGGTGTCGTGGACGTCAACAACATGATCCCTTGATTGACTTAAGCATCTGGTACCTGCTATTAGGAATGGTTGGAGTTGAAGTCCAAACACCTGGAGGGATGGCCGAAGTTGGCCCAGGCCAAGCAACAATCCCTCCATCCCCAACAAATCCATGGGAACAGAGAGACAAGCATCATTGTGCACATAGTGATCAGGGCTCACTTATTTTTAACCATTTGGGCATTCAGATGTTATTGAACAACCACACCTATTGCTTGTGATGCAAACTGGGGGCAATGGGAATTACAGCCTAACAGCCTTTGTGGCTCTGAGGATGAGCAGAAGGCATTGTAACAACAGGCATCCTGTCAACATGCCTGGTCTCTGAATCCAAACCCTCTTCTCCTGACAACAGAGCAGACTGCAGCCTTCCAAATGGCAATTTCTCACAACTCCAGTCAGCTCTAGTCAATGTCATGATGTCTGAGGATGAGTCCACAATCTGGAAGAAAGCCATAGAAAACAATAGGGCAGGTTGGAATCAACCCATGGACCTTGAGTATAATACATGTTGGAAAGGGGATGGTGGGCATTTCTGGTTGGCCTTCCCTGCAAGTGGCCCTCAGCCAAAGTTGTAGGCCTGGACAAAGGCATGGAGCAACTTGGGCCCTCCCTCCAGGTGTCTTGGACTCCAACTCCCACAACGTGGGTATGCTGATGATCCCTTGATTGGCTTAAGTGTCCGGTCCCAAGAAGACAGAGGCATGGGCCAACTTGGGCCCTCCCTCCAGGTGTCTTGGACTCCAACTTCCATAACATGGGTATGCAGATGATCCCTTGATTGACTTCAGTGCCTGATTCCAAGAGGACAAAGGCATGGGCCAAGTTTGGCTCTCCCTCCAGGTGTTTAGGACTCCAAGTCCCACAACGTGGGTATGCTGATGATCCCTTGATTTGACTCAAGTGTCCAGTTCCAAGAGGACAAAGGCATGGGCCAACTTCAGCCCTCCCTCCATATGTTTCAGACTCCAACTCCCACAATGTGGGTATGCAGGTGATCCCTTGATTGGCTTAAGTGACCAGTTACAGGAGGACAAAGGCATGGGTCAACTTGGGCCCTCCCTCCAGGTATTTTGGACTTCAACTCCCACAATGTAGGTATGCAGATGATCCCTTGATTGACTTGTGACTGGTACCAGCTGTTAGGAATGGTGGGAGTTGAAGTCCAAACACCTGGAGTGAGGGCCCAAGTTGGCCCAGACCTGGTCTGGAACCTATGAATCCCTCTGAGAAGCAGCTTAAGAAGCTGGACCTGTTTAGCTTCAAGAAGAGAAGACAACCATGACTCAATGTTTAGAAGGATGTCACATTGAGGATGTAAAATGTAAGATCCTCCACTTAGGCAAAAAACAAGGAAATGCGCAGATACAGGATGGGCAACGCCTGGCTTGACAACAGAGTCCCATGTGAGAAAGATCTTGGAGTCTTCACGGACAACAAGTTGAACATGAGCCAAGAGTGGGATGTGTCAGCTCAAAAAGCAAAATGGGATGTTGGTCTGCATCCAAAGGAGTTAAGTGTCCAGATTGAGGGAAGTCCTGATGCCTTTGTATTCTGTTTTGGTCAGTGTAGTGAATTCCCTACTTGTTAGGCTAGGAAAAGCCTAGGAAAAAGTAGGCCCAAGAAGTTTGGCAGTCATTTTGGAAAGGGTGCCGGGGAAATCAATTTTAGTTACACATTTAAGACTGAACAGCTTAAAGTAACCACACACTATTAAAGTCAATACTGAAACAGCTAAGCTTTATACCTGAATTGTTCCAGTTCTCTTAAATAAACATCATTGTTTTGTTGTTTGCAACATCTGCCTCACGTGTGCCTCTGTGGGTGAAGGTTCAGAAGCAGTTTACTGCAGCAAACAAGAGTCTATGGTCACAGTGTATAATTTAAAGAACGATTTTTAGTGTTACCTCAGAACACAAGCCTGAGAGCTAATCCAACACACACTTGTCTAAGATACTTCCAGTAAGCCAAGGGCTTATCAGTGCCTTTAAGTTTGGTGGTAGAAAGAGGGCTTTCAAAAAGGTTTTTTGGCCAGAAGAAAGTTCCAGCTTAGTGCAGCTTTTGTTTTGGGCTTTTAATTAACAAGCCACATTCCAATCACAAGAGGTGTTCTGCCAATTAGGAATTTTTATTCTTTCAAATAATATTATAGTCTATTATAGTCAGGCCTCTTCACCAGGCATCACACTGTGACCAATTCTGGGTCCCACAGTTCAAAAGAGAAATTGGCTCTAAGATGGAAGGTGTCCAGAAGAAGAGGGTGACTCAAAGGATCAAAGGTCTGGAGACCATGAATAGTCCCTTTGAGGAGCATCCTAAAGAGCTGTTCAGCCACAGAAGAGAAGGTGGAGAGGAGGCATGAGATCCATGTATAAACATGTGAAAGGGTGTCCTAAGGAAGAAGGCGAAGGCTTGTTTTCTGCTGTCCTTGAGATTAGTATTCAATGGAACCGTGGGTTCAAATGACAGGAAAAGAGATTCCGCCTGAACATGAGGAAGAACTTCTTGACTGTAAGGAGAGCTGTTCAACAATGGAACTCTCTGCTTCAGAGTCCGAAGGAAGTACCTTCTGCTTTCTGCTGTCCTGGAGATTAGGACTCAATGGAGCCATGGGTTCAAATGACAGGAAAGGAGATTCCACCTGAATATGAGGAAGAACTTCTTGACTGTTAGGAGAGCTGTTCAGCAATTGAACTCTCTGCTTCAGAGTTTGATGGAAGCTTCTTCCTTGGAAGCTTTCAAACAGAGGCTGGATGATGTATTGTCGAAAGCTTTCATGGCCAGAATCACTGGGTTGTTGTAGGTTTTTTGGGCTTTATGGCCATGTTCTAGAAGCATTCTCTCTTGATGTTTCACCTCCATCTATGGGAAGCATCCTCGGAGGTAGTGAGGTCTGTTGGAAACTTGGCTGGATGACTATCTGTCAGGGGTACTTTGAATGTGTTTTTCCTGCATGGCAGGGTGTAGCGAGGGAGAGAGACTATTTCTTTACTCTTATAATGATTCAGTTTCTTCTTTTATCTTGGCTGGGACTTTCTGTGTGCTGTTTAACCTTTGTACAGACTTCTGTATAACAAAGTAACACAGTTCATTTATAACTTCTGGCTCCAACGCTTGTGGTTACATTTGAGCTTTGTTGCAATCTTGAGGCTTACAGTCAGTATAATATACTTGGTTTACTTTTCCTGAAATAGACTTTCAATGTTTTATATTCACAAACATGTTACTTGCTTTACACACTCTTGACTGAAATTATATTCTGACTAAAGCACCACTGGCTTTCTTTATGTTCCTAAAACTTGAGCTCTATTTAACTAACTGTTCTCTATATCAGTAGTCTTTAACACATCTTAATAACTGCTTATTTCTAACAGGAGTTCCTAACTCTTTTCTCTCACAGAAGTTCCAAACTGTCTCTCACAAACAGGAATCCCTAACTCTCTTCACAAACAGCAATTCCTAACTCCCTCTTTTGACTCTCTAACTGCCTATATTTAAACTTTGGCTCTGCCCCTTTGTGTTGCATCCCAGATCAAGAAACGAGACCATAAGATTAAATCCACCACACTGGACTGTAGGAAAAACAATCCTTGTTTATTCATGAAAAATTGGTTACAAAAGAAAGGTAAATGCAAAGTCAAAAAGCCACAATAGAAACACAGCAGTCAGTAGAATCTCTGAACTTGAGCAAAATTCCAAAAGCCACAATACAAGAACCAGGAACCTGTTAGCCTCTCGCTAACCATGAACTTGAAAACTAGAAGCCTCTGGGATTACCGGCCATGGAACACAGGAATTCTGCCAAGGCACAGCCACAGTCCAAAACTATGCTTGATCTAAAGAGACACCCAGCAGGAGGCCCCTTAAACCAAAGAAGATATTCTTTGAAACGCCCCATGACTTTGAAGCCTGGGCCGGTCACTCCTGTAAATGATTTGACCTTTGTAGAAACTGTGAAACATTTCTGTCTCTAACTATCTGTTCTCTTTGGTCCTCATTAAAAAACCCAGGTGGAGAGATATCACGGCTAGTGATATCACAGCTAATTTCCAAAACATTTTCCTCCAGCTGTTCAGTTTCACTTTCTTCGCTGTTGACCTCAGCTTCAACAACAGATTCCACACGGTCAGGGAGAGCTTGCTCAGTTGGAAAAACTATCAGAGAAGCCGGTTCACACAGATCAGGATCAGGCTGAACCCCAACACTTTGGAATACTTAGCTCTGCTCTTCCCAACTGTCATTTTGGCCTAGCAACCTTTTCAAATCCTGGGCCTACGCTAATCTGCATATGACCAATCGGCTTCCATATGCAAATAAATACTATCTCTGCTGTGGCTACCTTGTCTGTGCCTATTCTTCCCTATCTGCCATATGTAAACATAGAGCTATACACCAAAAAGTTAACATAGAGTAGCAATTTCGCTACACAGGGGTTGGACTAGATGGTCTTTAAAGGTCTTTTCCAACTCTTAAGATTCTATGATTGTTGTAACTCAGCGTCCTGGCAGGGAACCTACTAGTGGGTGTAGGAGGAGAAGGAGCGATGCAGAGTTGGAGGATGAACAGCATCAGCTGAAATGCATTCAGGATATTATCATGGCACCCAGTGATTCTGAGGACTTTGCAGGGTTTGGATCCGAAGACTTAGAGGAACTGGATTACAGGGGAGTAAAACATTTTGCCAGTGAGACTGACAGTGATGAAGAAGTAATGAGCAAGCGTCTTAAAGACGTAGCTGGCAATTGCAGTTCGGATGAACAGGGATCCAATGATGGGGATATGGAAGAGGGGCTGGACTGGACTCGGGTTAGGGAAATTCAGGACATATGCACACAGCCCACGTCTAGTGATGAATTCGAGGGGTTTCATGATACATGGCAGGCAGGTACTTCTTGGGAGGATTCTGGACAAGATCAACGTTAGCAGCGCTGGCGTGGTAATGAGGTCACAGCTGAGGATAATGATCCAGGTGTAAGTGATGAGAGCCAATCCAGTGATAGCAACTGCTGATAAAATGAGGGCTTTGGGATGGGTAGTTTTGCAGAGGACAAAGCGTTGTATCGGGTGTTTTGTGCTGCCTTACCTCCGTTTGGGTCCTGGGAATACAGCTATTGTGTCTTTGTGTGCCTTGACTCTGGATTGCACTATGTGAGTGACTTCGTCTTGCCCCTTGACTACGGAACATTTCTGGACCACGCCATTTGCCTTCTAGACTTCGTTTGCTGCCTCTCTCCGTGTTTGACCTAGGACTGTTTAACTACGCTATTGCCATCGCCAGTTTTGCTCCTGCTCTCCTTTTTTGAGAAACTGAGTTCTGGGATATCCCGGTTTTTCCTCCCCTGTTTGTTTACCTGCTTGAAGGCGTTTGTGTTGCTAATCGGTACTGCAGTTTAAGTGCTGTTAGCTTTGTTAAAGACTTATTAAAGACTTTGTTAACCCCTTACTAGCTGTGTTGGACAATCTTTGGGCTCTGAGTCACGACAATGATTCTATGAGGAGAGGATGAACTTGTTTTCTGCTGCTCTGGAGATGAGACAAGTTACACCTTCACTTTCTCTCCCTTTCCCTCTCTTCCAGGGTGCCACTCACTGACCCCACGGACCCTGCGGAGGATGGAGCCCCTCCCTCGGGACCACAAGCCACTGGTGTTGAGGCTGAGCTGGGCCCGTGGCCGGCTGAAGGCTCTGCGGAGGCAGGAGTTGGCTGAGCTGGAGGCTGCCCGGGAAGCCGTGGAGGAAGCCTTGGAGGCCGTCTTGCAAGTGGAGGAGCGTCTCTGGACAGCTGCCCGGGTGCAGAGGGTACATCTGCAAGGGGAGCTGGTGGCTTTGCAAGAGACCAATGCTGAGGCCGCGCGGGCACACAAGGCACAGATCCAGGCGCTCCAGCAGCGCTTGACCACCCTTCATGCCCACCTGCTGTCCTCACCCTCTGCAGAGGTGGCCCAAGAGGCGGAAGAGCTGGTAGCCCGCTGTGCCGGCCTCACTTTGACTCTGACCTGGGTCCGCTTTGTGCCTAAGACATGGGAGCTATCTCTAGGAGAGTTGCAGAAGGAAGAGCGGGCCTTGAGCCTCCCCTTGGAAGAGAGGGGTACAGAAGGGGTCTCCAAGGGGTCTCAGCGCCAAGAAGAGGGCATTTGCGGCCAGGAAACCAGAGCCCTTGAAAAGGAGGAGGGAGTACCGCCGGACACCGAAGGGATGGAGAAGAGCGGAGAGGATGGGGAGAGTGCTGCAGAGAAGCCCACCTCCCCTTCTGCTCCTGAAGAGGTATCAAAGGAGTACATTCGGGATGATGGAGACACTGAGAGGTCAAGCAAGGGCACAGATGCAAGTGGGGCACAGGAAGCCCCTCTCAGCCCAGAGCCGGGGACCCTCTTCCACGCCAGGCCAGTCTGGCTCCAAGAGGACAGCTCTGAGGTCGGCAGTGGACACTACAGGGAAGCCATCGTTCGTGGCAGCAGGGTGCCCTCGGCCAAAGGGCTGCCGTCCTTCTCTCGGTGGGCTTCGGCCGAGTGCCTGGGCAGACTGGGAAGCGGGGGTCCCACACAAGGCTTGGGGGCCAGACTCACTTCAAGCAAGGCCTCACTTCAAGGAAAGACCCCTGAGTTCCCCCCGTGGGCCCTGAAACCCCTTCGCCCGCAGACCCTGCCCCGAGGCCCACCGACGCCGTCTCCACCCTGTGACCTCTTGGTGGGTCAATGGGGCTCGAGGGGCAGCCGGAAGGGCCAGCTCTGCCTGCCCCACGGCCTCTGCGTCGTTCCCACCGCCGGCACTTTCTTCGTTGTGGACTTCGGCAACCGGCGGCTGCAGGAGCTGGGAGGGGGCAGCCGGACCCTAACCCTGAAAGGCAAGTCCTATTTCGACGTGGCTCCGGACGGACAGGGCAACCTGGCGATCACCAATATTACTCAGCGCTGCGTGGAGCTCTACAGTCCTGAGGGTCGCCTCCTGCAATCCTTTGGCGAGGGTCTCCAGGGACCCCGGGGCATCGCCGTTTCCCCAAAAGGGGAGCTCTTGGTGGCCGACACTCACCTGGGGGTTCTGCACGTTCTAGCAATGACCCCATTAAGACGGCTTGCCCACCGTGACACCGTACCCGGCTTCCACAAGCCCTACCTGGTGGCCACCAACAGCCGAGGGCAGGTGGCCGTGTCGGAGCGAGGGCTGGAGGGAGGCTGCTGTGTGAAGGTGTTGGGACCCACCTGGCAGGTCCTGCGGGTGCTGGGGGTCCCCGGCAGCCCCCCACTGCTAACCGACCCCTGGGGTGTTTCCCTGGACGATGTCGGGCGGGTGCTGGTGGCCGACTGGGGCCACCGGGACCACCGTGTGCTCTGCTTCCCACGCAAGGGGCAGGGCTGGGCAGTGGTCAACAAGGGGTTAAGTAGCCCCCGTGGGGTGGCCCTTCTCGGGGAGCGCCACCTGGTGGTGGCGGACAGCATGCACCACTGCCTCAAGGTCTTCCAGTATTGCTGAGGGAGGGGGCTTTTGAGGGGGGGGCAACCCACTCCCATGGTGTTTGGTCCAGGGTGGGCTTTTGGCCCCTCTCCATCCTAAGGAAAACATTGAGACTGTCAGGTATGTCTTCCACTCGAAGCAGAGTTTCTCAGCTCACAACACCAAGCAATATTGAAGTACAGTAGAGTCTCGCTTATCCAACCATTGCTCATCCAACGTTCTGTATTATCCAACGTGTGTTTGGTCCAGGGTGGGCTTTTGGCCCCTCTCCATCCTAAGGAAAACATTGAGACTGTCAGGTATGTCTTCCACTTGAAGCAGAGTTTCTCAGCTCACAACACCAAGCAATATTGAAGTACAGGAGAGTCTTGCTTATCCAACCTTTGCTCATCCAACGTTCTGTATTATCCAACGTGTGTTTGGTCCAGAGTGGGCTTTTGGCCCCTCTCCATCCTAAGGAAAACATTGAGACTGTCAGGTATTTCTTCCACTTGAAGCAGAGTTTCTCAGCTCACAACACCAAGCAATATTGAAGTACAGTAGAGTCTCGCTTATCCAACCTTTGCTCATCCGACGTTCTGTATTATCCAACGTGTGTTTGGTCCAGGGTGGGCTTTTGGCCCCTCTCCATCCTAAGGAAAACATTGAGACTGTCAGGTATTTCTTCCAATCGAAGCAGAGTTTCTCAGCTCACAACACCAAGCAATATTGAAGTACAGGAGAGTCTCGCTTATCCAACCTTTGCTCATCCAACGTTCTGTATTATCCAACGTGTGTTTGGTCCAGGGTGGGCTTTTGGCCCCTCTCCATCCTAAGGAAAACATTGAGACTGTCGGGTATTTCTTCCACTTGAAGCAGAGTTTCTCAGCTCACAACACCAAGCAATATTGAAGTACAGTAGAGTCTCGCTTATCCAACCTTTGCTCATCCGACGTTCTGTATTATCCAACGTGGTCTGCCTCCTGCCCAGATCCACAGCTCTTGCAATACATTGTGATGTTTGGGTGCAAAATTTGTAAATACTCCATCAAGGTGTTACAAATAGACGGTGGAGCAACAGCTCCCCCTGTGGCCAGAATCGAGCATAACCTCCTGAAGCCGGGAAGCCGGAATGATAACTTGCCTCTGTGTCTGTCTACATATGTTGTATGTCTAATTGGCATTGAATGTTTGTCATGTATATGAGCATTATAATCCGCCCTGAGTCCCCTGCAGGGTGAGAAGGACGGAATAGGAATACTGTAAATCTATATAAATAAAAATGTAATGTTCGTTTGTGGGATTAACAGAACTCAAAAACCACTGGACGAATGGACACCAAATTTGGACACAATGTACGTCCTTCACTCAAAAAAAATTGATTTTGTCATTTGGAAGTTGTAGTTGCTGGGATTTATAGTTCACCTACAATCAAAGAATATTCTGAACCCCACCAATGATGGAATTGAACCAAATTGGGCACACAGTTCTCCCATGACCAACAGAAAATACTGGAAGGGTTTGGTGGGCAGTGTCCTTTGGTTTTGGAGTTGTAGTTCACCTACATCCAGAGATCACTGTGGACTCAAACAATGATGGATCTGGACCAAACTCTACACGAATACTCAATATGCCCAAATGCGAACACTGGTAGAGTTTGGGAAAATAGAATTTTGACACTTGGGAGTTGTAGTTTGCTGGGATTTATAGTTCACCTACAATCACAGAGCATTCTGAACCCCACCAATGATAGAATGGGGCCAAACCTCCCACACAGAACGCCCATGTGGGCCACAGCAACGCTTGGCAGGGAACGGCTAGTCTATATAAATAAAAATGTAATGTTTGTTTGTGGGATTAACAGAACTCAGAAACCACTGGACAAATGGACACCAAATTTGGACACAAGACACCTCTGGCCAACGAGTGACCATCACTCATAAAAACACAGCAGAAGAGACTTAAAAAGCCAAGAAATAGAAAAAGCATTACAACGCATGCACAAAAACACATATATACACAAACACACATATATACACAAACATATACACACACATAGCTTTCCAGAGTTAAACCACTGAGCTGCTAAACTTGTTGACCGAAAGGTTGCAGGTTCTAATTCGGGGAGTGGCGTAAGCTTCCGCTGTCAGCCCTAGCTTCTGCCAACCTAGCAATTCGAAAACATGCAAATGTGAGTAGATCAATAGGTACCGCTCCAACGGCGCTCCATGCAGTCATGCTGGCCACATGACCTTGGAGGTGTCTACTGACAACGCTGGCTCTTTGGCTTAGAAATGGAGATGAGCACCACACCCCAGAGTCGGACACGACTGGACTTAATGTCAGGGGAAAACCTTTACCTTTACGTAACCACACATATACACAAATACACACACATATATTCACACACAAAATACATATACACAGTCTGGGCCATAGCAGTGCGTGGCAGGCAACAGCTAGTTAGTTACTATATGACATTACCATGTATTGAACTGCTCTTTCTGTCGATTTGTTGTCAATCGTGATGTTTTGATGCTTAATTTGTAAAATCATAACGTAATTTGACGTTCAATAGGCTTTTCCTTAATTCCTCCTCCAACATTTTCGCTTACCCAACGTTCTGCCTGCCTGTTTATGTTGGATAAGCAAGATTCTACTGTACTGTCTATTCATTATTTATTTATTTACAGTATTTATATTCCACCCTTCTCACCCTGCAGGGGACTCAGGGTGGATCACAATTCACATATACATGGCAAACATTCAATGCCATAGACACACAACATATATAGACAGACACACAAGAGGCTATTTAACTTTCCAGCTTCGTGAGGGTATGCTTTTTGAAGTCTGGCCACCAGGGGAGCTGTTGCTTCACTGTCCACTTCTGACATCGTTGGAGTACTTCTTTTGCATGCTGCTGGAAAGTTTTATGGCATCGTAAATTAGATAAATTAGCCTCCTTGCATAAATGGTACCTACATTTCCTACTTGACAGATGCAAGTATCTTTCAGTGTCATGTATCATTTTCTGCAGTTGATGGTGGTTGGTGGTGGTAGGCCTAGCAGTTGGTGGTGGAAGGGTTAATGTAAGTCTTAGTTCTAAAGGGTTGAGTAATCTGTAAGTAAGAGTTCATGGGTGAAAGCAATTAAGGGTGGAGGTATGCAAGAGTTGGGTTGCAGCAGGATATAAGGAGCGAGCCTTGGGACTGAAAAGTATTTGTCTTATTTTGGTGGTAGATGCTGCTGGTTTTCCCCCCAGGTTTGTGGATTTTCTGTATCCTGACCTATCTCCTGAACCTTTGGAATCCTGGAACCTTGAATCTCTGGACTCGCTTTTGACTATGGTATAGACCCTTGATCCCTGGACATTGCTCATTGAACTCTCGGCATTTGACCACTGGTCTTTGGGAGAAAAGTATTTGTCTTATTTTGGTGGTAGATGCTGCTGGTTTTCCCCCAGGTATGTGGATTTTCTGTATCCTGGCCTATCTCCTGAACCTTTGGAATCCTGGAACCTTGAATCTCTGGACTGGCTTTTGACTACGGTATAGACCCTTGATCCCTGGACATTGCTCATTGACCAGCGTTTGACCACTGGACTGGACCTTTTGACTACGGAGTTATCTTGAACCTCCAACAGTTTTGTTTTATATTCTGTGGCTGAGTGCTATCTTTTATGCTTTATATTATGGACTATTAAAACAGCCAGGACGTAAGTTCTGTTTTAATTAAATTGTTTAACACAAACTAGGAGTTTGGTTCATCTCTACCTGAATACGGCAGAGCCCTGGCATTGTGACATTCGGGCTGCAAAGGTCGACAGCAAGCTAGACAAATGGTCAGGACCTTACTCTGACCCGGGCTGCATTCGAACTCATGACCTTTCGGCCAGTAGTGATTTTAATGCAGCTGACTCCCAACCAGCTGCGCCACAACTCTCATAGAATCATAGAATCATACAATCGAAGAGTTGGAAGAGACCTCCTGGGCCATCCAGTCCAACCCCATTCTGCCAAGAAGCAGGAATATTGCATTCAAATCACCCCTGACAGATGGCCATCCAGGCTCTGCTTAAAAGCTTCCAAAGAAGGAGCCTCCGTCACACTCCCTCCGGGGCAGAGAGTTCCACTGCTGAACGGCTCTCACAGTTATAACGGCTCTCTATCTATAGTAGGCATGGGCAAACTTCGGCCTTCCCTCCAGGCGTTTTGGACTACAACTCCCACCATTCCTAACAGTCTCAGGCCCCTTCCCTTCCCCCCTCAGCCACTTAAGCGGCTATTGTTTCGGAGCTTTACCTTGTGGACCTTAGCTCTTATTTCGCATTTACCTTAAGAAGTTAATTCTTGTAATGGGATACACAAGCAGTTAGTAAATACTTCTATGCCTTTACCTTTTGTTGCTCAATGGCGTGAATCCAGAGAGGAGTCTGCGGTCCTTGTATATTATCTTAAAGCTTCTCTCTCTCTCTCTCTCTCTCCTTTTTCTGCCCAATCTGCTGATTTTACTAAGAGGCTTTGCAGCCTCATATTTCTCCGGATAATCCTGATAGCTTATTATCACCAAAACCCATTACTTCGCTTGTGGCAGCTTAAAACAGATTAAATTGGCATTAGATTGAGCTGAACTTGCAAGCTTCTTTGGACCCTTTCTAACAGGCATGGGCCAACTTTGGCCCTCCCTCCAGGTGTTTTGGTCTCCAACTCCCACAACATGGGTATGCAGATGATCCCTTGATTGACTTCAGTGTCCAGTTCCAAAAGGACAAAGGGGAGGGCCAACTTCGGCCCTCCCTCCAGGTGTTTTGGACTCCAGCTCCCACAAAGTAGGTATGCAGGTGATCCCTTGATTGGCTTAAGCACCCAGTTCTAAGTGGACAAAGGCATGGGCCAACTTCGGCCCTCTCTCCATGTGTTTTGGTCTCCAACTCCCACAAAGTAGGTATGCTGATGATCCCTTGATTGGCTTAAGTGCCCGGTTCCAAGAGGACAAAGGCCTGGGCCAACTTTGGCCCTCCCTCCAGGTGTTTTGGTCTCCAACTCCCACAACATGGGTATGCAGATGATCCCTTGATTGACTTCAGTGTCCAGTTCCAAAAGGACAAAGGGGAGGGCCAACTTCGGCCCTCCCTCCAAGTGTTTTGGACTCCAACTCTCACAACATGGGTATGTAGATGATCCCTTGATTGACTTGAGTGTCCAGTTCCAAGAGGACAAAGGGGAGGGCCAACTTCGGCCCTCCCTCCAAGTGTTTTGGACTCCATCTCCCACAACCCGGTTATGTAGATGATCCCTTGATTGACTTGAGTGTCCAGTTCCAAGAGGACAAAGGGGAGGGCCAACTTGGACCTTCCCTCCAAGTGTTTTGGACTCCAACTCCCACAACATGGGTATGCAGATGATCCCTTGACTGGCTTAAGTGTCCAGTTCCAAAAGGACAAAGGGGAGGGCGAACTTGGGCCCTCCCTCCAAGTGTTTTGGACTCCATCTCCCACAACCCGGTTATGTAGATGATCCCTTGATTGGCTTAAGTACCCAGTTCCAAGAGGATAAAGGCCTGGGCCAACTTGGACCTTCCCTCCAAGTGTTTTGGACTCCAACTCCCACAACATGGGTATGCAGATGATCCCTTGATTGGCTTAAGTGTCCAGTTCCAAAAGGACAAAGGGGAGGGCCAACATGGGCCCTCCCTCCAGGTGTTTTGGACTCCAGCTCCCACAACCCGGTTATGTAGATGATCCCTTGATTGACTTGAGTGTCCAGTTCCAAGAGGACAAAGGGCCCTCCCTCCAAGTGTTTTGGACTCCATCTCCCACAACCCGGTTATGTAGATTATCCCTTGATTGACTTGAGTGTCCAGTTCCAAGAGGACAAAGGGGAGGGCCAACTTGGGCCCTCCCTCCAAGTGTTTTGGACTCCATCTCCCACAACCCGGTTATGTAGATGATCCCTTGATTGGCTTAAGTACCCAGTTCCAAGAGGATAAAGGCCTGGGCCAACTTGGACCTTCCCTCCAAGTGTTTTGGACTCCAACTCTCACAACATGGGTATGCAGATAATCCCTTGATTGACTTGAGTGTCCAGTTCCAAGAGGACAAAGGCATGGGTCAACTTGGGCCCTCCCTCCATGTGTTTTGGTCTCCAACTCCCATAACGTAGGTATGCTGATGATCCCTTGATTGACTTAAGTACCAGTTCCAAGAGGACAAAGGCATGGGCCAACTTGGGCTCTCCAAGTGTTTTGGACTCCAACTTCCACAATGTGGGTATGCAGATGATCCCTTGATTGACTTCAGTGTCCAGTTCCAAAAGGACAAAGGGGAGGGCCAACTTGGGCCCTCCCTCCAGGTGTTTTGGACTCCAGCTCCCACAACGTAGGTATTCAGGTGATCCCTTGATTGGCTTAAGTGTCCGGTCCCAAGAGGACAAAGGCATGGGTCAACTTGGGCCCTCCCTCCATGTGTTTTGGTCTCCAACTCCCATAACGTAGGTATGTTGATGATTCCTTGATTGACATAAGTACCAGTTCCAAGAGGACAAAGGCATGGGCCAACTTCAGCTGTCCCTCCAGGTGTCTTGGACTTCAACAATGTGGTATGCAGATGATTCCTTGACTGGCTTAAGTGCATGGGCCAACTTGGGCCCTCCCTCCAGGTGTTTTGGACTCCAACTTCCACAACGTGGCTATGCAGATGATCCCTTGATTGGCTTAAGTGCCCAGTTCCAAGAGGATAAAGGCCTGGCCCACTTGGACCTTCCCTCCAAGTGTTTTGGACTCCAACTCCCACAACATGGGTATGCAGATGATCCCTTGATTGACTTCAGTGTCCGGTTTCAAGAGGACAAAGGCCTGGGCCAAATTGGGCCCTCCCTCCAGGTGTTTTGGACTCCAACTCCCACAACGTAGGTATGCAGGTGATCCCTTGATTGGCTAAAGAGCCCAGTTCTAAGTGGACAAAGGCATGGGCCAACTTCAGCCCTCCCTCCAGGTGTTTTGGACTCCAACTCCCACAACGTAGGTATGCAGGTGATCCCTTGATTGGCTTAAGCGCCCGGTCCCAAGAGGACAAAGGCATGGGCCAACTTCAGCCCTCCCTCCAGGTGTTTTGGACTCCAGTTCCCACAACGTGGGGATGCAGATGATCCCTTGATTGGCAAGTGCCCAGTTCCAAGAGAATAAAGGCCTGGGCCAACTTGGACCTTCCCTCCAAGTGTTTTGGACTCCAACTCCCACAACATGGGTATGCAGATGATCCCTTGATTGACTTAAGTGTCCAGTTCCAAAAGGACAAAGGGGAGGGCCAACTTCGGCCCTCCCTCCAGGTGTTTTGGACTCCAGCTCCCACAACGTGGGTATTCAGGTGATCCCTTGATTGGCTTAAGCACCCAGTTCTAAGTGGACAAAGGCATGGGCCAACTTCGGCCCTCTCTCCAGGTGTTTTGGACTCCAACTCCCACAATGTGGGTATGCAGATGATCCCTTGATTGGCTTAAGCTCCCAGTCACAATAGGACAAAGGCATGGGCCAACTTGGACCCTCCCTCCAAGTGTTTTGGACTCCAACTCCCACAACATGGGTATGCAGATGATCCCTTGATTGGCTTAAGCACCCAGTTCCAAGAGGACAAAGGCATGGGCCAACTTCGGCCCTCCCTCCAAGTGTTTTGGACTCCAACTCCCACAACGTAGGTATGCAGGTGATCCCTTGATTGGCTTAAGCGCCCAGTCCCAAGAGGACAAAGGCATGGGCCAACTTCGGCCCTCCCTCCAGGTGTTTTGGACTCCAGTTCCCACAACGTGGGTATGCAGATGATCCCTTGATTGGCTTAAGCGCCCAGTCCCAAGAGGACAAAGGCCTGGGCCAACTTCAGCCCTCCCTCCAGGTGTTTTGGACTCCAGTTCCCACAACGTGGGTATGCAGATGATCCCTTGATTGGCAAGTGCCCAGTTCCAAGAGGATAAAGGCCTGGGCCAACTTGGACCTTCCCTCCAAGTGTTTTGGACTCCAACTCCCACAACATGGGTATGCAGATGATCCCTTGATTGGCTTAAGCGCCCAGTTCTAAGTGGACAAAGGCATGGGCCAACTTCAGCCCTCCCTCCAGGTGTTTTGGACTCCAACTCCCACAACGTAGGTATGCAGGTGATCCCTTGATTGGCTTAAGCGCCCAGTCCCAAGAGGACAAAGGCCTGGGCCAACTTCAGCCCTCCCTCCAGGTGTTTTGGACTCCAGTTCCCACAACGTGGGTATGCAGATGATCCCTTGATTGGCTTAAGTGCCCAGCTCCAAGAGGACAAAGGCATGGGCCAACCTCAGCCCTCCCTCAAGGTGTTTTGGACTCCAACTCCTATGATGTGGGTATGCAGATGATCCCTTGACTGACTTAAGTGCCTGGTCCCAAGAGGACAAAGGCATGGGCCAACTTCAACCCGCCTTCCAGGTGTCTTGGACTTCAACAACATGATCCCTTGATTGACTTAAGCATCTGGTACCTGCTATTAGGAATGGTTGGAGTTGAAGTCCAAACACCTGGAGGGATGGCTGAAGTTGGCCCAGGCCAAGCAACAATCCCTCCATTCCCAACAAATCCATGGAAACAGAGAGACAAGCATCATTGTGCACATAGTGATCAGGGCTCACTAATTTTTAACCATTTGGGCTTTCAGATGTTATTGAACAACCACACCTATTGCTTGTGATGCAAACTGGGGGCAATGGGAATTACAACCTGACAGCCTTTGTGGCTCTGAGGCGGAGCAGAAGGCATTTGAGCAACAGGCATCCTGCTCTCTGAATCCTAGTCTCCTGACACCAGAACAGGCCGTAGTCTTCCAAATGGCAATGTCTCACAACTCCAGTCAGCTCTAGTCATGATGTCTGAGGATGAGAAAGACAGGAAGTGGGGTCCACAATCTGGAAGAAAGACATAGAAAACGACAGGGCAGGTTGGATCCAACCCATGGACCTTGAGTATAATACATGTTGGAAAGGGGATGGTGGGCATTTCTGGTTGGCCTTCCCTGCAAGTGGCCCTCAGCCAAAGTTGGAGGCCTCCAACTCTCATCTGACTCCAGGTTGCAATAGGAAGTGAGGGGACATCCATCACTAGGAAGGGAAATTCATTCCTGGAGGCGTTGTGATCAAGCTGTAGCTCTGTCACAAGGCCTTGTTACCATGACTACCTGATTCTTTCCAAAATCCAATGGTCACCAAGATAGAAAGTCAAGTGTTAGAGCACCAAAGCTTCCAGCAAAGGAAATAGAAATCTCGAAGTGCATCGTTGCACATTAACTGCTCTGGATCAATGTTATGAAATTATGTAGTTCTGAAAGGATCTTTGAGTGAAATTTGCAAATGCTAAGCAAAGGGCTTTGAATGAAATTAAGAGCAAAAGAGAAATATACCCTTTCTCTGTAGAAAAGGAGCAACACGGAAGAAAATGTTTTCAAGAAACAAGATGTGACTTGTAGAGGTCATATAAAATTCAAGCCTACATAGGAAGTAGTTGTGTTGTGGTTAAGTTCAAAGGTTGTGGTTAAGCACAGTCTGCAGGTACAAGAAGGTACTTTCTATCAAAAGGTCAAGGGAGGGGGGCTGGAAAGAGAGTACTTTTCATGACCTATTACTTGAGTATAAAAGTCAGCAGAAACAGAGGAGGGGTGCGGCAGTCACTTGAAGGGTAGCATCTGCGTATGCTGCCAGGCTGTCCGTCTTCTTCATGAATAAACTAAAATAAACCTTGTTTTTTGATATTTTTTTTTGGGACTGTCTCCTTCTTTACGTGCTTCCATGATGTGGACCTAAGAAGACCCAATTTAGGGTCTCTAACAGTTCAACAGGGTCTCTGCAAAGAAGGCTGATGCTTCATCAAAATACACATCTTGCCATGGCTTAGCATTGAGCCATGGCCATTAAATTAGAGACGAAATCCTTCAGTACATGGACAACATGATCCTAGCACAGGCATGGGCCAAAATGGTGAGCATTACATTTGGGTAAATAATAAGGGTATGTTTATTGGGTTGGAGTTACACACGAAACTACGCTCGTACACATCTCAGGATGGCATAGCCTTGACCCCTGGCCATTAAATTAGAGATGATGAGGTCCTTCAAAGAAGAGTTCAAGGCACTGCTTCCTCTTTGGCTTTGTCTCATTACTAAGGTGACCGTATGATGCAAATCTAGTGCCCAGCCTAATTTTGGTCAGGTCGTTTAGCCCAAAAAGGTGAGCATGGTGGGTGTTGAAGTCCAAATCACCTGCAGGGAGGGCCCAAGTTGGCCCATGCCTGTGCTAGGATCATGTTGTCCATGTACTGAAGAATGTCGTCCATGTACTGAAGGAATTATGGGAGTTGAAGTCCAAAACACCTGGATGGAGGGCCCAAGTTGGCCCATGTCTGTGCTAGGGGTATGTCATCCACGCGCTGAAGGATGTCATCCTTGTACTGAAGCAATTGTGGGAGTTGAAGTCCAAAACACCTGGAGGGCCGAAGTTGGCCTATGTCTGTGCTCTGAGTATGTTATCCACGTACTGAAGGTTGTTGTCTACATACTGAAGGAATTGTGAGAGTTGACATCCAAAACACCTTCAGGGAGGGTCCAAGTTGACCCATGCCTGTGCTAGGAGTATGTCATCTACGTCCTGAAGGATGTTGTCCATGTACTGAAGGAATTGTGAGAGTTGACATCCAAAACACCTTCAGGGAGGGTCCAAATTGACCCATGCCTGTGCTAGGAGTATGTCATCCACGTCCTGAAGGATATTGTCCATGTACTGAAGGAATTGTGAGAGTTGACATCCAAAACACCTTCAGGTAGGGTCCAAGTTGGCCCATGCCTGTGCTAGGAGTATGTCGCCCATGAACTGAAGGATGTTGTCCACATAACGAAGGAAATGTGGAAGTTGAAGTCCAAAAAACCTTCAGGGAGTACCCGTTGGCTCATGCCTGGTCTAGGAGTATGTCATCTATGTACTGAAGGATGTTGTCCATGTACTGAAAGAATTGTGGGAGTTGACATCCAAAACACTTGGAGGGAGGGACCATGTTCTAATCATAGAATCATAGAATCATAGAATCAAAGAGTTGGAAGAGACCTCCTGGGCCATCATCCAGTCCAACCCCATTCTGCCAAGAAGCAGGAATATTGCATTCAAATCACCCCTGACAGATGGCCATCCAGCCTCTGCTTAAAAGCTTCCAAAGAAGGAGCCTCCACCACACTCCCTCCGGGGCAGAGAGTTCCACTGCTGAACAGCTCTCACAGTGAGGACATCTTCCTCATGTTCAGATGGAATCTCCTCTCTTGTAGTTTGAAGCCATTGTTCCATTGCGTCCTAGTCTCCAGGGAAGCAGAAAACAAGCTTGCTCCCTCCTCCTCCCTGTGGCTTCCTCTCACGTATTTATACATGGCTCTCATCATGCCTCCTCTCAGCCTTCCCTTCTTCAGGCTAAACATGCCCAGCTCCTTAAGCCGCTCCTCATAGGGCTTGTTCTCCAGACCCTTGATCATTTTAGTCACCCTCCTCTGGACACACTCCACCCTGTTAATATCTCTCTTGAATTGTGGTGCCCAGAATTGGACACAATATTCCAGATGTGGTCTAACCAAGGGCATGGGGAGCAGGACTTCCCTGGATCGAGACACTATGCTCCTATTGATGCAGGCCAAAATCCCATTGGCTTTTTTTTGCCGCCACATCACATTCCTGGCTCATGTTTCACTTGTTGTCTACAAGGACTCCAAGATCTTTTTCACACGTACCGCTCTCTTGAGCGAGGCATTGTCCCTCATTTTGTATCTTTGCATTTCGTTTTTCCTGCCTAAGTGGAGTATCTTGTATTTGTCCCTGTTGAACTTCATTTTGTTAGTTTTGTTATTGTTAGTCCTGTTATTGTACATGCGGCCCACTCATTGTCATTATGATTGTTCATTGCATTCTTACGTTGTGTGTATATTGCTTATTGTTTTTGTATTTTACTATGTTGTTGTTTTTGTTTTGGTTTTTATTTTATTTTTATTTTTTTTCATTGTAATTTGTTGTTTGGACTGGACCTCATGTAAGCCGCCCCAAGTCCCCATTGGGGTAAAAATAATGTTTATTATTATTATAATTATAATATTTTATTATAATAAAATATTATAATATTATATTATTATTATTATTAACAAAATGAAGTTCAACAGTGACAAATGCAAGATACTCCACTTTGGCAGAAAAAATGAAATGCAAAGAGACAGAATGGGGGACAATGAGGCCTGGCTCGAGAGCAGTACGTGTGAAAAAGATCTTGGAGTCCTCGTGGACAACAAGTTAAACATGAGCCAGGAATGTGATGTGGCGGCAAAAAAAGCCAATGGGATGTTGGCCTGCATCAAGAGGAGCATAGTGGCTAGATCTAAGGAAGTAATGCTACCCCTCTATTCTGCTTTGGTTAGACCACATCTGGAATATTGTGTCCAATTCTGGGCACCACAATTCAAGAGAGATATTGACTCTAAGCTGGAATGTGTCCAGAGGAGGGCGACTAAAATGATCAAGGGTCTGGAGAACAAGCCCTATGAGGAGCGGCTTGGGGAACTGGGCATGTTTAGCCTGAAGAAGAGAAGGCTGAGAGGAGATATGATGAGAGCCATGTATAAATATGTGAGAGGAAGCCACAGGGAGGAGGAGGGAGCAAGCTTGTTTTCTGCTTCCTTGGGGACTAGGACGCGGAACAATGGCTTCAAACTACAAGAGAGGAGATTCCATCTGAACATTAGGAAGAACTTCCTGACTGTGAGAGCCGTTCAGCAGTGGAACTCTCTGCCCCGGAGGGAGTGTGGTGGAGGCTCCTTCTTTGGAAGCTTTGAAGCAGAGGCTGGATGGCCATCTGTCAGGGGTGATTTGAATGCAATATTCCTGCTTCTTGGCAGAATGGGGTTGGACTGGATGGCCCATGAGGTCTCTTCCAACTCTTTGATTCTATGATTCTATGATTCTATAAGTTGGCCCATACCTGTGTTAGGAGTATGTCGTCCACATACTGAAGGATGTCATCCATGTACTGAAGCAATTGTGGGAGTTGAAGTCCAAAACACCTGCAGGGAGGGCCCAAGTTTGCCCATGTCTGTGCTAGGAGTATGTCATCTACATACTGAAGGATGTCGTCCACGTACTGATGGAACTGTGGGAGTTAAAGTCCAAAGTTAAGTTTTAGTTGTTAGTTAGGTGATCCCTCGTTGTCCGAGTAGGATAATCCTCCAGGGTGGGTCCGTAGGTGACTACAGAGCCCTCTTCTTGATCTGCATCTTCTCCCTTCCACAGTGAGGACATCGGTTTCCAGGTGGAAGGCGGTCCCGGTCGGGTTGGCTTGATGCACCTTTCTCTTGGTACGTTTCTCTCTTCCGCCCTCCATTCATGCCTCTTCAAATTCTGCAGCACTGCTGGTCACAGCTGACCTCCAGCTCGAGCATTCAAAGTCCAAAACACCTGGAGGGAATGCCGAAGTTTGCCCATGCCTGTCCTTTGAAGCCAATGCTAAAAAATAAATAACTACTCTCAAACTAAGGATTGCACAATTAAACAGGATATAACACTTTCAAACCAGGAACAGAAAACGTTTCACATTGTGTTCCGTAGTGTTATTGCTGTATTCCATAAGGAAGCCAGCCGGCTGCCTGCAGAGCCGGACCAGTGGGTGTCAGGATCACTGCCCATTGCTCCCATTTTGCACTGGGACACCATTCAGGGAGTGCCTTTGGGCATCAGGGCAACACTTCGGTATGCATATACTTCCCTCCTAATACTGACCATGAAAGCAGGCTCCAGCCAGCTTTGCGTGGGCAAAGTTTGGCATTCCCTCCAGGTGTTTTGGACTTTGAATGCTCGAGCTGGAGGTCAGCTGTGACCAGCAGTGCTGCAGAATTTAAAGAGGCATGAATGGGCTATCCCTGTGCACATGGAACACATTGCAAGGATTCTCACCTCACTTTGGGTTCAAGCAGAAGCAGAAGAGAGTGTGTGTTTTCTCCTAATGTGGAGAAAGAGGATGGGGCATTTCCTCCAGACTCCAAACAGCACTTCCTTTCTTCCTTCCTTTCCATGGACTTGTGCTGGCCTCTCACTCCACTTGCGTCCCTTGTGGATGTTCTGGATGCACACAATCCAATGCTCTCTTCCTGTGGAAACGGACTTTTCCGGAGCTTCCTTTGCAAAGCCCTCTTGCAGAGATCCTCCTCAGTGGTGGTCTTACTGGCTGGAGCCTGCTTTCATGGTCGGTATTAGGAGAGAACTATATGCATACCGAAGTGTTGCCCTGATGCCCAAAGGCACTCCCTGAATGGTGTCCCAGTGCAAAATGGGAGCAATGGGCAGTGATCCTGACACCCACTGGTCCAGCTCTGCAGGCAGCTGGCTGGCTTCCTTATGGAATTTATTTATTTATTTATTTATTTATTAGGTTCTTGTGGGTTTTTTCTGGCTATATGTCCATGTTCCAGA
Source organism: Anolis sagrei (assembly GCF_037176765.1). NCBI lineage: Eukaryota > Metazoa > Chordata > Lepidosauria > Squamata > Anolidae > Anolis > Anolis sagrei. Next base: position 1,608,372 of record NC_090023.1, read on the forward strand.
GGCATTTTCTCCTGACGTTTCGCCTGCATCTATGGCAAGCATCCTCAGAGGTAGTGAGGTCTGTTGGAATTAGGAAAATGGGGTTTATATATCTAATTTCCTAATTCCAACAGACCTCACTACCTCTGAGGATGCTTGCCATAGATGCAGGCGAAATGTCAGGAGAGAATGCCTCTGGAACATGGCCATATAGCCCGAAAAAAACCCACAAGAACCTAGTGATTCCAGCCATGAAAGCCTTTGACAATACATATTTATTTATTGTTCGAACTTCTATGCGGCAACTCCCCTGGGGCTCGGAGCGGCTTACAAGAATGGCTGAAATCGAACACAATTTAAAAGTAATTTAAAACAATTTAAACACAACAATATCAAAGATCAAAGGCCTGTCGAAACTATGTCTTACATGCCCTTCGGAAAGCTGGTAAGTCCCGCAAGGCACGGACTTCAGGTGGCAGAGTATTCCAGAGTGAGGGTGCCACTGCTGTGAAGGCTCTGCGCCTGGTTGCTGTTAGACGCAAGGTCTTGACACTGGGGACTTCCAATAGATCTTGGTCCTCAGAGCGGAGGGATCTCTGGGGTTGGGAGGGTGTGAGGCGGTCCCTCGGGTAGAATCATAGAATCATAGAATCATAGAATCAAAGAGTTGGAAGAGACCTCATGGGCCATCCAGTCCAACCCCATTCTTCCAAGAAGCAGGAATATTGCATTCAAATCACCCCTGACAGATGGCCATACAGCCTCTGCTTAAAAGCTTCCAAAGAAGGAGCCTCCACCACACTCCGGGGCAGAGAGTTCCACTGCTGAACGGCTCTCACAGTCAGGAAGTTCTTCCTCATGTTCAGATGGAATCTCCTCTCTTGTAGTTTGAAGCCATTCTTCCATTGCGTCCTAGTCTCCAGGGAAGCAGAAAACAAGCTTGCTCCTTCCTCCTCCTCCCTGTGGCTTCCTCTCACATATTTATACATGGCTCTCATCATGTCTCCTCTCAGCCTTCTCTTCTTCAGGCTAAACATGCCCAGGTCCTTAAGCCGCTCCTCATAGGGCTTGTTCTCCAGACCCTTGATCATTTTAGTCGCCCTCCTCTGGACACATTCCAGCTTAGAGTCAATATCTCTCTTGAATTGTGGTGCCCAGAATTGGACACAATATTCCAAGTGTGGTCTAACCAGAGCAGAATAGAGCATGGGTAGCATGACCTCCCTGGATCTAGACACTAGGCTCCTCTTGATGCAGGCCAAAATCCCATTGGCTTTTTTTGCCGCCACATCCCATTCCTGGCTCATGTTCCCCTTCCTCCCCACGAGGACTCCAAGATCTTTTTCACACGTACTGCTCTCGAGCCAGGCATTGTCCCCCATTCTGTATCTTTGCATTTCATTTTTTCTGCCAAAGTGGAGTCTCTTGCATTTGTCACTGTTGAACTTGCAAGGCCTTCAAGGCCTTCAAGGTGAGTCCCATCCCTTTGGAAGTGATCCGGTGCTCAATGGGTAACCAATGCAGCTGGAGTAAGATTGGGGTGATGTGGCATCCTCATCGGAATTCCCACCTAAATTTTGTACCAACTTGAGCTTCCGGATCACCAACAGAGGAAGGCCAATGTAGAGGGCGTTACAGTAGTCCAGTCTTGAGATGACCGTGGCCTGGATCACCGTAGCCAGGTCGTCCCTGGACAGGGAAGGGTCAGCCGTCTAGCCTGCCGCAGGTGAAAGAAAGAAGGCGGTTCTGCTCACGGCGGAGAGAGACCTGGGCCTCCATCCTCAGCAGAGGGTCCAAAAGGACTCCCAGACTCTTGACCAACGAGGACGGGCGTTGCGCCTCGCCATTCAAGATAGGCAGCTGGACGTCCCCACTGCCCGGGTGACCCAGCCATAGGATCTCCGTCTTTGCTGGATTCACCCTCAACCTGCTGGCACGCAGCCATCCAGTCACGGCCTCAATGAGGCACTGATGTAAACAATCGGGTCCAGAGTCCGGTCGGCCTTCCATCTTCCGCACCAGCTGAGTGTCATCGGCGTACTGGTCACACTCCAGACCAAAACCTCGAACCAGCTGAGCAAGTGGGCGCATAGAGATGTGAAACACCAGAGGGGAGAGAATGGCCCCCTGAGGAGGAACCCCACAAGAGAGAGAGAGAGAGGGGACCTCTCAGAGACCAGGCCTCCCCTCTCCACTCGCTGTCCACGGTTGTGAAGGAAGGAGGGGAGCCAGTTCAAAGCTCTCCCCCTGACTCCGGTGAGTCAAGAGATTGTGGTGGACTGTGTCCAATGCTGCTGTGAGATCCAATCACACAAACAGTGCTGACCTGCCCTGGTCAAGCTGGCATCGAAGGAATACAGCAATAACACTACGGAACACAATGTGAAACGTTTTCTGTTCCTGGTTTGACAGTGTTATGTCCTGTTTAATTGTGCAATCCTTAATTTGAGAGTAGTTATTTATTTTTTTAGCACTAGCTTCAAAGGACAGGAAAGGAGATTCCACCTGAAGATTAGGAAACCTGTGAGAGCTGTTCAGCAGTGGAACTCTCTGCCCCAAAGTGTGGCGGAGGCCCCTTCTATGGAGGCTTTGAAACAGAAGCTGGATGGGTTGTTGTAGGTTTTCCTAGCTATATGGCCATGTTCTAGAGGCATTCTCTCCTGACGTTTCGCCTGCATCTATGGCAAGCATCCTCAGAGGTCTGTTGGAACTAGGAAAAAGGGTTTATATATCTGTGGAATAATGACCAGGGTGGGACAAGGAACTCTTGTCTGCTGGAGCTAGGTGTGAATGTTTCAATTGACCACCCTGATTAGCATTTCATATCTTGGAAGTGCCTGGGGGGATCTTTTTTTGAGAGGTGATTTGATGTGCCTGGATGGCCATCTGTTGAGGGTGCTTTGAATGTGATTGTCCTACTTCTTGGCAGAATGGGGTTGGACTGGATGATGGCCCACCAGGTCTCTTCCAACTCTAGGATCCTATGAAACCACACAACCCCCCAGTGACACCACTGGCTCTGCAACATCTGTTTTGCACAAAACTGCAAGGGAATTGCTCTCCTCTGCCGTCACCGGGTTGGAGTAGGTTTCCAACCAATTGTGTAGCCTGTTGTCGACCTTTGCAGCCCAAAAGACAGTTGCATCTGTCAAGTAGGAAAATTAGGTACCACCTTAAAGTGTGGGGAGGCTAAATTAACTGATTTATGAGGCCATAAAGAAGACTCTAACAAAGCATTCCAGCGGGGAAGCATGCGGGGAATGCGGAAGTGCTTCATCAGCGTCGCAGATGGACAATGACAGCTCCCCGGCGGCCAGAAAAAAACTTAAATAGCCTCTGTGTATGTCTGTATATGTTTGTATGTCAAAATTGGCATTGTACATATTAGAATCACAGAGTTGGAAGAGACCCTCAGAGGTCATCTAGTCCAACCCCCTTCTGCCATGGTGGATGGTGCTCACAGGAGAGCATTACGCAAGCTGCCTGTTCTTTAGGCATGCTCAGGGTGCATGCAAGCAGGCACATGTGTGCATGAACAACGTGGCTTTGGCTTTGGCAGGGAGTGCCTTGGCTTACCCGTGCCCCAACTTGCCTGCCTCCCCTGGAGCCTTCAGAAAGCCCTTCCTCGTGTTCAGTGGGATCTCCTTTCCTGTGATTTGAACCCATGGCCCCATTGAGTCCTAGTTTCCAGGTCAGCAGAAACTATACCTTGCTCCCTCTCCTGTCTCCTCTCAACCTTCTCTTCTGGAGGCTCCAGAGGTCCAGCTCTCTCAGCTGCTCCTCATATACATAGGTTATGTCTTCTGACCTTGGCTCCTGTTCCTCCCAATGGTGCAGAGCGCATGGGGAAAGGGGCCCAGCATCTCCCAACCAGCTCTGCTATGCGCTTGGGCACTTTAGATCTAAGAAAGTAATGCTCCCCATGCTCTATTCCGCTTTGGTTAGACCACTTTACCTGGAATATTGTGTCCAATTCTGGGCACCACAATTCAAGAGATATTGACAAGCTGGAATGTGTCCAGAGGAGGGCGACTATAATGATCAAGGGTCTGGAGAACAAGCCCTATGAGGAGCGGCTTAGGGAACTGGGCATGTTTAGCCTGAAGAAGAGAAGGCTGAGAGGAGATATGATAGCCATGTATAAATATGTGAGAGGAAGCCACAGGGAGGAGGGAACAGATCAGGGGTCTGGAGAACAAGTCCTATGAGGAGCAGCTTAAAGAGCTGGGCATGTTTAGTCTGAAGAAGAGAAGGCTGAGAGCAGATATGATAGCCATGTATAAATATGTGAGAGGAAGCCACAGGGAGGAGGAGGGAGCAAGCTTGTTTTCTGCTTCCCTGGAGACTAGGACGCAATGGAAGAATGGCTTCAAACTGCAAGAGAGGAGATTCCATCTGAACATGAGGAAGAACTTCCTGACTGTGAGAGCCGTTCAGCAGTGGAACTCTCTGCCCCGGAGTGTGGTGGAGGCTCCTTCTTTGGAAGCTTTTAAACAGAGGCTGGATGGCCATCTGTCAGGGGTGATTTGAATGCAATATTCCTGCTTCTTGGCAGAATGGGGTTGGGCTGGACGGCCCATGAGGTCTCTTCCAACTCTTGGATTCTAGGATTCTATGATTCTATGACTTTGCTCTGGTGCTGGTGGTCAGGATGGCAGGGTTTTGCAACCTTTTGCCATTCAGGAGCTTGATGGCAACTCATCACTCAAATGACACATGCATGCACATACAGATACATACACACACATATATACACATACACATATGTGCATAAACACACGCACATATACATACAAATATATGCAAATGCATACACATATATACAAACATACACATACACACATATATATACATACACATATATACGCATACATACATACATATTTATATACACACATACATGTATACACGTACACATATATACACATATATACATACACACACACATATATACACATACACATATGTGCATAAACACACGCACATATACATACAAATATATGCAAATGCATACATATATACAAACATACACATACACACATATATACATACACATATATACGAATACACACATACATATATATACACACATACATGTATACACAAATACATATATACACATTCATATATATACGCATACATATACACATACATACACACATACATACACACAAACATACACATACACATTTATAGGCATACACACAAACATACACATACCCATTTATAGGCATACACACATATATACACATATATACAGAAATATACACATATACACAAATACATATATACACACACACATATATACACATGCATACACACAAATATACACATACACATATATACGCATACATATACATACACACATATACACATACATACACACATACATATAAACACATATATACACACAAATATACACATACACATTTATACACATACATATACATACACACATATACACATACACACATACACATATACATATACATACACACAAATATACACATACACATTTATACGCATACATATACATACACACATATACACATACATACACACAAATATACACATACACATTTATAGGCATACGCACATATATACACATATATACAGAAATATACACATATACACAAATACATATACACACACACATACATTCACACACATACATATATACACATACATTCACACACATACATATATACACATACATTCACACAAATATACACATACATTCACACAAATATACACATACACATTTATACGCATACACACATATACACATATATACACATCCATACACCCACCCACCCTGGTGTTCCTGCCCATGCACAGAGAGACGCCAGACTCAGTTGTGGCAGAATGGGATCTTTACTGACAAGAGCTGTTCTGCAAAGACAACGCAGCCAAAGACGGTCAGCGCATGCCCCCCCCCCCCAATAACCCCCAACAGAAGGCGGGAGAAGGGCGCATGGCAACAGGGGGTGTATCGTCCCCGTCCCCCCCCCCCCCCCCCCCCCAAATCTGGCAGACAGAACCCGGCTTCCCCAGCAAGACTTTCTTTATTTGGTTTCAAGTGGTTCTGAAGTCACTCAATCTGGAAGTGATTAAGACAGGAAGGAAGAAGGCAGCGTGGTTCAGGCATCAAGGCCAAGGGGGGTGCTATGGCTGACGGCCCCCCACCCTTTTTCCCCAAAGGAAGGGCTTGGGTCAGGGCCTCCGGAGCAGGGGGGGGGGAATCTCCTTTTGCTACATACCCCCCCCCCGCCAATTCCTTTGCTTAAATGCTTCCACTGACTTTAGTGGCATGGCAGTGGGGCACTGGGGAAGGGTCTCTGGGCCCCCACCCCATTTAGGAACCAGGGGGAGCTCACTTCTCAACACAAGCCAAGGATGGAGTTGCAGACCATTCACAACACATCTTGCACCTGATTTGAGCCGAGCCAAAACGGGGTCCAGTTGGTGGAAGGGCAGCTTTGAGTCTCCCATCCCTCAAAAGAAGCACATTTCCTCCATTGGGTGCCATTGGGTGCCCTATGTGGTTGGGAATTGTGGGCATTGAACCCAGTGTCCCATATGCAGTTGGGAATTGTGGGCGTTCGAGTCCAAAACACCTGGAGGGCCAAAGTTTGCCCATGCCTGCTATAGACAGGGCCAGCCCTAGTTAATTTTCAAGTGTAAGCGGGTCTGTCTCAAGAACGCCCCCTGGGGATGTGCGCTATACGCAAATGCTTATCTTGCCTATTGCTTCAGCCACCCCTGGCTTTAACTGGTTTTGGACCCAAGCATGGAATGGGGCAGAAGGGGTGGCTTAAGGCAAGGCTTGGCACTATTTCCAACACAATGGAGGCCGCCCACAACACTCTCCCCTCATGCAAATGTTCTTCTCCCATTTTGGGAAGGACCTCTGCTTCAATCCTGGGAGAGACCTGGATGGAGTTAATTCCTCTCGCTCTGCTTGGGAATAGGAATAGCAAACCGCCCCTCAGGAAATCGGCATAATTTCAGGGTCACCCCTGTGCCACTGTGCCCACCCCCCCCCCCCAAGGGCCCGTCATAGGGGGGTCTCCTGCTTGTATTCATATCCACAGGTGGGGCCTTCGAATTGCAGTTTGATGGCAGCCTTAAGGTGCAGATGGGAGTCCAGGGTGTCGATGGAGAGCAGGGGCTCCCCAGACCCTTCCTCCTTGCCGCCACGCTTGCCTTGCGGGGGGCTCACGGTCCGGTTCCGTCGGGGCAGAGACTGCTGCTGGATCTGCTGCACAAATGCCACGCTGTCCAGGGGCACCGTTTGGGCAGTGGCCAAAGAGTGGAAGGTGGAGGAGGAGGAGCCAGGGCAGGAGGAGGTGGCCAAAGGGGAGCCCTGGCGTTTGATTGCGGGGAGGGGGCTGCCGGCCGAGGAGCCAGAAGATGAGGGAGTGTTGCCCGGCGAGCCCCGCTGCCACCGCTCCAGCAGCCGGAGCACACCCCGGTGGCCTTGTCTGGCGGCCATGTTGGCCGGGGAGCGCCCCGCCTGGTCCAGGATATTGGGACTGGCCCCGTTTTCCAGCAGGACCTTGACTACTGCGATGTGACCCTCCTGAGCAGCGATGCCCAGTGCCGTGGCTCCTTGGTTGCAAGCATGGTCCGGCTGGGCCCCCCTGTCCAGCAAGAGGCGGGCTACCCCTGCGTGGCCCCTCCAGGCGGCAAGGTGCAGGGCTGAGCGGCGCTCCGCATCCAAGGCATCCGCGTCGGCCCCATAGCTCAGCAGCAGTCGCGCCATCTCCTCCTCTCCATGCCAGCAGGCCACATGAAGGGCAGTGCGACCCTGGGCATCCCTCCCCTCTGGACTGGCTCCATTCTCCAGCAGCAGCTCCGCCATCTCGGCCCGGCCCTCCAGCACCAGTAGGTACAGCGTGGGCCGGCTCTCCGCGTCCGAGAGATTGGTCTCCGCCCCTTTGCGCAGAAGCAGCTCCGCCGTGGCACGGTGCCCACCCAACGCAGCCAGAGCCAAGGCCGACAGCCCGTCGTGGCCCCGGCGGTCAATGGGGGAGCCCCGCTCCAGCAGGAGGCGCACCGCCTCTGTCCGGCCCTCCTGCGCGGCCAGCATCAGCGGGACACGGCCATCACGGTTCGGTTCCCCTGGCCGGGCACCGGCCTCCAGCAGAGTGGCACAGGTCCTAGCGTGGCCCTGCCAGGCCGCCAGGTGCAGCGGGGTCCAGCCCAGACTGTCCCGGTGGTTCTCGTCCAAGCCCCGTGCCAGCAGCGCCCGCACCGCTGCCTCGCTACCCGTCCCGGCTGCCACCCCCAGCGCCGTTCGGCCTTCGCCATCCAGCACATCCACAGCCGCCCCCCAGAGTAGTAGGGCGTCCACCACAGAACGGTGGCCCATGGAGGAAGCGGCCAGTAGTGGCGTGCATCCTGTGTTGTCCGCCTCGTCCACATCAGCCCCAGCCTCCAGCAACAGCTCCACCACATCCGCGTGGCCCTCATACGCAGCCACCAACAAAGGGGTCATCCCGTCGCGGTCAGCATGCCCTGGAGAGGCCCCATAGTCCAAGAGCAGTTCCACCACCTTGGCATAGCCACGGCTGGCTGGTACACAGAGAGCCGCCACAGAAAGAGCCGTCCGGCCATCCACATCAGTGTGATCCACGTGAGCCCCGTGAGCCAGGAGCAGTGCCACAATCTCTCTGTGGCCCATGTAGGCGGCTGCAATCAGCGCCGTCCTCCCTTCAGTGTCAGCCCGGTTGACATCGGCACCATGCTCCAACAGTGTGGCAACGATGTCCTCGTGGCCACCCCAGGCTGCCGCTCGCAAGGCAGTTCTGCCCTCGGTATCGGTGGAGTCCACGTTGGCACCTGCCCTCAGCAGCACCCCCACAGCCTCACTGTGCCCGCCCCAGGCTGCTGCCCGCAGCGCCGTCCACCCTTCGCGGTCCGGGCGGTCGACCTCAGCGCCATTGGCCAGGAGGCAAATCAGGACCTTGGTGTGGCCCTGGCGGGCAGCCAAGGTCATGGGGGTCTGTCCATGCCGGTCGGGGGTTTCAGTGCGAGCCCCACGTGCCAGGAGCAGTCCTGCTACCTCGTGGTTGCCACTGTGGGCGGCACTGGCCAGCAACGTCCTCCCATTGAGGTCCCTCTGGTCGACACTGGCCCCGTTCTCAAGTAGCAGCCGGACCGAGTCCTCGCGCTCCAAGGCATGCTGCAGCGAGGGACCTGGGCCCCTGTTCCCCAACTGGGCCCCTGCCAGCACCAGCAGCTCCAGCACGTCAGGCTCCAGAGGTTGCTCACCGGGCTCCAGGCAGCGTTCTAGAGGGGCCCCACACCACAGCAGCCAGAGGGCCAGTTGCCACGGCTCCAGGGCTAGCTCCGCCTGCAGCAAGTGTCGGACCAGCTGGCGGACTCCTTCGGGGCTGAGGGTCGGGGCCCGGCACGAGGCGCTCATGGCCAGAGCTGCGTGACCCAGGGCTGGACGGCAGAGGTACTTCTGGGTACAGTGCTTGACATCACAGAGCCACTCGGCGAAGCTGGCGTGGAAGAGAAGGCAAGTGCCGCCGGGCCCCTCCCGCAGCAGTGGCCCCAAGGCTCCCAGGCGGGCTTCAAACTCCTCCCGGGGTGAGGGACGGAGTGTCCAGGTGGCGGCATAGAGTTCCCCTGGACGGAGAGGCCGAGGGGCAGCCAGGAGGACCTCCAGCAGTGGGCGGACAAGGGCAAAACCATGGCCAGGGAAGAGGCGCTGGCAGAGCCAGAGGTAGAGACCAAAGAGGGTGCCGGGGATGTGGCGCGCCTCCCGCAGGGTGACCAGCTCAGCCGCCACACCGTCCAGGACCCGTTCCAGGTAGAGCAGGCAACCGTTGCTTTTGATGTGCAGCTGGCTCAGGGCCTCGGCCGTCTGTGGGGTCAAGTGCCGGCGCAGAGCCTCCTCGCGCCCCAGGCGGGCCAGGATGTATTGCTGGACGTCGCCCACCACCGGCTCCCGTCTGAGGTCATCCAGGCACAGCCGCTGGAAATCTGCAATGGGAGGGATGGAGAGGAGGGGCAAGGGATTGGAGAGACAGAGATTTTGTAAGTGTTGTGGCCGAGATGTTCCCTGATGATGAGGATGATGGGATTCAGATTCCTGGCTCTTTTTCTGTGCCTCAGATCTCTGGGCCTGCTTCTAGGTCTTTTTCTGAGGCTCCCACAGACAGTGGAGAGTCAACAACACAGCGGTTCTCAGAAGAAAAGAATTTTAACAAAGGAGATAGCGAACAGGTGGGGAGGCTTTTGCCTCCTTCCCACGCTGATGCTGAAAGTGCAGAAAGCCTTGATAGTGACCTGACCCGGCAGGCTTGTCTTGATTTGCGGGTCAGACGGACTTCTCGCCTGGCTGGCAGACGGGAAGCCAGCTCAGGCCAAGGTCATCGCAATGCTTTCATGTTGGTGAGAGCATAACGTTTTCATGTTAGAAAGGTATTTAGGCTTCTTGCAAACTAAGGGAAAGCGTCAGTTCAATGTAGCTTATTAGCCTGAAAGCTTCATGGAATACCTTAGCTGGCAAGCAGCACGCTTGGGATTTCTTGCATTGTGATTCTTGGGGCAATTGTTTCATTGATTGTACCTTGTTTTTACCTAAAGATCTTTGGAACTGTATTCTGCATTTTACCCGAATCTTTGGAAGTTTGCAATGTTTATTCTTTATTTTGACTTGGATTTTTTTCCTCAATAAACTGTAAAACTACAGCTCTTGTGTGGTGGTGTTTGGAAGCAAGGTGAAGCTTACTCTGAGTTGCAACAATAATAATGTCTTGGGAATGTTTTTTTCCACCAATCCACCAATCAATTAATATCTCAATTAAAGAGGAGGGAGGGAGTGAAAGAGGGAGCAGGATAGCACTGCCAGGAACAGCAGGAGAGGAAAAGTGGGTGAAGAGTCAGCATGCATTGTCGAAGGCTGTCATGGCCGGAATCACTGGGTTGCTGTAAGTTTTCAGGGCTGTATGGCCATGTTCTGGAAGCATTCTCTCCTGACATTTCGCCTGCATTTATTGAGATATCAGAATGACTTAGAAGAGATGGGAGGGGGAAGCACAGGAGAACTGTTTTGGAAAATAGGATTATTTTGGAACAGAGAGGCACCAAAGTGAAGGGCAGAAGCTGGGAGAAGTGCAAAGAAGGAAAAGGGGGAAAGGTCTGATATTGTGTGTGTGTGTGTGTGTGTGTGTGTGTGTGTGTGCAGGTTTACTTCACTTTACTCTGGTCAACTATAAAACCCATGATACAGATCGCTCTGACTCTTGCACCCACCCTTTAGTGTTATTCTGCAAATTAAATTATCTATATAAATACAAAGGTAATGTTCGTTTGTGGGATTAACATAACTTAAAAACCACTGGACGAATTGACACCAAATTTGGACACTACGCCCCTAACAGACCAACGAGTGACCATCACTCATAAAAAAAACCCCGCAAAACAGCAGAAAGGACTTAAAAACCCCAAAACAGCTACATGACATACAGAAAAAAAGGGAAGGGGGGGGGAGGAAGGGCAGAAAGAAAGAAAGAAAGAAAGAGCAAGAAAGAAGGAAAGAAAGAAAGGAAGGAAGGAAGAAAGAGCAAAAAAGAAGGAAAGAGGGAAGGAAGCATGGAAGCAAACAGCAAAAGACGGAAGGAAAGAGGCAGAGAAGGAAGGAAGGAGAGAAAAAGGAAGAAAAAGAAAAAAGGGGAAAAGAAGGAATGAGGTAGAAAAGGAAGGAAGGAGAGAAAGAAAGTAAAAGGGAAGAAAGGAAAGAGGGAGCAAAGGAAGGAGGGAAAGGAGGAGAGAAAGAGGGTGGGAAGGAAAGAATGAAATAGAGAAGGAAGCGTGGAAGCAAAGAGCAAAGGAAGGAAGGAAAGAGGCAGAGAAGGAAGGAAGGAGAGAAATAGGAAGGAAAAGAAATAGGGGGAAGGAAAGAGGGAAGAAAGGAAGGAGGGGAAGGAGGAGAGAAAGAGGGAGGGAAGGAAAGAAGGAAATAGAGAAGGAAGCATGGAAGCAAAGAGCAAAGGAAGGAAGGAAAGCGGCAGAGAAGGAAGGAAGGAGAGAAAGAGGAAAGAAAAGAAATAAGGGGAAGGAAGGAAAGAGGGAGCAAAGGAAGGAGGGAAAGGAGGAGAGAAAGAGGGAGGGAAGGAAAGAAGGAAATAGAGAAGGAAGCGTGGAAGCAAAGAGCAAAGGAAGGAAGGAAGGAAAGAGGCAGAGAAGGAAGGAAGGAGAGAAAGAGGAAGGAAAAGAAATAAGGGGAAGGAAGGAAAGAGGGAGCAAAGGAAGGAGGGAAAGGAGGAGAGAAAGAGGGAGGGAAGGAAAAAAGGAAATAGAGAAGGAAGCGTGGAAGCAAAGTGCAAAGGAAGGAAGGAAAGCAGCAGAGAAGGAAGGAAGGAGAGAAAGAGGAAGGAAAAGAAATAGGGGGAAGGAAGGAAAGAGGTAGAGAAGGAAAAAAGGAGAGAAAGAGGAAGGAAAAGAAATAGGGGAAGGATGGAAAGAGGTAGAGAAGGAAGGAAGGAGAGAAAGAGGAAGGAAAAGAAATAGGGGAAGGAAGGAAAGAGGTAGAGAAGGAACGAAGGAGAGAAAGAGGAAGGAAAAGAAATAGGGGAAGGAAGGAAAGAGGTAAAGAAGGAAGGAGAGAAAGAGGAAGGAAAAGAAATAGGGGAAGGAAGGAAAGAGGTAGAGAAGGAAGGAAGGAGAGAAAGAGGAAGAAAAGAAATAGGGGAAGGAAGGAAAGAGGTAGAGAAGGAAGGAGAGAAAGAAGAAGGAAAAGAAATAGGGGAAGGAAGGAAAGAGGTAGAGAAGGAAGGAAGGAGAGAAAGAGGAAGGAAAAGAAATAGGGAAAAGGAATGAAAGAGGTAAAGAAGGAAGGAAGGAGAGAAAGAGAAAGGAAGGAAGGAGAGAAAGAGGAAGGAAAAGAAATAGGGGAAGGAAGGAAAGAGGTAGAGAAGAAAGTAAGGAGAGAAAGAATGGAAAAGAAATAGGAGAAGGAAGGAAGGAAAGAGGTAGAGAAGGAAGGAAGGAGAGAAAGAGGAAGAAAAGAAATAGGGGAAGGAAGGAAAGAGGTAGAGAAGGAACAAAGGAGAGAAAGAGGAAGGAAAAGAAATAGGGGGAAGGAAGGAAAGAAATAGAGAAGGAAGGAGAGAAAGAGGAAGGAAAAGAAATAGGGGGAAGGAAGGAAAGAGGTAGAGAAGGAAGGAAGGAGAGAAGGAATGAAGAAAAGGGAAGGAAGAAAGGAAAGAGGGAGCAAAGGAAGGAGGGAAAGAAGGAGAGAAAAAGAGAGGGATGGTTGACCACAGCAACGCGTGGCGGGTCCAGCTAGTTGTATATTAAATCTCCTATTTCTAGTGTCTGATTGAAAATAAGGAACTAGAGATTTTGGGGGTCACTGAGCCTCAACAGAATGACCCAAGCCCAAACAGAAATGGGGAAGCCCCCTGTACAGAAGTGTTTATTATAATGTGTTTAAAACTGTATTTGTGTTTTACATTGGTTGCCTATGGCTGGAGCGGCCCAGCTGTGAGAGATATGTTGCCATGGAAACAAGGCAGAAGAGGAGGTGGGAGGAGCTTAGAGAGAAAAAGGTTTGAAAGTGACAGTTAAGTTTCAGTGAGGAGGAAGAGACCCTGAGAGAGAGCAGAGTCAGATAGGGACTCTGAGAGAGTAACTCAGTCAGGAGGAAGAGACCCTGAGAGAGAGCAGAGTCAGATAGGGACTCTGAGGAGTGAAGAAGTGTAGAGTTAGTTTAGTGTTTGTGAATATTTCTTCAGCTAGGGAGCTGAAGGGTAAAACCTCGTTAGATTACTTTGGTTAAAAGAACTAACTGAGGCTTCGTATGGTCGCCAGTCGGTGGAAGACTGGAGTTCTATTATTTGATCCAGTATAGATCAAACAGTGAGAATATTCACAGCAGGGAACACTGAATAATAGACACCTTCACCAGAGCAAGAGTTAAAAGTTGTAACATCCAAGGCTGAATTGTATCTCTACCAAGTCATATTGTAACCATCAAGTATATGCCAAGCATAACCTCTCCATATTGTAACCATCAAGTATATGCCAAGCTGAACATCTTTATATTGCAACCACAAGCTTTGTTCAACAATAAACTTGTTCTCTTTGTTATTTTAAAACCTGCCTCATCTCCACTGATTTTACGTTCGGTGCATTCCACTCTACAAAAATTACCTCACAACATAAACAGAGACTAACAGAGACTTTAATACCAGCGTCTCTATACATTATGGTGGCAGTTTAATTAACATTTGACGGAGGCTCCTTACAGTTTTGGTAATCCCATTTCGGTGGGATTAATACTTCTTCACATATTTTTGGTGGCAGACGACGGCGTAAATACTTCTTTACACCCCCCAAGCCCCCAGCCCTCTGGTCCATTGGGTCTGCTCCATCTGGGACGATCCTCTGTGTTCTCCATATCCCGGCTGAGCCCCCATGAAAAGCTACCGCTACGTTTCCAGCTAGGGTTCCAGAAAGGGAGGGGAGCAACTACTTACTGGGGAAGAGGCCCAGAACCCCCTTGCTGTGGGTCCGGGCGGTGCAGACCAGGAGCAGCCAGGGGGGCAGCAGCTGGAGGTGGCTCCCCAGGAGACAGGCGATGGTCCGGCTGGGGCCCGGCGGGGGGCCACGCTCCTCCTCCTCTTCCTCCGCCATCGTCCGGTCACTCATCCCCGCGTCCAGTGCATCCACCACCATCAACAAGGGCCTGGGTGGTGGGGGGAGGTCAAGCAAGGGCAACAGCACCGCCCTAGAGGTGTGGGGGGGGGGAGAGAGAAAGGATTTATTTGCCCCTGGGTCAAACCAAGAACGAGCAACTTGGAAATCCCTGAACAGACTCAGAAGTGGAGTGGGCAGATCAAAAGACAACCTAGCAAAATGGCACGGCCTAGAAGAATCCCACTCCTTGTGTGACTGTGGAGCAGAACAGACAACTTTGCATTTGTACGCTTGTCCTCCATGTCCTGCCTCATGTACAGAGGAAGAATTGTTGGAGGCTACAGACAATGCAGTTGCTGTTGCCCGTTTTGAGTCAAAAGATATTTAGCTACTTGTGCTCCTTCTTCTATTCAAATCTATTCTATTCAAAGAACTTCCTGACTGTGAGAGCCGTTCAGCAGTGGAACTCTCTGCCCCGGAGTGTGGTGGAGGCTCCTTCTTTGGAAGCTTTTCAGCAGAGGCTGGATGGCAATCTGTCAGGGGTGATTTGAATGCAATATTCCTGCTTCTTGGCAGAATGGGGTTGGAATGGATGGCCCAGGAGGTCTCTTCCAACTCTTGGATTCTATGATTCTATATTAGAAACCAATACTTTCTCATTACTTTTCTGGGCACCACAATTCTGGGCACCACAATTCAAGAGAGATATTGGCAAGCTAGAATGTGTCCAGAGGAGGGCGACTAAAACTGTCAAGGGTCTGGAGAACAAGCCCTATGAGGAGCGGCTTAAGGAGCTGGGCATGTTTAGCCTGAAGAAGAGTAGGCTGAGAGGAGATATGATGGCCATGTATCAATACGTGAGGGGGAGCCACAGGGAGGAGGAGGGAGCAAGCTTGTTTTCTGCTTCCTTGGAGACTAGGACGCAATGGAACAATGGCTTCAAACTACAAGAGAGGAGATTCCATCTGAACACGAGGAAGAACTTCCTGACTGTGAGAGCTGTTCAGCAGTGGAACTCCCTGAGTGCAGAGTGTGGTGGAGGCTCCTTCTTTGGAAGCTTTTAAACAGGGGCTGGATGGCCATCTGTCAGGGGTGCTTTGAATGTGGTTTTCCTGCTTCTTGGCAGAATGGGGTTGGACTAGATGGCCCATGAGGTCTCTTCCAACTCTTTGATTCTATGATTCTATTTTTATCAGTTTTATACTAATTTATGCAATACTTTTGATACAAAAGAATAATAATAATCATCCTCATTATTACTATGTTTATCTTTGTTTACACCCTACTTTTACTCTCCAGAAGGAGACTCTAAGCAAATATAGTGAGAGTAGGGCTGGGCGGTTTCGTTTTGTAATTTCGTAATTCGTTAAAAATTCGTTATTTTTTTTTTATAACGAAGCGATATTGAACCATTCAGGAGCAACTAAAAAACAAAACAATTTTTCCAATTTGTTTCATAATTATTTCGGAATTGATTCGTTATTGATTCGTTATTATTTCCGCATGTCTGGTGCAAGTTTTAGGGTTGCTGTTTGTTTTCTCAGTGAAAAAATATATAATTACCACACCAACAGTCAACAACAGAGGGAGAGGGAAGCTTCAGAAGTTTTTTTAGCATATTGCGCGATCGCGGCCGCCATTAACGAATCGATTCGTAATCGATTCGTAATTGTTTCGTAATTGTTTTATGATTTCCGAAATTTCGTAAATATCGAACTTTTTTTAAGGAAAATTTCGGAATTCTTTTAAATAACGAAACGCAAAAAACCCCCTAAAAACGAATCGAGTTTAGAAACAAATTTTTCCGTGTTTGGACAGCCCTAAGTGAGAGTGTAAGACTGTAGGATCTATCTAGCAATATTAAATAAGCACTCACAAGCCGGTTCTGCTTTGAAATGGATATATTGCTTGTATCTCTGCAGCAAAGAAAGACACGACTGACTTTTCCCCACCATTACTTCCTTTTATACACCTTTCCTGCCCATCTCCCTCTTCTTCTCAGTTTCCTTATTAGAGCTTGTTGCTTCACAAGTTCCAATACAAGGCTTCCAGCACCCTATGCTGGCTTCAAATTGTCACAGAGAGAGAACTGATTCAGCCAGGATGTCACGGAAGGAATTTATGATGTCTTCATGCCATCAGAAATTGACTCCTGACCGAGAACTCAATGGGGACTACAGAGTTATTTGTTTATTTACAGCATTTATATTCCGCCCTTCTAAGGGGACTCAGGGTGGACCACCGAACACATAATTATCAGTAGGCCTGGGTAACAACGGAAAAATTTGTTTCTAAAATCGATTCGTTTTTTGGGGGTTTTTGCATTTCGATATTTAAAATAATTACAAAATTTTCCTTTTAAAAAGTTCGATATTTACGAAATTTCGTAAATGGTAAAAAATTAATGAATCGATTTCCGAAACAATAACGAATCGATTCGTTAATGGCGGACGCGACCGCGAAATACGCTAAAAAACCTCCAAAACCTTCTGAAGCTTCCCTCTCCCTCTGTTGTTGACTGTTGGTGTGATATTATAATTTTTTTTCACTAATTAAACCATAAAACTGACCCAGACATGCGGAAATAATAACGAAACGACCTCAAAACAATAACGAAACGAATACAATAACGAAATACGAAGCATTTACAAAACGTTTTTGAAAATTCGTTTTTTTTAAATAATTGCTCCAGAATGGTTCGTTATTGTTTTGTAATTGAAAAAATTAACGAATTATTAACGAATTACGAATTAACGAAACGAAACCGCCCAGCCCTATTCCAGTGCCCTCTGCTGGCTTCAAATTGTCACAGAGAGAGAATTGATTCAGCCAGGATGATTCAGCCAGGATGTCACGGAAGGAATTTGTGATGTCTTCATGCCGTCAGAAATTGACTCCTGACCGAGAACTCAATGGGGACTACAGAGTTATTTGTTTATTTACAGCATTTATATTCCGCCCTTCTAAGGGGACTCAGGGTGGACCACCGAACATATAATTATCAGCAAACATTCAATGTCATTAGACAGACAGATAGAGGTTTCTTTTCCCCCAACTTCAGTGTCCTGGAGGTTGTGGTCGATTCTGGCCACAGGAGGGTGCTGTCGCTCCATCCTCTCTGACAGTGTTTCTCAACCTTCATCATGCCCCAACCCCTTAATATATAGTTCTTCCTGTTGTGGTGACCCCTAACCATAACATTATTTTTGTTGCCACTTCAGAACTATAATTTTGCTACTGTTATGAATCGTAATGCAAATATCTGATTACCTGATGCACCCAAATTTGAATACTGGTGGGGTTGGGGGAGGTTGATGTTGCCATTTGGGAGCTGTAGTTGCTGGGATTTATAGTTCACCTACAATCAAAGAGCATTCTGAATTCCACCAACAATGGAAATGAACCAAACTTGGCACACAGTTCTCCCATGACCAACAGAAAATACTGGAAGGGTTTGGTGGGCAGTGTCCTTTGGTTTGGGAGTTGTAGTTCACCTACATCCAGAGAGCACTGTGGACTCAAACAATGATGGATCTGGACCAAACTTGGCACGAATGCTCAATATGCCCAAATGTGAACACTGGTGGAATTTGAATACTGGTGGGGTTGGGGGAGGTCGATGTTGCCATTTGGGAGCTGTAGTTGCTGGGATTTATAGTTCACCTACAATCAAAGAGCATTCTGAATTCCACCAACAATGGAAATGAACCAAACTTGGCACACAGTTCTCCCATGACCAACAGAAAATACTGGAAGGGTTTGGTGGGCAGTGTCCTTTGGTTTGGGAGTTGTAGTTCACCTACATCCAGAGAGCACTGTGGACTCAAACAATGATGGATCTGGACCTAACTTGGCACGAATGCTCAATATGCCCAAATGTGAACACTGGAGGAGTTTGGGAGAAATAGACCTTACGATCTGGGAGTTATGGTTGCTGGGATGTATAGTTCAGCTAGAGTTAAACAGCATCGTGTACCCAACCAACAATAGAATTGGGCCAAACTTCCCACACAGAACCCCCATGACCAACAGAAAATACTGTGTTTTCTGATGGTCTTTGGTGACCCCTCTGACACCCCCTTGCGACCCCCCCCCAGGGGTCCTGACCCCCAGGTTGAGAAACACTGCCCTTAGAATCATAGAATCAAAGAGTTGGAAGAGACCTCATGGGCCATCCAGTCCAACCCCATTCTGCCAAGAAGCAGGAATATTGCATTCAAACCACCCCTGACAAATGGCCATCCAGCCTCTGTTTAAAAGCTTCCAAAGAAGGAGCCTCCACCACACTCCGGGGCAGAGAGTTCCACTGCTGAACGGCTCTCACAGTCAGGAAGTTCTTCCTCATGTTCAGGTGGAATCTCCTCTCTTGTAGTTTGATCACAGACTTCCTCCTTCTTTTAATCACCGGCATTTTCTAGCATTTCCTTTTTATGGTGTTGTGAATATCTCTCCGCTGAAGCGGTGCCTATTTTGTCTACTCACAGCTCATATCTGTTTTTGAAAGACTTAGGTGGACAGTGAGCTGGGCTGAAGGTCGGGTGCTCACCCTGACCCGGGCTTTGAAGTGCCAACTTTTCAATTGGTGAGGTCTTATTTGAAGAGATTTGCACAGTTGCGGCTTACCTGCGGAAGGCTTCGTCGGGGTCCTCCTCCTGGCCGCCCCCCTTCTGGGCCTGCAGGGCGCGGCTCAGGCGCTCTCGGGAGCCGGGCGGCAGCAGCGGGCAGCGCTGGATCTGTGCGGCCAGGCGTCGGAGGAAGCCTCGCGGGCAGCGGGTGTCGGCATCGTGGGGATGGAGGAAGTGCCAGGCCAGGGCGCTCTCCCCCAAAGCGGCCCGCCCCCCGGCCGGAGAGGAGGGCCACAGGGCTTCGGTGCAGAGGGCCGTCTTGCCGCAGCCGGGGCCCCCGGTCACCAGCACCCCCCCGCCGCCCCCCTCCAGCAGCAGCGCCAGCCGGCCCAGCGCCCACTCCCGGCCAAAGAAGGACTTGCCCCGAAGGAGGCTCCCGCAAGGGGGGTCCATGGCTGGGGGTGGCGGCGGAGGGGGGCATGGCGGCGGCGGAGGGTTTGGCAGCGGAGGGCCCAGCGAGGCTCCCGGGTGGGGGCCCAGCGCAGCCAGGAGGGAAGGAGGCCAAGGGGGGGCCCAGGGGGGTCCAAGAGGGCAAGGGAGGGGCCTGCAAGGAGAGAAGGGAGTAGCCAAACAAAGGAGGGAAAGGAGGAAGGAAGGAAGGAAGGAAGGAAGGAGTAAAGAGAAAAGGAAAGACGAGGTGGAGGGAAAGGAGGGAGGAAGAAAGGAAGGAGGGAGTGAAGGAAAAAGGAAGGAGACAGGAGCGAGGGAGGGAGAGCAGAAAGGAAAGGAAAGGAAGGAAGGAAGGAAGGAAAGAAGGAAGGAAGGAAGGAGAAAAGAGATAAGAAAAGATGAAAGGGAGAAAAGATGAAAGGAGAGAAAAGGGGAAGGAAGGAAGGAAGGAAGGAAGGAAGGAAGGAAGGAGAAAAGAGATAAGAAAAGATGAAAGGGAGAAAAGATGAAAGGAGAGAAAAGGGGAAGGAAGGAAGGAAGGAAGGAAGGAAGGAAGGAAGGAAGGAAGGAGTAAAGAGAAAAGGAAAGACGAGGTGGAGGGAAAGGAGAGAGGAAGAAAGGAAGGAGGGAGTGAAGGAAAAAGGAAGGAGACAGGAGCGAGGGAGGGAGAGCAGAAAGGGAAGGAAAGGAAGGAAGGAAGGAAGGAAGGAAAGAGTAAAGAGAAAAGGAAAGACAAGGTGGAGGGAAAGGAGGGAGGAAGAAAGGAAGGAGGGAGTGAAGGAAAAAGGAAGGAGACAGGAGCGAGGGAGGGAGAGCAGAAAGGGAAGGAAGGAAGGAAGGAAGGAAGGAAGGAAGGAGAAAAGAGATAAGAAAAGATGAAAGGGAGAAAAGATGAAAGGAGAGAAAAGGGGAAGGAAGGAAGGAAGGAAGGAAGGAAGGAAGGAAGGAAGGAAGGAAGGAGGGAGGGAGAGCAGAAAGGAAAGGAAGGAAGGAGAAAAGAGATTAGAAAAGATCAAAGGGAGAGAAAGGAGGAAAAGGGGGAAGGAAGGAGGGAAGGAGTAAAGAGAAACGGAAAGATGAGGGAGAAGGAAAGGAGGGGGGAAGAAAGGAAGGAGGGAGTGAAGGAGGAAGGAAGGAGATAGGAGAGAGGGAGGGAGAGCGGAAAGGAAAGGAAAGAAGGAAGGAAAAAGAGATAAAAGATGGAAGGGAGGGAAAAGGGGAAGGATGGAAGGTAGGTTGGAAGAAAGGAAGGAAGGAAGGAAGGAGTAAAGAGAAAAGGAAAGATGAGGGGGAGGGAAGGAGGAAGGAAGCAATGAAGGAGACAGGAGAGAGGGAAAGGAAGGAAGGAAGGAGTAAAGAGAAAAGGGAAGACAAGGTGGAGGGGAAGGAGGGAGGAAGAAAGGAAGGAGGGAGTGAAGGAAAAAGGAAGGAGACAGGAGTGAGGGAGGGAGAGCAGAAATGAAAAGGAAAGAAGGAAGGAAGGAGAAAAGAGATAAGAAAAGATCAAAGGGAGTGAAAGGAGGAAAAAGGAGAAGGAAGGAAGGAAGGAGAAAAGGGAAGATGAGAGGGAAGGAAAGGAGGGAGGAAAAAAGGAAAGAGGGAGTTAAGGAGGAAGGAAGGAGACAGGAGACAGAGGGAGAGCGGAAAGAAAAGGAAAGGAGAAAAGAGATAAGAAAAGATTAAAGGAAAGGAGGGAAAAGGGGAAGGAAGGGAAGGGGAGGAAGGAAGGAAGGAGAAAAGAGATAAGGAAAGATGGGAGGGAGAGAGGGAAGACACAGGAGAGAGGGAGGAAGAGTGGGAAGGAAAGAAAGGGAGGGAGGGAGGAGGAAAGGAGAAAAGAAATAAGAAAAGATGAAAATGAGGGAAAGGAGGGAAAGGAGAAGGAAGGAAGGAGATAGGGAAAGTTGAGAGGGAGGTAAAAAAGGAAGGAATGAGAGAAGAGATAAGGAAAGATGAGAGGGAAGGAGGGAAGAAGGGAGGAAAGAAGGAAGGAAGGAAGGAAGGAGGGAGGGAGGGAGGGAGGGAGGGAGGGAAGGGAGGGAGGGAGGGAGGGAGGGAGGGAGGGAGGGAGGAAGGAGAAAGGAAAGAGACAGGAGAGAGGGAGGGAGAGTGAAGAGGGAAGGAAAGGAAGGAAAGAGAAAAGCGATAAGAAAAATGAAAGGGAGGAAAAGGAGGGGAAGGGGAAGGAAGGAAGGAAGGAAGGAAGGAAGGAAGGAAGGAAGGAAGGAAGGAAGGAAGGAAGGGACAGAGGGAGAAAAGGGATAAGGAAAGATGAAAGGGAGAAAAAGGAGGGAGGGAGGGAGGGAGGAAAGAGAAAAGAGATATGGAAGGATGAGAAGGAAGGAAAGGAAGGAAGGAATAGAGTGTAAAACAGAAAAGAGAAGGAAAGATGGGAGGTAAGGAAGGAAAGAGGGAAGGGAGGCGTGAGGTAAGAAATAAGGAAAGAGGAGGGGAAGGAGGGAGGGAGGGAGGGAGGGAGGAAGGAAGAAAGGAAGGAAGGAAGGAAGGAAGGAAGGAAGGAAGGAAGGAAGGAAAGTGTGAGGGAGGGAGAAAAGTGATAAGACGAAAGAGAGGAAGGAAGACAAGAAGAAAGGGAGGAGAAGGGAGGGAGGGAGGGAGGGTGGAAGGAAGGAAGGAAGGAAGGAAGGAAGGAAGGAAGGAAGGAGGGAGGGAGGGAGGGAGGGAGGGAGGGACGAAAGAGATGAAGGAAGACAAGAAGAAAGGGAAGAGAAGGAAGGAAGGGAGGGAGGGAGGGAGGGAGGGAGGGAGGGAGGGAGGGAGGAAGGAAGGAAGGAAGGAAGGAAGGAAGGAAGGAAGGAAGGAAGGAGAGTGTGAGGGAGGGAGAAAAGTGATAAGATGAAAGAGAGGAAGGAAGACAAGAAGAAAGGGAAGAGGAGAAGGAAGGAAGGAAGGAAGGAAGGAGAGTGTGAGGGAGGGAGAAGAGTGATAAGACGAAATAGAGGAAGGAAGACAAGAAGAAAGGGAGGAGAAGGGAGGAAGGAAGGAAGGGAGGGAGGAGGGAAGGAAGGAAGGAAGGAAGGAAGGAAGGAAGGAAGGAAGGAAGGAGAGTGTGAGGGAGGGAGAAAAGTGATAAGACGAAAGAGAGGAAGGAAGACAAGAAGAAAGGGAGGAGAAGGGAGGAAGGAAGGAAGGGAGGGAGGAGGGAAGGAAGGAAGGAAGGAAGGAAGGAAGGAAGGAAGGAAGGAAGGAAGGAAGGAGAGTGTGAGGGAGGGAGAAAAGTGATAAGACAAAAGAGAGGAAGACAAGAAGAAAAGGAAGAGGAGAAGGAAGGAAGGAAGGAAGGAAGGAAGGAAGGAAGGAAGGAAGGAAGGAAGGAGAGTGTGAGGGAGGGAGAAAAGTGATAAGACGAAAGAGAGGAAGGAAGACAAGAAGAAAGGGAAGAGGAGAAGGAAGGAAGGAAGGAAGGAAGGAAGGAAGGAAGGAAGGAAGGAAGGAAGGAGAGTGTGAGGGAGGGAGAAAAGTGATAAGACGAAAGAGAGGAAGGAAGACAAGAAGAAAGGGAGGAGAAGGGAGGAAGGAAGGAAGGAAGGACAGAAGGAAGGAAGGAAGGAAGTAGAAAAGCGGTAAGGAGAGATGGAGGGAAAGAGGGAGAAAGCATGTAGGGAGGGAGGGAGGAAAAAGAGAGAGAAAGAGAGAGCATGAGAGCTGTCCTTTGCAGGCTGAGCCCCAGCCCCACAGGTCCCAAAGGGCCACACCCCCCACCACCCCCACCCCTTGGAAGCCCCCTCCCCACCCCAGTCTTCCTCTCCCTTTCCTCTCTCTCTCTTCCAATGCTACAGGCACCCCAATGCACCCCTGAAAAGCCTTAGACGCCCAAGCACTGGAAGTGGCTTGCCTGCCCTGGCCTGCCTCTGCTCCCAAGGGACAAGGAAGGCAGGACAGGGGTGGGGGGCCCCAGTTGGGGCCCCCCACCCCTGTCCTGCCTTCCTTGTCCCTTGGGAGCAGAGGCAGGCCAGGGCAGGCAAGCCCAGGCAGGCCGCACCAAGCAGCGGATGCTGCTGATTCATCGCCCCTTCCTGAAGGAAGGAAGGAAGCACACACCCAAGGCTGGCCTGCCCCTACCTGCAAGGCAAAGCCCACCCTCCCTTTCCCTCCAGGAGAATTGGGTCTGGGGTCCCATCACACCTTCTGCATCCCCTCTCCAAAAGTGCCTATGCTCCCCCCCCCCCATATAGGGATGTGTATTTGGGGAGGGGTTGCACTGACAAGCCCAGGCAGGCACTGCAGCAGAAGCAGCATGGAGGGTCACCTCTCAAGCCCCCTCCCCAATTATGGAAGGGACCAAGTGAAAGGCAAGGAAGCCATTGAGGGGTGGGTTGTTGGGGGGTGCCTTTTTTGCCCCTTTTTTGACCTGCCTTGGAAAGGGAGGGGGCTTTTTGAAATACAGTAGCATGGAGGGTCGCCCTTTAAGCCCCCTCCCCAATTATGGAAGGGACCAAGTGATGGTCAAGGGAGTCACTGACTTGGCCGGGGGGAGTTGTGGGGGTGACTTGGTCTTTCTTGCCCCTTCAGAGCAGCCTTGAGAGGGGAGGGGGCTTCTTGAAAGGCAGCAGCAGCATGGAGGGTCACCCTGCAAGCCCCCTCCCCAATTATGGAAGGGACCAAGTGATGGTCAAGGGAGCCACTGACTTGTGTGTGGGGGGGGGGGGACTTGTGGGGGGAGGGAGTTGTGGGGGTGCCTTGGTCTTTCTTGCCCCTTCAGAGCCTTGAGAGAGGAGGGGGCTTCTTGAAAGACAGCAGAAGCCCCCTCCCCAATTATGGAAGGGACCAAGTGATGGTCAAGGGAGTCACTGACTTGGGGGGGGGGGGAGTTGTGGGGGTGACTTGGTCTTTCTTGCCCCTTCAGAGCAGCCTTGGGAGGGGAGGGGGCTTCTTGAAATACAGTAGCGTGGAGGGTCACCCTTCAAGCCCCCTCCCCAATTCTGGAAGGGACCAATGATGGTCAAGGGAGCCACTAACTTTGGGGGGGGGGGGGGGGTTGTGAGGGTGCATTGGTCCTTTTTGCCCGTTCAGACCTGCCTTGGGAAGGGAGGGGGCTTCTTGAAATACAGTAGCATGGAGGGTCACCCTCCAAGCCCCCTCCCCAATTATGGAAGGGACCAAGTGATGGTCAAGGGAGCCACTGACTTGGGGGGGGGGGAGTTGTGGGGGTGCCTTGGGTCATTTTTGCCCCTTCAGAGCTTTGAAAGGGGAAGGGGGCTTCTTGAAAGACCCCCGCCCCAAATTGCTGCGGGGAGGAAGCCCCTCCCAGCGACCCCTGACCTGTTCTCAAGACACCCCCCCTCCTAAGGCCCTTCTCCCACCAAAGCCCTCCCCCACCCACATCTAGAGAGGGGAGGGGTCGTCCAGGTGTGCTTGCCTCAGGAAAGAGGGGCGCTGGTTTATTTGGGGAGGGGCTCCTGCAGCAATAAGGACCACAAGGAGGGGTCTCTCTCTCTCCTCCCCTTCCCTCCCCGCTGTATTTCCCTCTCACGCCCCTCCCTCCCTCTCTTCCTGGGCTTGGAGTGTGTGGGGGGGGGGTCTGCTCACCTGCGGGCTCACCTTGCTGCTTCCTTCCTTCCTCCTTTCCTTCCTTCCTTCCTCCTTTCCCTTTCCTTTTTGCAGCTGGTGCAGGGAGGAGGCTTCCGCTGCCTTCTGGCCGGAGACAGGAAGCGGGAGGCGGCCTCGCCCGGACCCACGGACGGACACCGGTGGGAGGGAGGGAGGGGGGAGGGAGGGGAGGCCACGCCCCTTGCCACGCCCCTCCTGCAGCAGCACCACCAAGGAGAGGCCCCTGGGCGCGTGCAGAGCTCCGCAGCACTCTTCCCCTTGGCAGTCTGGGCAGGAGGGAGGTCTCTCTGCAAAGATTTTGTTTGCTTTGCATTGAATGTTTGTTGCAGTCCTAAGTTTCAGGGACTCTGCAGATAGTTGGCTTCTTTTGGCTGCAATCATAGGGCAAGCCACCTGTCAATTAGAGTTAGGGTCCCTGGTCCCACCCCCTTTCCTGGGGTGAATAGGAGCCTTTTTGAGTTCAGTCCACACAGAGAAGCCTTCCATGCAGGACATAATACCAAGAGCTCCTGTAGAAAGCTTCGTCTTCTACGGCTTGGCCGGGGAGAAAGGTCCCATGGCTTGGCCGGAAGATATGGCCATCTGTCAGGGGTGCTTTGAATGCAATATTCCTGCTTCTTGGCAGAATGGGGTTGGACTGGATGATGGCCCAGGAGGTCTCTTCCAACTCTTGGATTCTATGATTCTATGATTCTATATACAGCCTTACAGCTCCTGTAATGCAAAGCTGGGGTGGAAATGGCTGGAAGAAACATTCACAACCTCAGATATGCAGATGACACCACTCTGATGGCCGCAAGCGAGGAGGAGCTGAGGAGCCTTCTCATCAAGGTGAAAGAAGAAAGCGCAAAAGCCGGGTTGCAGCTAAACATCAAAAAAACCAAGATGATGGCAACAAGAATGATTGACAACTGGGAAATAGAGGGAGAAACCGTGGAGGCCGTGACAGGGTTTGTATTTCTAGGCGCAAAGATTACTGCAGATGCAGACTGTGGCCAGGAAATCAGGAGACGCTTCCTTCTTGGGAGGAGAGCAATGTCCAGTCTCGATCAAAGAGTCAAGAGTAGAGACATCAGACTGGCAACCAAGATCCATTGCCTAGTCCAAGCCATGGTCTTCCCTGTAGTCACCTACGGATGTGAGAGCTGGACCTTCGGGAAGGCCGAGCGAAGGAAGAGAGATGCTTTTGAGCTGTGGTGTTGGAGGAAAGTGCTGAGAGTGCCTTGGACTGCGAGAAGATCCAACCAGTCCATCCTCCAGGAAAGAAAGCCCGACTGCTCACTGGAGGGAAGGAGACGAGAGGGAAAGCGGAAGTCCTTTGACCACATCATGAGGAGACAGCAAAGCCTAGAGAAGGGAATGATGCTGGGGAAAGTGGAAGGAAAAAGGAAGAGGGGCCGACCAAGGGCAAGATGGATGGATGGCATCCTTGAAGGGACTGGACTAACCTTGAAGGAGCTGGGGGTGGTGACGGCCAACAGGGAGCTCTGGCGTGGACTGGTCCATGAGGTCACGAAGAGTCGGAGACGACTGAACGAATGAACAACAACACCTCCTTCGCTGAGGGACTTCAGTCAGCCATCACAGAAACCTGAACTCCTTTTCCCTTGGAAGTCTACAAAGCTCTGCTTGGTAAGGGTCTCCCATGGAAGCCAGAAGCAGTTGGTACCGGGTGCAGGGGCTCCACGGCAACAGAGGCAAAGACAGACTGCCCAGATTAGAAGTTAAGGATTTCCCCATTAGTTACAGTTATGAAGATAGTGCCTGTCCCCTGTGGACAAGCTTGAGAGAGAGTCAATAGACTGTTGAGAAAGCTTTAAAGTACCTGTTTGTTTTCCTTAATAAAGAACTTTGTTGAACCTTTAAGCAATCTAAAGACTGTTTAAGGAAATCCAAAGGCCTTTAATCTGAGGCAGCCCCAGCGTCCCGTTGGGCACACGGAATTTATGTCCTGTCTACAGTCTGATGCACAGCTGCTTCTTGAGGGCATCTCAGGGACCTTCCACACAACCCAGAACATCAAGGCAGGAAATCCCACTGGGTTCTATGAGTCCACACTCAGATCATGTGGGATCTACTGCCATGGGATTCTGGGAGAAGAGCCCAAAGGATGGCTTTGGTTGATACTGCAGGAGGCACCTGGCTCGTGGTCAGCTCCTGGTCTCCTTTGACTCCTCCTGGGTCAATGGCATGCCATGGAAGTCACTTTGGGAAAGACAGAGTTGGAAGGGACCCCCAAAGGCCATCCAGCCCAGCCCCCTTCTTTCTGCCTTCATGCAGGAAAAGCACAAAACACTTCCAGCAGATGGCCGGCCAGCCAGCCTCCTAGGATCAAAGAATCAGAACGTTGGAAGAGACCTGGTGGGCCATCATCCAGTCCAACCCTCATTCTGCCAAGAAGCAGGGCAATCGCGTTCAAAGCACCCCCAATAGATGGCCACTCAGGGTATCTCCAACTTATGGTCCTCTAAAACATCTCAAGATATCACCAACTCTAAAACATCTCAAGGTATCTCCAACTTATGGCTCTCTAAAACATCTCAAGGTATCTCCAACTTATGGTCCTCTAAAACATCTCAAGGTATCTCCAACTTATGGCTCTCTAAAACATCTCAAGGTATCTCCAACTTATGGCTCTCTAAAACATCTCAAGGTATCTCCAACTTATGGCCCTCTATAACATCTCAAGGTATCTCCAACTGATGGCTCTCTAAAACATCTCAAGGTATCTCCAACTTATGGTCCTCTAAAACATCTCAAGGTATCTCCAACTTATGGTCCTCTAAAACATCTCAAGGTATCTCCAACTTACGGCCATCTCATTGAATCCTAGAGTTGGAAGAGACCTGGTGGGCCATCCAGTCCAACCCCATTCTGCCAAGAAGCAGTGCAATCGCGTTCAAAGCACCCCTGACAGATGACCACCCAGCCTCTATCTAAACACCTCCATAGAAGATGGAGAAAAATGAAGTCCTTTGGCTACATCATGAGGAAAGCTTGAAGAGAATGATCCTGGGGAAAATGGAAGGAAAAAGGAAGAGGGGCCGACTAAGGACAAGATGGATGGATGGCTTGACCTTGAAGGAGTCCCTGGGGGTGGTGACAGCCGACAGGGAGCTTTGGCGTGGGCTGGTCCAGGAGGTCAACAAGAGTTGGAAGCGACTGAACAAATAAACAACAACAGAAGGAGCCTCCACCACACTTTGGGGCAGAGAGTTCCACTACTGAACAGCTCTCACAGTCAGGAAGTTCTTCCTCGTGTTCAGATGAGATCTCCTTTCTTGTAGTTTGAAGCCATTGAACCATCTAAGATATCTCAAGGTATCTCCAACTTATGGCCCTCTAAAACATCTCAAGGTATCTCCAACTTATGGTCATGTAAAACATCTCAAGGTATCTCCAACTTATGGTCATGTAAAACATCTCAAGGTATCTCCAATTTATGGTCCTCTAAAACATCTCAAGGTATCTCCAACTTATGGTCATGTAAAACATCTCAAGGTATCTCCAACTTATGGTCATGTAAAACATCTCAAGGTATCTCCAGCTTATGATCATGTAAAACATCTCAAGGTATCTCCAATTTATGGTCATGTAAAACATCTCAAGGTATCTCCAATTTATAGTCGTGTAAAACACCTCAAGGTATCTCCAATTTATAGTCGTGTAAAACATCTCAAGGTATCTCCAATTTATGGTCATGTAAAACATCTCAAGGTATCTCCAATTTATGGTCATGTAAAACATCTCAAGGTATCTCCAACTTATGGTCATGTAAAACATCTCAAGGTATCTCCAATTTATAGTCATGTAAAACATCTCAAGGTATCTCCAACTTATGGTCATGTAAAACATCTCAAGGTATCTCCAGCTTATGGTCATGTAAAACATCTCAAGGTATCTCCAATTTATGGTCATGTAAAACATCTCAAGGTATCTCCAATTTATGGTCATGTAAAACATCTCAATGTATCTCCAACTTATGGTCATGTAAAACATCTCAAGGTATCTCCAATTTATGGTCATGTAAAACATCTCAAGGTATCTCCAGCTTATGGTCATGTAAAACATCTCAAGGTATCTCCAATTTATGGTCATGTAAAACATCTCAAGGTATCTCCAATTTATGGTCATGTAAAACATCTCAAGGTATCTCCAACTTATGGTCATGTAAAACATCTCAAGGTATCTCCAACTTATGGTCATGTAAAACATCTCAAGGTATCTCCAATTTATGGTCATGTAAAACATCTCAAGGTATCTCCAATTTATGGTCATGTAAAACATCTCAAGGTATCTCCAATTTATGGTCATGTAAAACATCTCAAGGTATCTCCAACTTATGGTCATGTAAAACATCTCAAGGTATCTCCAATTTATGGTCATGTAAAACATCTCAAGGTATCTCCAATTTATGGTCATGTAAAACATCTCAAGGTATCTCCAATTTATGGTCATGTAAAACATCTCAAGGTATCTCCAATTTATGGTCATGTAAAACATCTCAAGGTGTTTTACATGACCATAAGTTGGCCAACTTATGGTCATGTAAAACATGGCCAACTTATGGCCCTCTAAAACATCTCAAGGTATCTCCTGGGAGTTGTAGTTGCTGGGATTTATAGTTCACCTACAATCAAAGAGCATTCTGAACCCCACGAACGACAGAATTGGACCAAACTTATTATTCAATCAAGACAGAGGCATTTATTTCAGGGCTCAGCTTCCAGGAGGACGGGGCTTCCGTCTGTGGGGTGCCCCCACCTTTTCTGAATGGCGTTCCTCCAAACCACAGGAGACCCCCCCCCCTGACTGCATTCTCTGCCAGTCCGTTCCTTGGTCCGCTCCTTGGAGGTTGGTCGGAGGGCCTAGAAGTAGTTGATGGGCTCCTCCCTGGTCTTGCCCAGCTGGAAGCCGGCCAGTTCCACCTGACCGCCGTAGACCGGAAGGGCCTTGAAGATCCGCAGGTGGACAAAGTCCCTCTCCTCAGGCCCAACACGCACCTGGCAGGTGGGAGAGAGACAGTGGGAGGGGCATAGGGGAGGAGGAAGAGGAAGAGGAAGAAGGAAAGGTGAGGAGGAAGCAGAAGAAGAGATGGGGGGAAGTCAATAAGAGGAGAAGGAGGAAAAGAAGAGGAGGAAGCAGAGGAAGAGATGGAGAAGGAGAAGGAGGAGGGGAGGAGCAGGAACAGGAAAAAGATGAAGAAAGGAAGAAGGAGAAGGAAGAAGAGAAGGAGAAGGAAGAAGAGGAGGAGGAGGAAAAGGAGAAGAAGAGGAATAGGAGGAGGAAGAAGAAGAGGAAGATGACGAAGGAAAGGTGAGGAGGAAGCAGAAGATGAGATGGAGGGAAGTGAATAAGAGGAGAAGGAGGAAAAGAAGAGGAGGAAGTAGAAGAAGAGATGGAGAAGGAGGAGGGGAGGAGCAGGAACAGGAAAAAGATGAAGAAAGGAAGAAGGAGAAGGAAGAAGAGAAGGAGAAGGAAGAAGAGGAGGAGGAAAAGGAGAAGAAGAGGAAGAGGAGGAAGAAGAGGAAGATGAAGAAGGAAAGGTGAGGAGGAAGCAGAAGAAGAGACGGAGGGAAGTCAATAAGAGGAGAAGGAGGAAAAGAAGAGGAGGAAGTAGAAGAAGAGATGGAGAAGGAGGAGGGGAGGAGCAGGAACAGGAAAAAGATGAAGAAAGGAAGAAGGAGAAGGAAGAAGAGAAGGAGAAGGAAGAAGAGGAGGAGGAAAAGGAGAAGAAGAGGAAGAGGAGGAAGAAGAGGAAGATGAAGAAGGAAAGGTGAGGAGGAAGCAGAAGAAGAGATGGAGGGAAGTCAATAAGAGGAGAAGGAGGAAAAGAAGAGGAGGAAGCAGAGGAAGAGATGGAGAAGGAGAAGGAGGAGGGGAGGAGCAGGAACAGGAAAAAGATGAAGAAAGGAAGAAGGAGAAGGAAGAAGAGAAGGAGAAGGAAGAAGAGGAGGAGGAAAAGGAGAAGAAGAGGAAGAGGAGGAAGCAGAAGAAGAGGAAGATGAAGAAGGAAAGGTGAGGAGGAAGCAGAAGAAGAGATGGAGAAGGAGAAGGAGGAGGGGAGGAGCAGGAACAGGAAAAAGATGAAGAAAGGAAGAAGGAGAAGGAAGAAGAGAAGGAGAAGGAAGAAGAGGAGGAGGAGGAAAAGGAGAAGAAGAGGAATAGGAGGAGGAAGAAGAAGAGGAAGATGACGAAGGAAAGGTGAGGAGGAAGCAGAAGATGAGATGGAGGGAAGTGAATAAGAGGAGAAGGAGGAAAAGAAGAGGAGGAAGTAGAAGAAGAGATGGAGAAGGAGGAGGGGAGGAGCAGGAACAGGAAAAAGATGAAGAAAGGAAGAAGGAGAAGGAAGAAGAGAAGGAGAAGGAAGAAGAGGAGGAGGAAAAGGAGAAGAAGAGGAAGAGGAGGAAGAAGAGGAAGATGAAGAAGGAAAGGTGAGGAGGAAGCAGAAGAAGAGACGGAGGGAAGTCAATAAGAGGAGAAGGAGGAAAAGAAGAGGAGGAAGTAGAAGAAGAGATGGAGAAGGAGGAGGGGAGGAGCAGGAACAGGAAAAAGATGAAGAAAGGAAGAAGGAGAAGGAAGAAGAGAAGGAGAAGGAAGAAGAGGAGGAGGAAAAGGAGAAGAAGAGGAAGAGGAGGAAGAAGAGGAAGATGAAGAAGGAAAGGTGAGGAGGAAGCAGAAGAAGAGACGGAGGGAAGTCAATAAGAGGAGAAGGAGGAAAAGAAGAGGAGGAAGTAGAAGAAGAGATGGAGAAGGAGGAGGGGAGGAGCAGGAACAGGAAAAAGATGAAGAAAGGAAGAAGGAGAAGGAAGAAGAGAAGGAGAAGGAAGAAGAGGAGGAGGAAAAGGAGAAGAAGAGGAAGAGGAGGAAGAAGAGGAAGATGAAGAAGGAAAGGTGAGGAGGAAGCAGAAGAAGAGATGGAGAAGGAGAAGGAGGAGGGGAGGAGGAGGAAAAGGAGAAGAAGAGGAATAGGAGGAGGAAGAAGAAGAGGAAGATGACGAAGGAAAGGTGAGGAGGAAGCAGAAGATGAGATGGAGGGAAGTGAATAAGAGGAGAAGGAGGAAAAGAAGAGGAGGAAGTAGAAGAAGAGATGGAGAAGGAGGAGGGGAGGAGCAGGAACAGGAAAAAGATGAAGAAAGGAAGAAGGAGAAGGAAGAAGAGAAGGAGAAGGAAGAAGAGGAGGAGGAAAAGGAGAAGAAGAGGAAGAGGAGGAAGAAGAGGAAGATGAAGAAGGAAAGGTGAGGAGGAAGCAGAAGAAGAGACGGAGGGAAGTCAATAAGAGGAGAAGGAGGAAAAGAAGAGGAGGAAGTAGAAGAAGAGATGGAGAAGGAGGAGGGGAGGAGCAGGAACAGGAAAAAGATGAAGAAAGGAAGAAGGAGAAGGAAGAAGAGAAGGAGAAGGAAGAAGAGGAGGAGGAAAAGGAGAAGAAGAGGAAGAGGAGGAAGAAGAGGAAGATGAAGAAGGAAAGGTGAGGAGGAAGCAGAAGAAGAGATGGAGGGAAGTCAATAAGAGGAGAAGGAGGAAAAGAAGAGGAGGAAGCAGAGGAAGAGATGGAGAAGGAGAAGGAGGAGGGGAGGAGCAGGAACAGGAAAAAGATGAAGAAAGGAAGAAGGAGAAGGAAGAAGAGAAGGAGAAGGAAGAAGAGGAGGAGGAAAAGGAGAAGAAGAGGAAGAGGAGGAAGCAGAAGAAGAGGAAGATGAAGAAGGAAAGGTGAGGAGGAAGCAGAAGAAGAGATGGAGAAGGAGAAGGAGGAGGGGAGGAGCAGGAACAGGAAAAAGATGAAGAAAGGAAGAAGGAGAAGGAAGAAGAGAAGGAGAAGGAAGAAGAGGAGGAGGAGGAAAAGGAGAAGAAGAGGAATAGGAGGAGGAAGAAGAAGAGGAAGATGACGAAGGAAAGGTGAGGAGGAAGCAGAAGATGAGATGGAGGGAAGTGAATAAGAGGAGAAGGAGGAAAAGAAGAGGAGGAAGTAGAAGAAGAGATGGAGAAGGAGGAGGGGAGGAGCAGGAACAGGAAAAAGATGAAGAAAGGAAGAAGGAGAAGGAAGAAGAGAAGGAGAAGGAAGAAGAGGAGGAGGAAAAGGAGAAGAAGAGGAAGAGGAGGAAGAAGAGGAAGATGAAGAAGGAAAGGTGAGGAGGAAGCAGAAGAAGAGACGGAGGGAAGTCAATAAGAGGAGATGGAGGAAAAGAAGAGGAGGAAGTAGAAGAAGAGATGGAGAAGGAGGAGGGGAGGAGCAGGAACAGGAAAAAGATGAAGAAAGGAAGAAGGAGAAGGAAGAAGAGAAGGAGAAGGAAGAAGAGGAGGAGGAAAAGGAGAAGAAGAGGAAGAGGAGGAAGAAGAGGAAGATGAAGAAGGAAAGGTGAGGAGGAAGCAGAAGAAGAGACGGAGGGAAGTCAATAAGAGGAGAAGGAGGAAAAGAAGAGGAGGAAGTAGAAGAAGAGATGGAGAAGGAGGAGGGGAGGAGCAGGAACAGGAAAAAGATGAAGAAAGGAAGAAGGAGAAGGAAGAAGAGGAGAAGGAAGAAGAGGAGGAGGAAAAGGAGAAGAAGAGGAAGAGGAGGAAGAAGAGGAAGATGAAGAAGGAAAGGTGAGGAGGAAGCAGAAGAAGAGATGGAGGGAAGTCAATAAGAGGAGAAGGAGGAAAAGAAGAGGAGGAAGCAGAGGAAGAGATGGAGAAGGAGAAGGAGGAGGGGAGGAGCAGGAACAGGAAAAAGATGGAGAAAGGAAGAAGGAGAAGGAAGAAGAGAAGGAGAAGGAAGAAGAGGAGGAGGAAAAGGAGAAGAAGAGGAAGAGGAGGAAGCAGAAGAAGAGGAAGATGAAGAAGGAAAGGTGAGGAGGAAGCAGAAGAAGAGATGGAGAAGGAGAAGGAGGAGGGGAGGAGCAGGAACAGGAAAAAGATGAAGAAAGGAAGAAGGAGAAGGAAGAAGAGAAGGAGAAGGAAGAAGAGGAGGAGGAGGAAAAGGAGAAGAAGAGGAATAGGAGGAGGAAGAAGAAGAGGAAGATGACGAAGGAAAGGTGAGGAGGAAGCAGAAGATGAGATGGAGGGAAGTGAATAAGAGGAGAAGGAGGAAAAGAAGAGGAGGAAGTAGAAGAAGAGATGGAGAAGGAGGAGGGGAGGAGCAGGAACAGGAAAAAGATGAAGAAAGGAAGAAGGAGAAGGAAGAAGAGAAGGAGAAGGAAGAAGAGGAGGAGGAAAAGGAGAAGAAGAGGAAGAGGAGGAAGAAGAGGAAGATGAAGAAGGAAAGGTGAGGAGGAAGCAGAAGAAGAGACGGAGGGAAGTCAATAAGAGGAGAAGGAGGAAAAGAAGAGGAGGAAGTAGAAGAAGAGATGGAGAAGGAGGAGGGGAGGAGCAGGAACAGGAAAAAGATGAAGAAAGGAAGAAGGAGAAGGAAGAAGAGAAGGAGAAGGAAGAAGAGGAGGAGGAAAAGGAGAAGAAGAGGAAGAGGAGGAAGCAGAAGAAGAGGAAGATGAAGAAGGAAAGGTGAGGAGGAAGCAGAAGAAGAGATGGAGAAGGAGAAGGAGGAGGGGAGGAGCAGGAACAGGAAAAAGATGAAGAAAGGAAGAAGGAGAAGGAAGAAGAGAAGGAGAAGGAAGAAGAGGAGGAGGAGGAAAAGGAGAAGAAGAGGAATAGGAGGAGGAAGAAGAAGAGGAAGATGACGAAGGAAAGGTGAGGAGGAAGCAGAAGATGAGATGGAGGGAAGTGAATAAGAGGAGAAGGAGGAAAAGAAGAGGAGGAAGTAGAAGAAGAGATGGAGAAGGAGGAGGGGAGGAGCAGGAACAGGAAAAAGATGAAGAAAGGAAGAAGGAGAAGGAAGAAGAGAAGGAGAAGGAAGAAGAGGAGGAGGAAAAGGAGAAGAAGAGGAAGAGGAGGAAGAAGAGGAAGATGAAGAAGGAAAGGTGAGGAGGAAGCAGAAGAAGAGACGGAGGGAAGTCAATAAGAGGAGAAGGAGGAAAAGAAGAGGAGGAAGTAGAAGAAGAGATGGAGAAGGAGGAGGGGAGGAGCAGGAACAGGAAAAAGATGAAGAAAGGAAGAAGGAGAAGGAAGAAGAGAAGGAGAAGGAAGAAGAGGAGGAGGAAAAGGAGAAGAAGAGGAAGAGGAGGAAGAAGAGGAAGATGAAGAAGGAAAGGTGAGGAGGAAGCAGAAGAAGAGACGGAGGGAAGTCAATAAGAGGAGAAGGAGGAAAAGAAGAGGAGGAAGTAGAAGAAGAGATGGAGAAGGAGGAGGGGAGGAGCAGGAACAGGAAAAAGATGAAGAAAGGAAGAAGGAGAAGGAAGAAGAGGAGAAGGAAGAAGAGGAGGAGGAAAAGGAGAAGAAGAGGAAGAGGAGGAAGAAGAGGAAGATGAAGAAGGAAAGGTGAGGAGGAAGCAGAAGAAGAGATGGAGGGAAGTCAATAAGAGGAGAAGGAGGAAAAGAAGAGGAGGAAGCAGAGGAAGAGATGGAGAAGGAGAAGGAGGAGGGGAGGAGCAGGAACAGGAAAAAGATGGAGAAAGGAAGAAGGAGAAGGAAGAAGAGAAGGAGAAGGAAGAAGAGGAGGAGGAAAAGGAGAAGAAGAGGAAGAGGAGGAAGCAGAAGAAGAGGAAGATGAAGAAGGAAAGGTGAGGAGGAAGCAGAAGAAGAGATGGAGAAGGAGAAGGAGGAGGGGAGGAGCAGGAACAGGAAAAAGATGAAGAAAGGAAGAAGGAGAAGGAAGAAGAGAAGGAGAAGGAAGAAGAGGAGGAGGAGGAAAAGGAGAAGAAGAGGAATAGGAGGAGGAAGAAGAAGAGGAAGATGACGAAGGAAAGGTGAGGAGGAAGCAGAAGATGAGATGGAGGGAAGTGAATAAGAGGAGAAGGAGGAAAAGAAGAGGAGGAAGTAGAAGAAGAGATGGAGAAGGAGGAGGGGAGGAGCAGGAACAGGAAAAAGATGAAGAAAGGAAGAAGGAGAAGGAAGAAGAGAAGGAGAAGGAAGAAGAGGAGGAGGAAAAGGAGAAGAAGAGGAAGAGGAGGAAGAAGAGGAAGATGAAGAAGGAAAGGTGAGGAGGAAGCAGAAGAAGAGACGGAGGGAAGTCAATAAGAGGAGAAGGAGGAAAAGAAGAGGAGGAAGTAGAAGAAGAGATGGAGAAGGAGGAGGGGAGGAGCAGGAACAGGAAAAAGATGAAGAAAGGAAGAAGGAGAAGGAAGAAGAGAAGGAGAAGGAAGAAGAGGAGGAGGAAAAGGAGAAGAAGAGGAAGAGGAGGAAGCAGAAGAAGAGGAAGATGAAGAAGGAAAGGTGAGGAGGAAGCAGAAGAAGAGATGGAGAAGGAGAAGGAGGAGGGGAGGAGCAGGAACAGGAAAAAGATGAAGAAAGGAAGAAGGAGAAGGAAGAAGAGAAGGAGAAGGAAGAAGAGGAGGAGGAGGAAAAGGAGAAGAAGAGGAATAGGAGGAGGAAGAAGAAGAGGAAGATGACGAAGGAAAGGTGAGGAGGAAGCAGAAGATGAGATGGAGGGAAGTGAATAAGAGGAGAAGGAGGAAAAGAAGAGGAGGAAGTAGAAGAAGAGATGGAGAAGGAGGAGGGGAGGAGCAGGAACAGGAAAAAGATGAAGAAAGGAAGAAGGAGAAGGAAGAAGAGAAGGAGAAGGAAGAAGAGGAGGAGGAGGAAAAGGAGAAGAAGAGGAATAGGAGGAGGAAGAAGAAGAGGAAGATGACGAAGGAAAGGTGAGGAGGAAGCAGAAGATGAGATGGAGGGAAGTGAATAAGAGGAGAAGGAGGAAAAGAAGAGGAGGAAGTAGAAGAAGAGATGGAGAAGGAGGAGGGGAGGAGCAGGAACAGGAAAAAGATGAAGAAAGGAAGAAGGAGAAGGAAGAAGAGAAGGAGAAGGAAGAAGAGGAGGAGGAAAAGGAGAAGAAGAGGAAGAGGAGGAAGAAGAGGAAGATGAAGAAGGAAAGGTGAGGAGGAAGCAGAAGAAGAGACGGAGGGAAGTCAATAAGAGGAGAAGGAGGAAAAGAAGAGGAGGAAGTAGAAGAAGAGATGGAGAAGGAGGAGGGGAGGAGCAGGAACAGGAAAAAGATGAAGAAAGGAAGAAGGAGAAGGAAGAAGAGAAGGAGAAGGAAGAAGAGGAGGAGGAAAAGGAGAAGAAGAGGAAGAGGAGGAAGAAGAGGAAGATGAAGAAGGAAAGGTGAGGAGGAAGCAGAAGAAGAGATGGAGGGAAGTCAATAAGAGGAGAAGGAGGAAAAGAAGAGGAGGAAGCAGAGGAAGAGATGGAGAAGGAGAAGGAGGAGGGGAGGAGCAGGAACAGGAAAAAGATGAAGAAAGGAAGAAGGAGAAGGAAGACGAGAAGGAGAAGGAAGAAGAGGAGGAGGAAAAGGAGAAGAAGAGGAAGAGGAGGAAGCAGAAGAAGAGGAAGATGAAGAAGGAAAGGTGAGGAGGAAGCAGAAGAAGAGATGGAGAAGGAGAAGGAGGAGGGGAGGAGCAGGAACAGGAAAAAGATGAAGAAAGGAAGAAGGAGAAGGAAGAAGAGAAGGAGAAGGAAGAAGAGGAGGAGGAGGAAAAGGAGAAGAAGAGGAATAGGAGGAGGAAGAAGAAGAGGAAGATGACGAAGGAAAGGTGAGGAGGAAGCAGAAGATGAGATGGAGGGAAGTGAATAAGAGGAGAAGGAGGAAAAGAAGAGGAGGAAGTAGAAGAAGAGATGGAGAAGGAGGAGGGGAGGAGCAGGAACAGGAAAAAGATGAAGAAAGGAAGAAGGAGAAGGAAGAAGAGAAGGAGAAGGAAGAAGAGGAGGAGGAAAAGGAGAAGAAGAGGAAGAGGAGGAAGAAGAGGAAGATGAAGAAGGAAAGGTGAGGAGGAAGCAGAAGAAGAGACGGAGGGAAGTCAATAAGAGGAGAAGGAGGAAAAGAAGAGGAGGAAGTAGAAGAAGAGATGGAGAAGGAGGAGGGGAGGAGCAGGAACAGGAAAAAGATGAAGAAAGGAAGAAGGAGAAGGAAGAAGAGAAGGAGAAGGAAGAAGAGGAGGAGGAAAAGGAGAAGAAGAGGAAGAGGAGGAAGAAGAGGAAGATGAAGAAGGAAAGGTGAGGAGGAAGCAGAAGAAGAGATGGAGGGAAGTCAATAAGAGGAGAAGGAGGAAAAGAAGAGGAGGAAGCAGAGGAAGAGATGGAGAAGGAGAAGGAGGAGGGGAGGAGCAGGAACAGGAAAAAGATGAAGAAAGGAAGAAGGAGAAGGAAGACGAGAAGGAGAAGGAAGAAGAGGAGGAGGAAAAGGAGAAGAAGAGGAAGAGGAGGAAGCAGAAGAAGAGGAAGATGAAGAAGGAAAGGTGAGGAGGAAGCAGAAGAAGAGATGGAGAAGGAGAAGGAGGAGGGGAGGAGCAGGAACAGGAAAAAGATGAAGAAAGGAAGAAGGAGAAGGAAGAAGAGAAGGAGAAGGAAGAAGAGGAGGAGAAGGAAGAAGAGGAGGAGGAAAAGGAGAAGAAGAGGAAGAGGAGGAAGAAGAGGAAGATGAAGAAGGAAAGGTGAGGAGGAAGCAGAAGAAGAGATGGAGGGAAGTCAATAAGAGGAGAAGGAGGAAAAGAAGAGGAGGAAGCAGAGGAAGAGATGGAGAAGGAGAAGGAGGAGGGGAGGAGCAGGAACAGGAAAAAGATGGAGAAAGGAAGAAGGAAAAGGAAGAAGAGAAGGAGAAGGAAGAAGAGGAGGAGGAAAAGGAGAAGAAGAGGAAGAGGAGGAAGCAGAAGAAGAGGAAGATGAAGAAGGAAAGGTGAGGAGGAAGCAGAAGAAGAGATGGAGAAGGAGAAGGAGGAGGGGAGGAGCAGGAACAGGAAAAAGATGAAGAAAGGAAGAAGGAGAAGGAAGAAGAGAAGGAGAAGGAAGAAGAGGAGGAGGAGGAAAAGGAGAAGAAGAGGAATAGGAGGAGGAAGAAGAAGAGGAAGATGACGAAGGAAAGGTGAGGAGGAAGCAGAAGATGAGATGGAGGGAAGTGAATAAGAGGAGAAGGAGGAAAAGAAGAGGAGGAAGTAGAAGAAGAGATGGAGAAGGAGGAGGGGAGGAGCAGGAACAGGAAAAAGATGAAGAAAGGAAGAAGGAGAAGGAAGAAGAGAAGGAGAAGGAAGAAGAGGAGGAGGAAAAGGAGAAGAAGAGGAGGAGGAGGAGGAGGAGGAAGAGGAAGATGAAGAAGGAAAGGTGATGAGGAAGCAGAAGAAGAGATGGAGGGAAGTGAATAAGAGAAGGAGGAAAGGAAGAGGAGGAAGTAGAAGAAGAGATGGAGAAGGAGGAGGAGGAGGGGAGGAGCAGGAACAGGAAAAAGATGAAGAAAGGAAGAAGAGAAGGAGAAGGAAGAAGAGAAGGAGAAGAAGAGGAAGAATAAGATGAAGAAGAAGGGGAAGAGGGAAGGATAAAGAAGAAGAGATGGAGGGGGGAGAAGGAGATAGAGAAGGAAACGAGGAGGAGGAAGATGAAGAAGAGGAGGAGAGGACAGGGAAGAAGAAGAAGAGGAGGAAGAGGAAAATTAAGAAGGGGAGGTGAGGAGGAAGAAGAAGAGATGGAGGGGGAGGAGGAGGAGAGGAGCAGGAAGAGGAAGAAGATGGAGAAGGAGGAAGAAGCGGAGGAAGAAAAGAAGAAGAGGAAGAAGGAGAAGGGGAGGAGAGGAAGAAGAAGAGATGGAGGAAGGAAAAGAAGGAGATAGAGAAGAAAAAGAAGACGTGGAAGAAGAGGAGGCGGTAAAGAAAGAGAAGCATCAGCATTATGAATGACATCAGGAGCTGCTCTGACTGGGCCATCACTGGACCATCACCCTCAGTTGACCCATGGGGATGCTAATCTACTTCCAGACCGAAAGGGCAAGCTGTGACCTTGAAAGCTTGGGACCCAAGGCACTTCTTCCCCCGCCCTAATTCCCATTGATCTCCTTACTCCTCAGGACCCACCTTGACAAAGTAGTTGGTGCCAGCAACCACCTGTGAACAGTAGCAAACAGCCTCAAAAATAGTGTACCTCTGGTTGGTTTTGGCTTCTAGCTGGGTCTTCACCTGGAAAGAAGAGAGAGTGAGGGCAAGGGTTATTGGGGTGGATGATAGAATCCCCACATTGGAAGATACCCCCAAGGGCCATCTAGTCCAACCCCATTCTACCAGGCAGGAGGACACAATCAAAGCCCTCCCGACAGGTGAGCCTCTGTTTGAACACCATCTTGAAAGTTCATAGAATCCTAGAGTTGGAAGAGAGTCCAATGGCCACCCAGCTCAACTCCCTTCTGCCATGAAGGAAGGCCCAACCAAAGGCACTTCTCAAGGAAGCATATTGAAGTGCTCTTGAAGTTCTTCCTAATGTTGAGGTGGAATCCCAAAGCCCTCCTGACAGGTGAGCCTCTGTTTGAACACCATCTTGAAAGTTCATAGAATCCTAGAGTTGGAAGAGAGTCCAATGGCCACCCAGCTCAACTCCCTTCAGCCATGAAGGAAGGCCCAACCAAAGACACTTCTCAAGGAAGCATATTGAACTGCTCTTGAAGTTCTTCCTAATGTTGAGGTGGAATCTCAAAGCCCTCCTGACAGGTGAGCCTCTGTTTGAACACCATCTTGAAAGTTCATAGAATCCTAGAGTTGGAAGAGAGTCCAAGGGCCACCCAGCCCAACCCCCTTCTGCCATGAAGGAAGGCCCAACCAAAGACACTTCTCAAGGAAGCATATTGAACTGCTCTTGAAGTTCTTCCTAATGTTGAGGTGGAATCTCCTTTCCTGCTTCTTGAACCCATGGCTCCATTGGGCCCAGTAGAAAGGAAGCATGGCTCCTCCTCAATGGGACCTCCACTTAGATATTGAAACATGGCTCTTCTTGTGTCCCCTTCTCAGAGCCTTCTTTTCTCCAAGCCAAACATCTCCAGCTCTTTAAGCCACTCCTCAGACCTTGGGCCTCTTTGGCTGCCCTTCTCTGGACACCTTCCCTCTTGTCCATTTCCTCCTTGAATTGCTTTGACCAGGACTGGACACAGGGTCATCATTCTCGATCTATGATCAGCAGGGAGGTAGGTTGACTCCTCCTCAATGGGACCTCCACTTAGATAGTGAAACATGGCTCTTCTCGGGTCCCCTTGTCAGAGCCTTCTTTTCTCCAAGCCAAACATCTCCAGCTCTGTAAGCCCCTCCTCAGACCTTGGACCTCTTTGGCTGCCCTTCTCTGGACACCTTCCCTCTTGTCCATCTCCTCCTTGAATTGCTTTGACCAGGACTGGACACAGGGTCATCATTCTCGATCTGTGATCAGCAGAAAGGAAGCATGACTCCTCCTCAATGGGACCTCCACTTAGATAGTGAAACATGGCTCTTCTCGTGTCCCCTTCTCAGAGCCTTCTTTTCTCCAAGCCAAACATCTCCAGCTCTGTAAGCCCCTCCTCAGACCTTGGACCTCTTTGGCTGCCCTTCTCTGGACACCTTCCCTCTTGTCCACCTCCTCCTTGAATTGCTTTGACCAGGACTGGACACAGGGTCATCATTCTCGATCTGTGATCAGCAGAAAGGAAGCATGACTCCTCCTCAATGGGACCTCCACTTAGATAGTGAAACATGGCTCTTCTCGTGTCCCCTTCTCAGAGCCTTCTTTTCTCCAAGCCAAACATCTCCAGCTCTGTAAGCCACTCCTCAGACCTTGGACCTCTTTGGCTGCCCTTCTCTGGACACCTTCCCTCTTGTCCACCTCCTCCTTGAATTGCTTTGACCAGGACTGGACACAGGGTCATCATTCTCGATCTGTGATCAGCAGAAAGGAAGCATGACTCCTCCTCAATGGGACCTCCACTTAGATAGTTAAACATGGCTCTTCTCGTGTCCCCTTCTCAGAGCCTTCTTTTCTCCAAGCCAAACATCTCCAGCTCTTTAAGCCACTCCTCAGACCTTGGACCTCTTTGGCTGCCCTTCTCTTGTCCACCTCCTCCTTGAATTGCTTTGACCAGAACTGGACACAGGGGCATCATTCTAGATCTGTCTCACCACCCCTTAATACTGTTCCTCATGTTGTGGTGACCCTCAACCATCACATTATTAGTTGCTACTTCATAACTACTGTCACGACTCGTCATGTAAATATC
The DNA here is from genome assembly GCF_037176765.1 of Anolis sagrei. Lineage (NCBI taxonomy): Eukaryota > Metazoa > Chordata > Lepidosauria > Squamata > Anolidae > Anolis > Anolis sagrei. Next base: position 1,650,612 of record NC_090023.1, read on the forward strand.
TTATACGCAGGATGGATTTTCATTCAGTGGACCACATTTGGCACAAATGTCCAATACGCCCAAATGTGAATACTGATGGGATTGGGGGCATTGATTTTGTCATTTGGGAGTTGTAATTGCTGGGATTTATAGTTCACCAACAACCAAAGGGCATTCTGAACTCCACCAACAATAGAATTGGGCCAAACTTCTCACCCTATACAGAAACTCAATATGCCCAAATGTGAACACTGGTGGAGTTTGAGGAGAATGGAGCTTGACATTTGGGAGTTGGTAGTTACTGGGATTTGTAGTTCACCTACAATCAAAGAGCATTCTGAACACAGCCCACAATGGATCTGCACCAAACTTGTCACACTACCTACATGGCCAACATTGAATACTGGTGGGGTTGGGGGACTGCTTTTGAATTCTTGGCACACAGCACTCCCATGACCAAGAGAAAATATTGGAAGGGTTTGGTGGGCATTGACCTTGAGTTTTGGAGTTGTAGTTCACCTCTATCCAGAGAGCACTGTGGACTCAAACAATGATGCATCTGGACCAATACTCACAGATATGTCCCAATGTGAACACTGGTTGAGTTTGGGGAAAACAGACCCTAGACATTTGGGAATTGTAGTTGCTGGGATTTATAGTTCACCTACAACCAAAGAGCATTCTGAACTCCACCAATAGAATTGGGTCAAACTTGGCACACAGAACTCTCATGACCAACAGAAAATACTGGAATGGGTTGGTGGGCATTGACCTTCAGTTTTGGAGTTATAGTTCACCTCTATCCAGAGAGCACTGTGGACTCAAACAATGGTGGATCTGGACTAATACTCACGGATATGCCCAAATGTGAACACTGGTGGAGTTTGGGGAATATAGACCTTGACATTTGGGAACTGTGGTTGCTGGGATTTATAGTTCACCTACAAACAAGGAGCATTCTGAACCCCAAAAATGATAGAATTGGGCCAAACTTCCCACCCCATACAGAAACCCCCTGACCAACAGAAAATACTGTGTTCCCTGATGGTGTTTGGTGACCCCTCTGACACCCCCCAAAAGGTCCCGATCAACAGGTTGAGAAACACTGTTCTAGATGAAGAAGTGTTCTAGAGCAGGAATTTAGGGGTCTTTGCCAGGAGGCAGAGACCAATCAGACTCCTTAAAGAGTTCGTTACTCTGGCGAGACAGAGAGAAGCATCCAATCCCTGATTTTTCCCAATAAAAGGTCTCAACAAGTGGAAGGAAGTGCCACCGAGATGTTTATTAGCGATTCAGCTGAAAAGGATGCAGAGCGGCAATCATTCGCCAAGCAGAGCATGTGGTTACAGAAGTAAAGGCCATTTTTATAGAAAATACAAAGTTGTGAGTTTCAAAATTCCCACTCCCTCGTCCCGCCCAGCTCAAAGGGGATTGGCTGACGCGCAAACAGCTGGGAGGAGGCTTGGCCATCCCCCATGCATCAGGGCCAATCGCAGGGCTTTCGCGGGGCGCCAGAGCCAATCAGGAGGCTCCTGCTGCCTCGACGCTCCAGCGAATCAGAAGGGAGGGAGGCGGGAGGAAGGGAGACAATGCATTCTTGAGTGGATTATGGAGTTTTAATGTCCTTAGGCTTGTTGGGGCTGGGGATCGGCCTTCCAGAGAAGCCACTTTATTGTCCTGAGAGGGGTCTCTGATAAGCATTGATGGTTTAATCCAAGTTTTCCTCTTACAATCAGATAGGGCACAAAGGGGAAACTTTTGTGAATGTCCTTAGTGGGAAGATTTGAAAGAAAAACGGCTTGGAGGAAAAGAGGACTCTCCTAAGGTCATATTCCCCCCATTGTCATATGATTAAAAAGTCTGCCAAACGGGAATCCGAATGGTGGCCCAACTCCGAAGTCAAAAGGATATCCTTGATTATTGTCCATGCAAAGAATGTCCAAAGAGAAGGGTCTTTTCCTGATCGCTGATGGCTTTTCCAGAGGCAGGGCAGCTTCCTTGTAGATTTCCCCCAGGAGAAGGGAAGGGGGCAAAAAGGGTCAGGGCAAGGTCAAAGACATGAAGGGAAATATAGAAGTACAGGAGAAAATATGGAAATCATAACACAGAGAGTAAACCCAACTACCTTCCCCCAGTGTCCCTAGTTTATATTATTCATAGGAAGGTCCATAAAGGGAAATCTATCCCTGAGGGGGAAACAGAGTCCCTTGTTTGTGAGGTGGGGGGCCATCAGGAGCCCAGGTGTGCCTCAGGTGGGAAAAGTCAAAGACTTTCGTGGCACGATTTTCAGTAATAAATTGGTTACCTTCTGCTCTAAACATATGAAAATAGGGCACAAAGCTTTGATTAAATGATACACACCAAACTGACCAAGGCTTAACCCTTATTATCCAGTCTGATGTCCTTGTCCTTAGCAAACTAAAAGTTACTATCTCTAATGGGGGGGGGGGGGTCATGTTCAACTTCAGAAGTTTGACCAAAGCTGAAGTGGAGTCCTGGCTTTCCTCGATCTCGACACTAGACTCCTGTGAGTACGGCCAACAGGTTGCTTCCCTCCAAGGCTCTCTCTCTCACCTTTCATGGCAAGCCCACTCCTCACAAAGCGTTGGAGAAGAACTGGAGCAGAAGAGGGTTGGACTAGATGGCCTTTGGGGGGTTGCCATAGGGAAGAAGCCTTGAGTCATTGACGGACTTCTCACCTGGTCTACGATGGCCTGGGTCTCTGAAGTGGCCGGTTTGAGAGTGGATAAGCCTCCGGGTATCATGGTGCCTGAGGGAAGGGGGTCTCCACGGAGACAGAACCTGCAGGTGGATGGATGGATGGATGGAGATGCTTCCAGACGGATCTGGCCTCCTTCTTTGGGCAACTGCTGCTGCACCTGAGCCAGGTAGGCGTTGTTGTGCAAAGGGAGGCACGCCCGGCTGCGGTTGCAACAGGCCCGGCGCCAGATCTGCTCTCGAAAGCCAAGGAGAGCCCATTCTTCCCCGAAAAGGAGATGCCTGCCTCTCATTGGTGCACAAGCCACCAAAGCCAGGCACCCATCTCTTGCCTTTCCGGGTCGGCCACATTTTTCCTCCTCAGAAGCAGGTCCTGGCTGGCCCTACTCCATCCTTGCAAGGCACAAACCACTCCTACCAAGGCAGGCCTGGAAGGTGCAAGGAAAGCAAACGGAGGAACACATGCTCAGCGGGCAGTGCTGGATCTGTGCGGCCAGGCGTCGGAGGAAGCCTCGTGGGCAGCGGATGTCGGCGTCATGGGGATAGAGGAAGTGCCAGGTCAGGGCGCCCTGGCACCCGGCCGGAGAGGTGCCATCTGAACATGAGGAAGAACTTCCTGACTGTGAGAGCCGTTCAGCAGTGGAACTCTCTGCCCCGGAGGGAGTGTGGTGGAGGCGCTTTCTTTGGAAGCTTTTAAACAGAGGCTGGACGGCCATCTCTCAGGAGTGATTTGAATGCAATATTCCTGCTTGAGGTCTCTTCCCATGAGGTCTCTTCCAACTCTTTGATTCTATGATTCCTATCTATCTATCGCCAACCATTCTTCCAATCATATCTATTTCTATCCATCCATCCACTTATCTATTTATCCAGTCCTTCCTATCTATCTATCTATCTATCTATCTATCTATCCAGTCATCTATGTATTTATTTATCCAGTCGTATCTATCTATCTATCTATCTATCTATCTATCTATCAGGCTTGGGCGGTTTCGTTCGTTAATTTCGTAATTCGTTATTAATTTGTATTTAAATTAGTTATGATCCAATATTGAGCCATGCAGGAGTACTGTGAGGAGTAATTAAAAATCGAAACAATTTTTCCAATTTATTTCGTAATTGTTTCGAAATTGTTTCGTTATTATTTCCATATGTCTGGTGCAAGTTTTATAGTTGTTGTTTGTTCTATCACACCAACAGTCAACAACAGAGGGAGAGGGAAGCTTCAGAAGTTCCCCCTGTCCCATTGGGAGGGTTTTTTAGCATATTGCGCAATCGCGTCCGCCATTAACGAATCAATTCATAATTGTTTCGTAATTTTACGGAATTTCGTATATTTCGAACTTTTTAAAAGGAAAATTTCGGAATTCTTTTAAAAAACGAAACGCAAGGGCCCCCTAAAAACGAAACGAGTTTAGAACCAATTTTTTCCGTGGTTACCCAAGCCTACTATCTATCTCTCTCTCTCTCTCTTCATCCATTCTTCCAATCATATCTATTTCTATCCATCCATCCATCCATCTCTCCTATCTATCTATCTATCTATCTATCTATCTAATTATCCCATCATCTATTTATTTATCTATCTATCCATCCATCCATCCCATCATCTATTTATCTATCCATCCATCCATCTATTTATTTATCCAGATCTATCTATCTATCTATCTATCTATCTATCTATCAATCTACCTACCTACTTCTCCATCAGTCTATCTGTCTATCTCTCTTCATCCATTCTTCCAATCATATCTATTTCTATCCATTCATCCATCCATCTATCTTATCTATCTATCTATCTATCTATCTATCTATCTATCTATCTATCTATCTATCTTATCTATCCCATCTCTCTCTCTCTCTATCTATCCAGTCATCTATGTATTTATTTATCCAGTCCTATCTATCTATCTATCTATCTATCTATCTATCTATCTATCTACCTACTTCTCCATCAGTCTATCTGTCTATTTTTCTCTTCATCCATTCTTCCAATCATATCTATTTCTATCCATCCATCCATCCATCCATCTATCCTATCCTATCTATCTATCTATCTATCTATCTATCTATCTATCTATCTATCTATCTATCCATCCATCCATCCATCCATCCATCCCATCATCCATCCATCTATCCATCCATCCATCCCATCTATCTATCTATCCATCCAATCATCTATTTATTTATCCAGTTCTATCTATCTATCTATCTATCTATCAATCTACCTACTTCTCCATCAGTCAATTCTATTTATTTATCCAGTTTTATCCATCCATCCAATCATCTATCTATTTATTTATCCAGTCCTATCTATCTGTCTCTCTCTTCATCCATCCATTCTTCCAATCATATCTATCCATTCATCCACTCATCCATCTGTCTGTCTGTCTATCTATCTGTCTATCTATCTGTCTATCTATCTGTCTATCTATCTATCTATCTATCTATCTTATCTATCTATCTTATCTATCCCATCATCTCTCTATCTATCTATCTATCTATCTATCTATCTATCTATCCAGTCATCTATGTATTTATTTATCCAGTCCTACCTATCTATCTATCTATCTATCTATCTATCTATCTATCTATCTACCTACTTCTCCATCAGTCTATCTGTCTATTTCTCTTCATCCATTCTTCCAATCATATCTATTTCTATCCATTCATCCATCAATCCATCTATCTTATCTATCCTATCTATCTATCCATCCATCCATCCATCCCATCATCTATGTATCCATCCGTCCAACCATCTATTTATTTATCCAGTTCTATCTATCAATCTACCTACTTCTCCATCAGTCAATTCTATTTATTTATCCAGTTCTATCCATCCATCCATCCATCCATCTATTTATCTAGTCCTATCTATGTATCCATTCATCCAGTCATCTATGTATTTATTTATCCAGTCCTATCTATCTGTCTCTCTCTTCATCCATCCATTCTTCCAATCATATCTATTTCTATCCATTCATCCACCTTGTCTGTCTGTCTGTCTGTCTATCTATCTATCTATCATCAAATCATCTATTTATTTATCTATCCAGTCCTATCTATCTATCCATCCATCAAATCATCTATTTATTTATCCAGTTCTATCTACCTACCTACCTCTTCATCAATCATATCTATCTATCTATCTATCATCATCATCATCTTCTATCATCTATCCATCTATCTATCTATCTATCTATCTATCTATTTTTCTATCATCAAATAATCTATTTATTTATCTATCCAGTCCTATCCATCCATCCATCAAATCATCTATTTATTTATCCAGTTCTACCTACCTACCTCTTCATCAATCATATCTATCTATCTATCTATCTATCTATCTATCTATCTATCATCATCTTCTATCTATCTATCTATCTATCTATCTATCTATCTATCTATCATCATCTTCTATCTATCATCTATCTATCTATCTATCTATCTATCTATCTATCTATCTATTTTTCTATCATCAAATCATCTATTTATTTATTTATCTATCCAGTCCTATCCATCCATCCATCAAATCATCTATTTATTTATCCAGTTCTATCTACCTACCTACCTCTTCATCAATCATATCTATCTATCTATCTATCTATCTATCTATCTATCTATCTATATATCTATCTATCATCATCTTCTATCTATCATCTATCCATCTATCTATCTATCTATCTATCTATCTATCTATCTATTTTTCTATCATCAAATCATCTATTTATTTATCTATCCAGTCCTATCTATCCATCCATCCATCCATCCATCAAATCATCTATTTATTTATCCAGTTCTATCTACCTACCTACCTCTTCATCAATCATATCTATCTATCTATCTATCTATCTATCTATCTATCTATCTATCTATCATCATCTTCTATCTATCATCTATCCATCTATCTATCTATCTATCTATTTTTCTATCATCAAATCATCTATTTATTTATCTATCCAGTCCTATCCATCCATCCATCAAATCATCTATTTATTTATCCAGTTCTATCTACCTACCTACCTCTTCATCAATCATATCTATCTATCTATCTATCTATCTATCTATCTATCTATCTATCTATCATCATCATCATCTTCTATCTATCATCTATCCATCTATCTATCTATCTATCTATCTATCTATCTATCTATTTTTCTATCATCAAATCATCTATTTATTTATCTATCCAGTCCTATCCATCCATCCATCCATCAAATCATCTATTTATTTATCCAGTTCTATCTACCTACCTACCTCTTCATCAATCATATCTATCTATCTATCTATCATCATCATCATCTTCTATCTATCATCTATCCATCTATCTATCTATCTATCTATCTATCTATCTATTTTTCTATCATCAAATCATCTATTTATTTATCTATCCAGTCCTATCCATCCATCCATCCATCCATCCATCAAATCATCTATTTATTTATCCAGTTCTATCTACCTACCTACCTCTCCATCAATCAAATCTATCTATCTATCTATCTATCTATCTATCTATCTATCTCTCCATCATTTAATTCTTCCAATCATACCTATTTCTATCCATTCATCCTCTCACCCATCTCTCTACCTACCTACCTACCTAACTTACCTCACTCACCCATCTCTGTACATTAGGTACACTAGTATACACAATTCACTGCTTTGAGTCGCCTGAGGGCTGAGAAAAGCTGTATATAAATAAAGTAAATAATACATTCTGGAATATGTAGGCATGCAATAGGCCTGCCCTCCCAACCCAACGGATAACTTCGGTTTTCAAACACAGATGTCTAGCAGCAGAAATAGAAAGCGCAACACTTGGAACTGCTAAATTTATTTTAAGTTGCAAGAACATCTAAGTATAGGCGACATCACCCGGAAGAGCAGGTCTCCAAAAATACCTCTGCATTTCCAATACAAGAGTACATAAGAAAAGCCATAAATAAGACAAGGAAACAGACAAGAGGGCAGTGGCTTGGGAGACTCTCGCAGAGGGGTGGCTCTTTATAAATAAAGTGTATTGTTATTGGGTTGCTGTGAGTTTTCCAGACTGTGTGGCCATGTTCCAGAAGCATTCTCTCCTGATGTTTCACCCACAACTACGGCAGGCATCCTCAGAGACCTCAGGCCCTTTCCTTTTCCCCCTCCGCCGCTTAAGCGGCGAAGGGGGGAAAGGAAGGGTCCTGAGGTCTCTGAGGATGCCTGCCATAGATGCAGTCAAAATGTCAGGAGAGAATGCTTCTGGAACATGGCCACAGTCTGGAAAACTCACAGCAACCCAGCAAATCCGACCAAGAAAGCCTTCGACAATGTATTGCTATTACTTTTTATTCAGGGCATTTCAATTCAGTTCTAAAAACATGGCCAACCGAAAGACTTGTTCAAAGGACACACACCTGAAGTAGGAGTCTTTCTAAGTACAAAAGGCAAAACGTTAAAAACAAAGGATATTGGCTGGCCAGAGAGACAGACAACCACGGGGAGGGAGAGGGAAAAGGGCAGCCCCCCACCCCAGAAAAACAAGGGGAACTGGCAAGTGAGGGCCACTCTTTAGCCCTCTTCCTCTTGGCTGTGATGAAGAGGTGGCCAGAGGTCAAAGCAAGAGGGATGCTTGGACAGCGGAAGTGCCTCGTGCAGCCCCTTCCCAAATCCAGCTGCAGGGTGATGCCTGGGGTCTCCATTTGCCCACCACCTCCCTGGTCCAAGTCCCAACACAGAGGCGTGTCTGAAGGCCAAAGTCCACTCCCCAGAAAACAACAGGTCTCCAAACAAGTTCGAAATAGCCGCTGGTCTTCTACTTGCACAAGCGCAGGATCTGGGCCTGGAGAGAGGGAAACAGAGCTCGGGTGAAGCAGCAACGCAAAGGATGACAAACAAGGGCAAATAGGCGGAGAGGTGGCTTCTGGGCTAGAGCTGTGACTACGAGGGTTGAATGAAAAGTAATGCCTCCACCTTCGATACTTGGGTTTGGAATCTGAAAGCTATATATTCCATAAACCTCTGCTCAGGGGGATGTCAATTTGTTGGCAGATTACTGCGCTCGTCATCCTTTCCAGTTGGAATAGAAATAAACCTCGGTGGCTTTTGCTTCAACCTGGTGAGATTTATTGGGAAATAGGGAAAATCTTTACTGGTGCTTATTGTCTCGCCAGGTGTTCCGGATCCTCTTTTTGGGTCTTGCTGGCCTGTGCCTCGGCAGCCCCCTCCCCCAATTCGCATTCGACACCAAAAGTGTGAGTCAAGCACTGAAAGAGTGAGTAGGGCAAAGCCTGTTAGAGCAAGTGGGCCAAAGCTAGTGTCGTCCTGAGGAGTAGGCCGAAGCCCGTTAGAGTCAAGGAGCCAAAGCTAGTGTGATCGTGAGGAGAGTGAGTAGGCCGAAGCCTGTTAGAGTCAAGGAGCCAAAGCTGGTGTCGTCCTGAGGAGCGTGAGGTAAACCTCAGTCTGAGATAAGCCTTGTGTGAGAAACTCTCCTATGTGAAGACGGAGTGTAAAGCTATTATGTTTTTATTTATTTGTGTTATGAAAACCTAGTTCTTGTAAATAGTGCAACCAGAAAGAAAAGACCTCCTATGGAAGAGATAACATTAGTTCTTTTCATCACTTTGGGTGACTGGTGTTGGGTCACGCTGCTTCTGATAAGTTACTCTACTGTATATTTATGGGGAGGGTCTTTTGTTAATAAGCCCACTCGCACAACAGGCATGATCTTAGGCTAGCAACATGGCATTGTGGTTTGACCACTGAAAAAGGGTTTGAATCCCTAGTTTGCCATGGAAACTCACAGGGTGACCTTGGACAAGGCGTTGTCTTGGGCAAGACAGTCATCAAGGCTTTCCGTTCTCAGCCCTAGATGGGACAGCTAACGACCCAGTTAAAGGAAGGTAGGCATGGGCATCTTGGACCCTCCCTCTAGACATTTTGGGCATCAACTTCCACAATTCCTAACAGCCAACCTTGTGTAGTATCTGGTTTAGGCACCAAAGGAAGCACAGACAGCCCTGAATGGAAGCCAGCAGCTCAGAGCCCACATCAGAAACTGTTATTGTTGTTGTTGTTGTCCTGCTTTTCTCTCAAGGAGAAGCCTAAGGTCCCCTCCCTCCGCAATAAGCAGAACCCACAGGAAAGAGGTCTTCCAACGTGAGAAACCAACATAAACCAGGGGTGGGGGCACTTCTGGCCCCACAGGGAACACAGCAAAGGTGGGGTGCCTCTTACCGAGAGCTTCTTCATGCTCCCGAGAGCAGCCGGGTTCAGGCGCTGAAGGTCCTTCTCCGTGAGGTCGCTGGCCTTGACACGGATGCTCTGAGGAGGGAGACAGAGGACATTGTCAAGGAGAGCAGGCGTTTCCAGAAGGGTCTCCTTGCCCTGGGATCACCTTGAAGACCCCCCCGCCCCCATGGCTTGGCATTGTGTGGATGGAAAGGAGGTGGAGGGACAGAAGGTGTCCCTTCTTCTACTTCTACTTCTCTTCTCCTTCCTGATCCTTTCACTCTTGTGCCTTCAGAGCAGAGACAGGACTCCGGGGGTCTTTCTGATGGGGGTTGCAGGGTGAACCCACCCCCCAAACCCCTCAGCCTCCTGCCCAGCACTCAAGCCACTCTTCCTTCTCTCCTCGCATGGCGTTCTGCCCAAGACTGAGCCCAAGAGGTCAAGCAAAGATCGTATACAAGAACAAGACCGGCCCTTTTTGGGGAGGCAAGAGGGTCTCTTTGTTTACTATCACCCGCCCCCAGGAAGGAGTATGGAGAGGCGGTGGCAAACCAATGCAAAGGATGCTACACGCCTCTCTGGTGAGAAACCCACCCTCGTTTCCTACTCTCAAGTGGAGGCCCTGCTTTGGTTGCCTCTATTCTGTAACTTTGCATTTCGTTTTTTCTGCCTAAGTGGAGTATCTTGCATTTGTCCCTGTTGAACTTCATTTTGTTAGTTTTGGCCATTCATCTCTCTAATCTGTCAGGATTCAAAACGATCTTGACAGATTAGAGAGATGGGACAAAACTAAGAAAATGAAGCTCAACAGGGACAAATGCAAGATACTCCACTTTGTCAGAAAAAACGAAATGCAAAGATACAGAATGGGAGCAACAGGCCCTTCATTGGATTTGCCCTCTATGCTTGCAATGGGCTTCCTTCCTGGTCCTGCCCTCACTTCCCCCAATAGCTAACTTTGGGTCAAGGGAGTTCTGTGTGCCAAGTTTGGTTCAATTCCATCGTTGATGGAGTTCAGAATGCTTTTTGATTGTAGGTGAACTATAAATCCCAGCAACTACAATTCCCAAATAACAAAATGATAATTTTTTGAGTGAAGGTCACTCCTTGTGTTGTGAGACGTTTTGTTGCCAAATTTGGTGTGATTTTGTTCATTGGTTCTTTTGTTTTTAAGGTACTCATTATGACCAGAGTATTTATATATATATAGATTATTATTATTATTATTATTATTATTATTACTATTATTACTATCACCTTTCCCCATTATTATAGAATCATAGACTCAAAGAGTTGGAAGAGACCTCCTGGGCCATCATCCAGTCCAACCCCTTTCTGCCAAGAAGCAGGAATATTGCATTCAAAGCACCCCTGACAGATGGCCATCCAGCCTCTGCTTAAAAGCTTCCAAAGAAGGAGTCTCCACCACACTCCGGGGCAGAGAGTTCCACTGCTGAACGGCTCTCACAGTCAGGAAGTTCATCTTAAGAGTTGGAAGAGACCTCCTGGGCCATCATCCAGTCCAACCCCATTCTGCCAAGAAGCAGGAAGATTGCATTCAAATCACCCCTGACAGATGGCCATCCAGCCTCTGTTTAAAAGCCTCCAAAGAAGGAGCCTCCACCACACTCCGGGGCAGAGAGTTCCACTGCTGAACGGCTCTCACAGTCAGGAAGTTCATCTTAAGAGTTGGAAGAGACCTCCTGGGCCATCATCCAGTCCAACCCCATACTGCCAAGAAGCAGGAAGATTGCATTCAAATCACCCCTGACAGATGGCCATCCAGCCTCTGCTTAAAAGCCTCCATAGAAGGAGCCTCCACCACACTCCGGGGCAGAGAGTTCCACTGCTGAACGGCTCTCACAGTCAGGAAGTTCATCTTAAGAGTTGGAAGAGACCTCCTGGGCCATCATCCAGTCCAACCCCATTCTGCCAAGAAGCAGGAAGATTGCATTCAAATCACCCCTGACAGATGGCCACCCAGCCTCTGCTTAAAAGCTTCCAAAGAAGGAGCCTCCACCACACTCCGGGGCAGAGAGTTCCACTGCTGAACGGCTCTCACAGTCAGGAAGTTCTTCCTCGTATTCAGATGGAAGATGATGATGTTTATGTATACCCACTTCTTTCTCTTTTATTTACACCCTGCTCTTTCTCTCGACAAGGAGACCCACAGTGGCTCTACCTTGCCACCTGTGGAGAGTCACCCTGAGCAAGGACCCCCGAATGCTCCCCGCCGCCCTTCCCCCACCCCTTGACCCCATAGTCCAGCGCTGGACTGACCTCCCCTTTGCCGATGGGAAGGGTGACGAAGACGTCGCTGCTGCTTCCTGCCAAGGGGCTGCCGTTGGCGGAGACGCTGAAGACGGGCTCGTGGGGGGCAGGGGCCCGCAACCCAGGGGTCTTGAAGACGCTGGGAAACAAGAGTAGGAGAGCATGAAGACCCTTCCTCAAGGGCAGGGCTTGCTCTCTCCCGTCAGACAAGGAAGAGAGGGAGGCCGGGGACACACAGGTCTGCCCCATTCCCTCCCCAGAAAGAAAGCCCCCCACCCTGCCCTCTGAGCTGGGATGCAGGCTGGGGAGAGAAGGAAAGAAGGAAGGAAGGAAGGAAGGAAGGAAGGAAGGAAGGAAGGAAGGAAGGAAGGTGTGAGGGAGGGAGAAAAGTGGTAAGGGAAGAGGAAAGGAAGGAAGACAAGAAGAATGGGAAGAGGAGAAGGAAGGAAGGAGAGGAAGGAAAGAGACAGGAGAGAGGGAGGGAGAGTGAAGAGGGAAGGAAAGGAAGGAAAGAGAAAAGCGATAAGAAAAATGAAAGGGAGGAAAAGGAGGGAAAGGGGAAGGAGGGAAGAAAGGAAGGAAGGAAGGAGAAAAGAGATAAGGAAAGATGAAAGGGAGAAAAGGGAGGGAGGAAAGAGAGAAGGAAGGATGAGAAGGAAAGGAAGGATGGAATAGAGTGTGAGTCAGAAAAGAGAAGGAAAGATGAGAGGGAGGAAAGGAAGGAGGGAAAGCGGTGAAGGACAGAGTGAGGAAAGAAATAAGGAAAGATGAGGGGAAGGGAAAGGAGAAAGGAAGGAAGGAAGGAAAAAAGGAAGGAGGGTGTGAGGGAGGGAGAAAAGTGATAAAGGAAGGAAGACAAGAAGAAAGGGAAGAGGAGAAGGAAGGAAGGAAGGAAGGAAGGAGAGTGTGAGGGAGGGAGAAAAGTGATAAAACGAAAGAGAGGAAGACAAGAAGAAAGGGAAGAGGAGAAGGAAGGAAGGAAGGAAGGAAGGAAGGAGGGAAGCAAGCAAGCAAGCAAGCCCTCAGCTCACCTGGAATCAAACCTGGGGACGAATCCCGGGGTGACCCCCTGGGTGGTGGTGGCAGCACCTCTGGCCAGCACCGGAGTGGTCAGCTTGCCTTTGCTGGCCCTGCAAGAAATTCAAGAACATGTCAACACACAAGTCGTGACAGGAGAAGGAGACCAGGCAGTCAGGCCCATGGTCTTCAGGCCTGGCCCAGAATCCTGGCGTTGGGAGGGACCCCAAAGACCATCCACCCCAGCCCCAGGCAGGAAGACACCATCAAAGTCCTCCCAACAGATGGTCACCCAGATTTGTACTTGATCAGCCTCCGTTATCATAGAATCCTAGTGTTGCAAATGTCAGAGTGTGACAGAAGCTTTGAAGCTTAGAAGAATGGACACTTTGAGACTTCAGTAAAAGCAAACATATAGCTTCACTGAGTAGATCAAATATACAGCACACACTCGCGTTGACACCCAACCAGAAAGACAGAAACAAGACAAAAGCATCGAAGGAAGAAGGACAAATGAAATCTTATCTCTGGCTCCTCCCTACGCGTTCCAGGCACACTCAGGGTCACAACTTCACAGGTCATTAGAGGCTTGACTGATGAACCCTTTCAGAGTCAATACACTCTTTGGTAATGCAATCGGGTTACATTCACAGGCATTACACAAAATTACATGTAAATATTCACATTACACTAGCCCAGCCCAGCCCCAGAATCCTGGTGTTGGGAGGGAACCCAAAGGCCACCCAGCCCAGCCCCTCCCTTCCTTTCTGCCAGGCAGGAGGACACCATCAAAGCCCTCCCAACAGGTGGCCACCCTGATTGTTGGGGTTCAGCCTGATCCTGATCTGTGTGAACAGGATTCTCCGATCGTTTTTCAAACTGAGCAAGCTTTCCCTGACCCTGACAGTGTGGAATCTGTTGTTGATGCAGAGGTCAGTGGGAATGAAAATGAAACCCAACAGTTAGAAGAGAATGTTTTGGAAGTTAGCCGTGATATCTCCCCACCTGGGCTAGATAATGAGCTCCGGAGAGAACAGATAGTGAGAGATAGATTTGTCTCCCAGTCTGTACGAAGGTCACAGCGGCTTCAGCAGAAAGAGGCCCAAACAGAAAAGTCAAGGGGCGTTTCTAAGACTAGCTTCTTTGGTTTAAGAGCATCCCTGCCGGGTGCTTCTTTAGGTCAAGCAACGTTCGGGACTGTGGCTGGTCTTGGCAGAATTCCTGTGTTCCATGGCCAGTAATCCCAGAGGCTTCTGTTTCCAAGTTCATGGTTAGTAAAAAGCTAACAGACTCTTGGTTATTGTTTTGTGGCTTTTGAAGTTTTGCTCAAGTTCAGAGATCCTATTGACTACTGTGTTTTTCTGTGGCTTTTTGACTTTGCATTTACCTTTCTTTTGTAACCAATTTTTCATCAATAAACAAGGATTGCTTTTCCTACAGTCCAGGGTGGTGGATTTAATCTTATGGTCTTGTTTCTTGAACTGGGATGCAACACTGATTTTCTTGATTAGTCTCCCTTATCTTAGATTCCTAGCAGTGGAAGGGACCCCAAGACTTGCATGATGGGCATCAATCAAAGGAAAGATTTTGGAAAACCTTTTTCTAAACCTTACTGGAACATCATTCTGCATCGTTCCTCTCCTGTTTCCTACCATACACTCAGTATCTATCTTTCATAGAATCATAGAACCAAAGAGTTGGAAGAGACCTCCTGGGCCATCCAGTCCAACCCCATTCTGCCAAGAAGCAGGAATATTGCATTCAAAGCACCCCTGACAGATGGCCATCCAGCCTCTGTTTGAAAGCTTCCAAAGAAGGAGCCTCCACCACACTCCGGGGCAGAGAGTTCCACTGCTGAACGGCTTTCACAGTCAGGAAGTTCATAGAATCCTAGAATCAAAGAGACCTCGTGGGCCATCATCCAGTCCAACCCCATTCTGCCAAGAAGCAGGAATATTGCATTCAAAGCACCCCTAACAGATGGCCACCCAGCCTCTGTTTCAAAGCCTCCAAAGAAGGAGCCTCCACCACACTCCGGGGCAGAGAGTTCCACTGCTGAACGGCTCTCACAGTCAGGAAGTTCTTCCTCGTGTTCAGGTGGAATCTCCTCTCTTGGAGTTTGAAGCCATTGTTCCATTGCGTCCTAGTCTCTCTCCAGGGAAGCAGAAAGGAAGCTTGCTCTTTCTATGTATGTACGTACCTACCTACTGACCTAGCAGGCATGGTTAGGTCCAGTTGGAATCTTTATGATTTGGAATAAAAACAGAAAAAAATCTTTTTTGAAGTGATTTTGAAGTTTTTAAGAAAACCGGAAGTTCCTTTGCCCTTCCGAAGCTTTTTTGCCATTTTTATTACGATTTATTACGAAGTAACAGCCTTAGAATCCTAGAATCAAAGAGTTGGAAGAGACCTCCTGGGCCTTCATCCAGTCCAACCCCATTCTGCCAAGAAGCAGGAATATTGCATTGAAATCACCCCTGACAGATGGCCATCCAGCCTCTGCTTCAAAGCCTCCAAAGAAGGAGCCTCCACCACACTCCGGGGCAGAGAGTTCCACTGCTGAACGGCTCTCACAGTCAGGAAGTTCTTTGAGGCACTTTGCCCAATTCCTTCCTTTTGTTCTCTCCCTCCTCCCCCCTCTTGATCCCATTCTCCAAACTGCCTTCTTAGAACCATTCCCACTTGCAAAACCTGAGTGTCTTGGTTGCGTGTTACCTTTGGTTCAGGCGGGAGGAGGGTGGGCGGGTCCTCTTGGCCGTGGGGGGCTTCCGGCTGGACTGCTTGCCCTGCAACAGAGGGAGGAGGAGGAGCACATCAAGCTCTTCTCTAGCTCTTCTTACTTACCTGGCACCTCGTCTACACTGCCGTCTCATGCAGTTTCACTGCACTGCACTGGATGATAGTGCAACACTGTCATCTCATGTGGTTCAATGCCATTAGAAGGCATTCTGAGACTGCATTGCATGGCAAACGTAGATGGGGCCGGGGGCAGCATTGGGCCTGGACCCTGGGAAAAAATCACACTCTCTCAGCCTCGGAGGAACAAGGCAAAGGCAACCCCCACCTTCTGATCAAGTGCTGCTCAGTTTGATCGGTTCGCCTTAGAGAAGTGTTTCTCAACCTTCCAAATGCCGCGGCGACCCCTTAATACAGTTCCTCATGTTATGGTGACTCCCCCCCCCCCCCACAACCATAAAATAATTTTTTGTTGCTACTTCAGAACTGTAATTTTGCTACTGTTATGAACTGTAATGTAAATATAATAATAATAATAAATAATTATATTTTTATAATTATAATTTTGCTACTGTTATGAACTGTAATGTAAATATAATAATAATAATAATAAATAATTATATTTTTATAATTATAATTTTGCTACTGTTATGAACTGTAATGTAAATATAATAATAATAAATAATTATATTTTGATAATTATAATTTTGCTACTGTTATGAACTGTAATGTAAATATAATAATAATAATAAATAATTATATTTTTATAATTATAATTTTGCTACTGTTATGAACTGTAATGTAAATATAATAATAATAATAATAATAATAAATAATTATGTTTTTATAATTATAATTTTGCTACTGTTATGAACTGTAATGTAAGTATAATAATAATAATAATAAATAATTATATTTTTACAATTATAATTTTGCTACTGTTATGAACTGTAATGTAAATATAATAATAATAATAATTAATAATTATATTTTTATAATAATTTTGCTACTGTTATGAACTGTAATGTAAATATAATAATAATAATAATAATAATAAATTATGTTTTTATAATTATAATTTTGCTACTGTTATGAACTGTAATGTAAATATAATAATAATAATAATAATAATAAATAATTATATTTTTATAATTATAATTTGCTACTGTTATGAACTGTAATGTAAATATAATAACAATAATAATAAATAAATATATTTTTATAATTATAATTTTGCTACTGTTATGAACTGTAATGTAAATATAATAATAATAATAATAATAAATAATAATGTTTTTATAATTATAATTTTGCTACTGTTATGAACTGTAATGTAAATATAATAATAATAAATAATAATAATAAATAATAATAATAATTAATAATAATAAACAACCTTTATTTATACCCCGCTACCATCTCCCGCAGGTGCGGCTTACAAGAGGCCGAGCCCAAATACATCAATAAAACACAACGACAACAATACAACAATAAATAACTCATAAATAAAACAAAACAATAACAAAATATCCGATATGCAGGATGTGTTTTCATTCACTGGACCAAATTTGGCACAAATACCCAATACGACCAAATTTGGACACTGGTGGGTTTCAGGTGAATTGATTTTGGGAGTTGTAGTTTCTGGGATTGATAGTCCACCCACAATCAAAGAGCATTCTGAACTTCACCAATGATGAAATGGAACCAAACTTGGCATACACAACTCCCATGACCAATAGAAAATATTGGAAGGGTTGGGTAGCATTGACCTTGAGTTTGGGAGTTGTAGTTCACCTACATCCAGAGAGCACTGTGGACTCAAACAATGATGGATCTGGACCAAACTTGGCACGGATACTCAATATGCCCAAATTTATTATTTATTTATTTATTTATTTATTGCATTTATTGACCGCCCCTCTCAGCCCGAGGGCGACTCGGGGCGGTGAACAGCAACAAAAAAGGACAGTGTACAATAAATCTAGACAATACAAACCAGACAATACAACATGACATATACTTATACTAAAAAATCCGCTTCGTCAGGTCCTGGGGTCATAGCCAATTTCATAATCCTAGTCCATTCCAGTGTCGTTCAAGATATTCTCAGTTGAAGGCCTGCTCGAAGAGCCATGTTTTCAGGCCCCTACGAAAGGCCAACAAGGAGGGCGCCTGTCTAACTTCAACAGGGAGGGTGTTCCACAGCCGGGGGGCCACCACCGAGAAGGCCCGCTCTCTCGTCCCCGCCAGACGTGCCTGTGAGGCAGGCGGGACCGAGAGAAGGGCCTCCCCGGATGATCTCAAGGCCCTCGTGGGCTCATAGGCCGAGATGCGGTCTGCAAGGTATTTTGGGCCGGAACCGTTTAGGGCTTTGTAGGATAATACCAGCACCTTAAATTGGGCCCGGTAGCAGATCGGCAGCCAGTGGAGCTGGGACAGCAGGGGCGTTGTATGCTCTCTGCGTCCTGCTCCCGTTAACACCATGGCTGCCGCGCGTTGGACTAGCTGAAGCTTCCGGGCCGTCTTCAAGGGCAGCCCCACGTAGAGAGCGTTGCAGTAGTCGAGGCGGGATGTGACCAAAGCGTGTACCACCGTGGCCAAGTCAGACTTCCCAAGATACGGGCGCAGCTGGCGCACGAGCCTGAGCTGTGCAAATGCTCCCCTGGTCACCGCTGAAACCTGGGGATCCAGGCTCAGGGATGAGTCCAGGGTCACACCCAAGCTGCGAACCTGCGCCTTCAAGGGGAGTGCGACCCCGTCCAGCACAGGCTGTAACCCTATACCCTGTTCGGCCTTGCGACTGACCAGGAGTACCTCTGTCTTGTCTGGATTTAATTTCAGTTTGTTCGCCCTCATCCAGACCATTACAGCGGCCAGGCACCGGTTCAGGACTTCGACGGCCTCCTTAGTAGCAGGTGGGAAGGAGTGACAGAGTTGGACATCATCTGCGTACAGATGACACCGCACCCCGAAACTCCGGATGATCTCACCCAGCGGCTTCATGTAGATGTTAAACAGCAAGGGGGACAAGATGGAGCCCTGAGGAACGCCACAGGTCAACGGCTGCGGCGTTGAACAGGAGTCCCCCAATAACACCTTCTGAGTACGACCCTCCAGAAATGACCGGAGCCACTGCAGAGCAGTGCCCCCAAGACCCATCTCTGCAAGGCGCCCCAGAAGAATACCGTGGTCGACGGTATCGAAGGCCGCTGAGAGGTCCAGGAGCACCAACAGGGACACACTCCCCCTGTCTAGCTCCCAGCGCAGATCATCCACTAAGGCGACCAAGACCGTCTCGGTACCATGTCCCGGTCTGAAACCAGACTGTGCCGGATCCAGACTATCCGTGTCTCTCAAGAATACCTGGAGTTGTGAGGCCACCACGCTTTCCATGACTTTGCCCAAGAAGGGAAGATTGGAAACAGGCCGAAAGTTGTCCAATTTAGTGGGGTCCAGTGATGGTTTCTTCAACAGCGGCTTTACAACAGCCTGTTTTAGGCTCGCTGGAATCTTGCCTTCCCGAAGGGAGGCATTCACCACCACCGTTACCCACTCGGCCAATCCCCCTCTGGCCTCTTTCAGAAGCCAGGATGGGCAGGGGTCTAGGATGGACGTGGTGGGTCTCATTCCTCCAAGTATCTTGTCCACATCCTCGGGTTTCACAAACTGAAAAGAATCCAACAAAATCGGACAAGCAGGTGCTTGTGTCACATTCACAGAGACTGCATCTAATGCGGCGTCCAGCCCAGCGTGGATCAAAGCGACTTGTAAACACTGGTGGAGTTTGGGGAAAAAAATAGACCGTGACATGTGGGAGCTGTAGTTGCTGGGATTTATAGTTCACCTACAATCAAAGAGCATTCTGAAGCCCACCGATAGAATTGGGCCAAACTTCCCACACAGAACCCCCATGTCTTGAAGGGATTCAATGGCATGAAATCTGCTGGGATTTTCCAGATCACCCACACATTTTCAATGAGCTTGTGGAGTTGTTGGGTCAGCTCAAGTCCTCCCTCTTTAAAGATTTCAGCAGGGATCCCATCAGGTCCGCTGGCTTTGTTAATTTTTCCCGACCCCAGGTTGAGAAACCCTGCTTTAGAGTTATTTTATTGTATTTATTTACAACATTGCTACCCCGCCCTCCTGTACTCCCAAGGGGGGCCCCAGAGCGGCTAACATTGGCAACAATCCGATGCCGCAAATATCAATATAACAACAATATAAAACCATAAATACTAGGGCTGGGCGGTTTCGTTTCGTAATTTCGTAATTCGTTAAAAATTCGTTTTTTGGGGGTTTTTTTTGTTACGAAGCGATAACGAACCATTCAGGAGCATCTAAAAAACGAAACGAATTTTTCAATTCGTTTCGTAATTGCTTCGTATTCGTTTCGAAATCGTTTCGAAATCGTTTCGTTATTATTTCCGCATGTCTGGGGCAAGTTTTATAGTTGTTGTTTGTTTAATCAGTGAAAAAAAATTATAAATATCACACCAACAGTCAACAACAGAGGGAGAGGGAAGCTTCAGAAGTTCCCCCTGCCCCATTTGGAGGTTTTTTAGCATATTGCGCGGTCGCGTCCGCCATTAACGAATCGATTCGTATTCGTTTCGTAATTTTACGAAATTTCGTAAATATCGAACTTTTTTAAAGAAAAATTTCGGAATTCTTTTAAATATTGAAACGCAAAAAAACCCCAAAAACGAATCGAGTTTAGAAATAATTTTTTCCGTGGTTGCCCAGCCCTAATAAATACACAACAGATTAAAAACAATAACATTAGTTATCACAATCATATAGCCGTTTCCATTATTATAACAATCCTATGGTCCGGTCCAATGTCCAAAGTGCCGCCATGCTCTCTAGCCAAAGGAATGTGGAAGGCTTGTCTTGAAGCATAAAAGTTCAGAGTTGCTGTAAGTCGGAAATGACTTCAAAAGCAGGCTTGCTTGACCTGTTTGCTATCTTTTGATTCACTGTGCAACACGATTTCTGTGCCTGGGTCATCAATGCCCTTTCCTAATTGGCTCTCTCATAAAAACATGGGGAAAGTTTATCAAACTGGCAAAACTTTGCTTCTGCAAGAGTACAGAGTCTCCTGCAGGAGAGATAAAGCAAAGTAGAAATAAATAATAATAATAAATAAATAATAATAAAAACCTGCTACTAAGGAGGCTGTCCAGGTCCTGAACCGGTGCTTGGCCGCTGTGATGGTCTGGATGAGGGCGAACAAATTGAAACTGAATCCAGACAAGACAGAGGTCCTCCTGGTCAGTCGCAAGGCCGAACAGGGCATAGGGTTACAGCCTGTGTTGGACGGGGTGACACTCCCCCTGAAGACGCAGGTTCGCAGCTTGGGTGTGATCCTGGACTCATCGCTGAGCCTGGAACCTCAGGTTTCGGCGGTGACCAGGGGAGCATTTGCACAGCTAAAGCTTGGGCACCAGCTGCGCCCGTTCCTTGGGAAGTCTGACTTGGCCACGGTAGTCCACGCTCTGGTTACATCCCGCCTAGACTACTGCAACGCTCTCTACGTGGGGTTGCCCTTGAAGACGGCCCGGAAGCTCCAACTAGTCCAACCTGCGGCAGCCATGATTCTAACAGGAGCGGAGCGCAGGGAGCATACAACCCCCCTGTTGCGCCAGCTCTACTGGCTGCCAATCTGCTACTGGGCGGAATTCAAAGTGCTGGCGTTGGCCTATAAAGCCTTAAACGGTTCCGGCCCAAAATACCTTTCCGACCGCATCTCTGCCTATGAACCCACCAGGACTTTGAGATCTTCCGGGGAGACCCTGCTCTCGATCCCGCCTGCTTCTCAAGCACGGCTGGCGGGGACGAGAGATAGGGCCTTCTCGGTGGTGGCTCCTCGGCTGTGGAACGCCCTTCCCACGGACATTAGGCTGGCAGCATCTCTAATGGTGTTCCGCAAAAAACTGAAGACCTGGCTATTTGTGCAAGCGTTCGAATAACTAGTGCAATGACCGGCAATGAACATAGGAATGGATCAATGGATGATGAATTTTGGATTATGTTTTTAGATGATGAGACGATAGTGATTGGTTAATGTAGTAATTCTATTGTTTGGATAATATGTTATTTGTTAATTGTTGTTACATTATTTGCATTGAATTATTGCTGTTTTTACTGGTTGTGAACCGCTGTGAGTCGCCCTCGGGCTGAGAACAGCGGTATATAAGTAAAGTAAAGTAAATAAATAAATAATAATAATATGAGGTGGATTGACTACAAAAAAGCCTTTGACTCACTCCCACACCGTTGGATCATCAAGTGCCTAGGCACCATCGGGATTTGTAAAAACGTTGGAACTTTGATTGGAAATATGATGAAGTCCTGGAATAACTGAACTGTTTGTTGGGAATGAAAACTACAGACTTGTCAACATCAAGGAATTTTCCAGGAAGGGAGAGTTATTGTCCCCACTGCTTTTCATGATCGCCATGATCCCTCTGTCAACAGTCTTACAAAAAACAAACCTTAGCCTGCCATGATGAGCATGGCCCACCCAAGTGCAACCGGGGGAAGTGGATCCCTCGTGAATGAATGCCTCTGAGGAGCAGCAGCAGAGAGAGAGAGGGGCTTACCTTGGGCGGCTTCTGCTCTGGCGCTGGCGCGATGGGGATGGGGGCCTCCTCCTCCTGCCGCGACCTCTTCCTCAAGGGCAGGACCGGGGGGCCCGCCTCCTCCTCTATGGCCTCGATGGGCCGCTTGGTCTTTGCTGTTGGAAGGCAAGGAGAGGGGTTCATAGGAAAGTAGTTAGGAATGCACAGAGCCATTGGCAAGGGGGGCAAAGGGAGAGGGGAGAGAAGGAGGTATGGGGGTCAGGCCTGAATCTCTCTCTGGGAGGAGGAGGAAGGGTCGTGCTTGGTCTTCTGCAGGGGCTCCAGAGACTTGGACTCAATGGAGGCAGGAAAAGAGAGTCCAGATTAACATTAGGAAGGACTTCCAGATGGACAGAGCTGGTTGATAAAGTAGCCCGGTGAAGGCTGGATGACCCTTGGGGGTCCTTTCAAGTCAATGATTCTATAGCCCTATTTCCCCATGAGCCCACTAATGCCTATGAGGCTGGATGGACATCTGTTGGGAGGGATCAGATTGTGCTTCCCTGCCTGCTGGAGGGAAGGAGTTGGGCTGGATGGCCCTTGGGGGTCTCCTCCCAAGTCAAGGATTCTATAGCCCTATTTCCCACTGATCCTATTAATGTCTGTGAGGCTGGATGGACATCTGTTGGGAGGGCTTGAATGGTGCCCTCCTTCTTTCCTGGCCGAAATAAGTGGGTTCGGCTGGATGACCCTTGGGGATCCCCTACAAGTCAATGATTCTATAGCTCTATTTCCTCCTGAGCCCACTAATGTCTATGAGGCTGGATGGACATCTGTCGGGAGGGATCAGCTTGTGCTTCCCTACCTGGAGGAAAGGAGTTGGGCTGGATGGTCCTTGGGGGTCCCCTTCCAAGTCAAGGATTCTATAGCCCTATTTCCCACTGATCCCACTAATGTCTGTGAGGCTGGATGGACATCTGTTGGGAGGGTTTGGATGGTGCCCTCCTTTCCTGGAAGAAAGAAGGGGGTTGGGCTGGATGGCCCTTGGGGGTCCCTTCCAAGTCAATGATTCTATAGCCATATTTCCCCATGAGCCCACTAATGTCTATGAGGCTGGATGGACATCTGTTGGGAGGGATCAGATTGTACTTCCCTACCTGGAGGAAAGGAGTTGGGCTGGATGGCCATTGGGAGTCCCTTCCAACTCTAGTTTGCTATAGCCCTATTTCCCCTTTCCACAAAGCCTTGAGCCCATTAATGTCTATGAGCTGGATGGCCATCTGTTGGGAGGGCTTGGATGGTGCCCTCCTTCTTTCCTGGAAGAAAGAGGGGGTTGGACTGGATGGTCCCCTCCAAGTCAAGGATTCTACAGCCCTATTTCCCCCTGAGCCCACTAATGCCTATGAGGCTGGATGGACATCTGTCAGGAGAGATCAGATTGTGCTTCCCTGCCTGGAGGGAAGGCGTTGGGCTGGATGGCCATTGGGAGTCCCTTCCAACTCTAGTTTGCTATAGCCCTATTTCCCCTTGAGCCCATTAATATCTATGAGTTGGATGGCCACCTGTTGGGAGGGCTTGGATGGTGCCCTCCTTCTTTCCTGGCAGAAAGAAGAGGGTTGGGCTGGATGGCCCTTGGGGGTCCCTTCCAAGTCAAGGATTCTATAGCCCTATTTCCCCATGAGCCCACTCTATGTCTATGAGGCTGGATGGACATCTGTCAGGAGGAATCAGATTGTGCTCCCCTGCCTGGAGGAAGGAAGTTGGGCTGGACAACCTTTGGGAGCCCCTTCCAACTCTAGGATGCTACAGACCTATTTCTCCATGAATCCACTAATGTCTATGAGGCTGGATGGACATCTGTCAGGAGGGATAGGATTGTGCCCTCCTTCCTTCCCGGCAGAAAGAAGGGGATTGGACGGGATGTCCCCAAGGGCAGCTGCTCCGTGTGCCCTACTTGCACGTAAAGCATCTTGCAAGGTGCTTTACTCGCAAGTAGGCCGCGCAGGGCTGCTCCTCCCTTGGCAGGCTCACGCTGCCCATCGGGCCTGATGGGCAGCGTGAGCCAGCTAAGGGAGGCTTCCCCGGCGCTCCATGCAGTCATGCCAGCCACATGACCTTGGAGGTGTATATGGACAACGCCGGCTCTTCGACTTAGAAATGCAGGTGAGCACCACTCCCCAGAGTCAGACACGACTGGACTTCATGTCAGAGGGAAACCTTTAACTAGGAAAATTGTGGAAGATCCAGGGTGGGAGAAAGAACTCTTGTCTGTTGGAGGTAGGGATGAATGTTTCAATTGGACACCTTGATTGCCATTTCATAGCCTGACAGTTTTTTAGGGAGAGGTGATTAGCTGGCCCTGATTGTTTCTTGTCTGGAGTTCCCCTGTGTTTGAGTCTTGTTCTTTATTTACATTGATAATTTTAGAGTTTTTAAAATACTGGTAGCCAGATTTTGTTCAGACTCGAAATAGGAAGTTTTCCCATTCTCTGCTCCTGGAATTACTGCCTAATTTTGCTTCCTCGCAGCAAAATAAGATATCTGCAATGTGCAGAGGAAATTTTTATTGAATTTTTTAATAAAAAAAAGCTATAGTCCGGCCCTCCAACGGTCTGAGGGACAGTGAACTGGCCCCTGGTTCAAAAAGTTTGAGGACCCTTGCCTTATGCTTTCAGAAGGCAGGGAGGGACGTAGTGATTGGGCTCCTGGGCTCCCACGCCTAACAACAACAACACAGACAGACACGCATACACTTTGCTAGGAGCCGGAGAAGCTCTCTGGGCTCATCCAAACAGGCCCACCTTCCCTGTGTTCACTTGAGTCTTTTCCAACTCCCCAAGGGCCCCCCCAGGAAAGGTAAACGCAAAGCATCCCCAGCACCTGGCCGGATGAAGGAGAAAAGCTCTCTCTCGGCTGATCTGTCCTTGTTTTTATCACGCTGCGCTGCCTGCCAGGACTGCCTTCCTATCTCTAGCTGCTGTGCAATAAGCAAACCATGCACAAGAAGTGCAATAGGTGACAACACTCAAGCACGAGAGGAAGTCACCCACAGTTCTCCCTTCAAAGGTAGGTTTGTGCGACCTGAGCAGGTGAGCACAAGGCAGCTCCTGGGGGCTCCCCTCTCTCTCTGACCGAGCCGTCTTAACCCCCCGCCTTCAAAGGCTGCCAACCCACCTTTCCGGACAGTCCTGACGGGCGTCCGCAAAGCCTTGGAGGCCATTTCGTTGATTTCTTTGACGTCCGATCCCACCTGAAAGGGAAAAGAGAGGCAGGTGCATGTTAGTAAAATTCTGCCTCAGAGCAACTGCTAAGAGGCTCGCAATGAAAACAAAGTGCGTAGTCCTTCATCAACTTCCAATCCACGAAGTGGTACGTGTATTTAGTTACTTTCTCTTCTGGAGGAGCCCTGCTCTCGGTCCCACCACCTTCGCAATCGCGTCTGGTGGGGACGAGGGACAGGGCCTTCTCAGTGGTGGCTCCTCGGCTCTGGAACTCTCTCCTGTTGGAGATTAGATCTGCCCCTTCTCTCCTGACTTTCACCGGGATTGTGGCGCAGCTGGCTGAGTGTCAGCTGCATTAAGATCACTTTGACCAAAAGTGAATGAGTTCGAAGCCAGCCCAGGTTGGAGTGAGTTTCCAACCAATAGTGTGTAGCCTGTTGTCGACCTTTGCAACCCGAAAGACAGTTGCATCTGTCAAGTAGGAAAATAAGGTACCACCTTAAAGTGTGGGGAGGCTAAATTAACTGATTTATGAGGCCATAAAGGAGACTCCAGCAGAGCATTCCAGCGGGGAAGCATGCGGGGAATGTGGAAGTGCTTCATCAGCGTCGCAGATGGACGAGGAAAGCGACCAGAAACAGTTAAATAGCCTCTGTGTATGTCTGTACATGTTTGTATGTCAAAAATTGGCATTGAATGTTTGCCATATATGTGTACACTGTAATCCGCCCTGAGTCCCCTGTGGGGTGAAGAGAAGGGCGGAAGAGAAAAGCTGTAAATAATAATAATAAATAATAATTGGAATGTGTGATGTATACAGGAAAAGCTCACAGTTCTCTCTCTAGGGGCAGTGAATCATTCTATGCCTTTTAACTCTTGCTCTGACCTACAAGAAGCACTGCCTGAACATCAAGCAAAAAGTGGGCGCTAGAAACAATATCATACAAAAGTTGACTGGCACAACCTGGGGATCACAACCAGATACAGTGAAGACATCTGCCCTTGTATTCTGCTGCTGAGTACGCATGCCCAGTGTGGAACACATCTCACCACACTAAAACAGTGGATGTGGCTCTTAATGAGACATGCCGCATTACCACGGGGTGCCTGCGCCCTACACCACTGGAGAAATTACACTGCTTAGCCGGTATTGCACCACCTGACATCCGCCGGGAAGGAGCAGCCAATAGTGAAAGGACCAAGGCAGAGACACCTCCAGCTCATCCCCTGTTTGGGTATCAGCCAGCATGTCAACGACTTAAATAGTTTTCTTAGATCTACAGAGACACTCGCTGGAACACCTCAGCAAGCGAGAGTCCAAAAGTGGCAGGCTCAAACCCAGAACTGATACCAAATGAGAGGCTCCCCCTTGGGCACACAGAGGACGGGGCGACTTGGAAGGCGCTGAACAGACTGCGCTCTGGCCCCACGAGATGCAGAACCAACCTCAAGAAACGGGAACACAAAGTGGAATCCTTGACATGCGAGTGCGGAGAAGAGCAAACCACTGACCACCTGCTGCAATGCACCCTGAGCCCTGCCACATGCACGATGGAGGACCTCCTTGAGGCAACCCCAGAGGCACTCCAAGGGGCCAGAGACTGGTCAAAGGACATTTAATCAACTACCAAGCTTGCAAAATTTGTGTTTTTTTATCTATTTGTTTGTTTTGATCTGTTCGAAATGGAATACAATGGCCTGGTTGCTGATGACACGATAAATAAAAATACTCTTGCAGAGCATTACATCCTACACTGGACACCCAGAGTTTACAAACTATAACCTATATTTCACACCAGTAAAACTATAGTATTGACAGTGTGAAGGCAGGAAGGAAGAGGCTCCCTTCTGAGCCCTCTTGCCTCCTCCCTCGCTTTGGGGTAACTGAGGAGAGCAGACCCGCAAAGAGTGGGGATCCCCATTGACACCAAAGAGAGGGACAGAGAGAGAGAGAGAGGTGCGACCTACCATGGCAAGCTGCTCCAGGGCCGTTGTGTCTTCTCCGAGAGCTGGAAGGGGGGGGGGGGGAGACAACCATTAGAAACAGAAGGAAACACAGGAAAAGGAGGAGAAGGGAAGGAGGATTCCACCTGAACATGAGGAAGAACTTCCTGACTGTGAGAGCCGTTCAGCAGTGGAACTCTCTGCCCCGGAGTATGGTGGAGGCTCCTTCTTTGGAAGCTTTGAAACAGAGGCTGGATGGCCATCTGTCAGGGGTGCTTTGAATGCAATATTCCTGCTTCTTGGCAGAATGAGGTTGGACTGGATGATGGCCCACCAGGTCTCCTCCAACTCTAGGATTCTATGATCCTGGGGGTCTTCAGAGCAGGACGCTGTGATGGACTACAAGACACAGCCGCCTCTTACACAGCACAGCCAGAGGACGATGGGAGCTGTAGTCCCAACATACTTGGGGACCCCAGGACCTCTTCTTCCTTTGGGATGGAGAGGGGCTGATACGTGCCCATGAACACAAATTAAGTCTCAGCTGCCCCCTTCTCTGTCTAGGACAGTGTTTCTCAACCTGGGGGTCGGGACCCCTGAGGGGGTCGTGAGGGGGTGTCAAAGGGGTCGCCAAAGGCCATCAGAAAACACAGTATTTTCTGTTGGTCATGGGGATTCCATGTAGGAAATTTGACCCAATTCTATTGTTGGTGGAGTTCAGAAGGCTCTTTGATTATAGGTGAACTATAAATCCCAGCAACTACAACTCCCAAATGTCAAGGTCTATTTTCCCCAGAGTCCACCAGTGCTCACATTTGGGCATATTGAGTATTCATGCCAAGTTTGGTCCAGATCCATCATTGCATGAATCCACAGCACTCCTCTGGGTACAGGTGAACTACAGCTCCCAAACTCAAGGTCAATACCCACCAAACCCTTCCAGAGTTTTCTAACAGTCATGGGAGTTCTGTGTGCCAAGTTTGATTTAAATCCATCACTGGTGGAGTTTAGAATGCTCTTTGATTATAGGTGAACTATAAATCCCAGCAACTACAACTCCCAAGTGTCAAGGTCTATTTTCCCCAGACTCCACCAGTGCTCAGATTTGGGCATATTGAGTATTCATGCCAAGTTTGCTCCAGATCCATCATTGCATGAATCCACAGCACTCCTCTGGGTACAGGTGAACTACAGCTCCCAAACTCAAGGTCAATACCCACCAAACCCTTCCAGAGTTTTCTAACAGTCATGGGAGTTCTGTGTGCCAAGTTTGATTTAAATCCATCACTGGTGGAGTTTAGAATGCTCTTTGATTATAGGTGAACTATAAATCCCAGCAACTACAACTCCCAAATGTCAATGTCTATTTTCCCCAGACTCCACCAGTGTTTACATTTGGGCATATGGAGGACTTGTGGCAAGTTTGGCTTATATCCTTCATTGTTTGAGTCCACAGTGCTCTCTGGATGGAGGTGAACTATACATCCCAGCAACTACAACTCCCAAATGTCAAGGTCTATTTTCCTCAGACTCCACCAGTGTTCACATTTGGGCATATTGAGTATTCATGCCAAGTTTGGTCCAGATCCATCATTGCATGAATCCACAGCACTCCTCTGGATGTAGGTGAACTACAACTCCCAAACTCAAGGTCAATACCCACCAAACCCTTCCAGAGTTTTCTAATAGTCATGGGAGTCCTGTGTGCCAAGTTCGGTTTAAATCCATCGCTGGTGGAGTTTAGAATGCTCTTTGATTATAGGTGAACTATAAATCCCAGCAACTACAACTCCCAAATGTCAAGGTCTATTTTCCCCAGACTCCACCAGTGCTCAGATTTGGGCATATTGAGTATTCATGCCAAGTTTGCTCCAGATCCATCATTGCATGAATCCACAGCACTCCTCTGGGTACAGGTGAACTACAGCTCCCAAACTCAAGGTCAATACCCACCAAACCCTTCCAGAGTTTTCTAACAGTCATGGGAGTTCTGTGTGCCAAGTTTGATTTAAATCCATCACTGGTGGAGTTTAGAATGCTCTTTGATTATAGGTGAACTATAAATCCCAGCAACTACAACTCCCAAGTGTCAAGGTCTATTTTCCCCAGACTCCACCAGTGCTCACATTTGGGCATATTGAGTATTCATGCCAAGTTTGGTCCAGATCCATCATTGCATGAATCCACAGCACTCCTCTGGATGTAGGTGAACTACAACTCCCAAACTCTGTAATCTGAGGTCCCCTCTCACACTGGAAATTGCAATAAAAAAGAACCTGTGCTTCAAAGTTATTGAAAAGTTACTCAAGACACCGGTCCCTAGCGCCAAGTACCGCAGTAGGTGATCCAGTTCATGTCCCGGAGAGCAGTGGGCAGGCGCAGCATCTCCCGGTCGTACATGGTGTTGACGTTCTCCTTCAGCATCTTCAGGCCCGCCCTGAGCTTCTCGATGCGCCTTTCGACTTTGGGAAGGAAGCGGAAGGAGACAAGTGTGAGGAAAGCCCAAAGGACACGCAAAGCCATGCTAAAAATGTCAACAGGGAGCATGCAACAGTCGTATTGAGGGCCTGGGCCAACCGCTTGTTACATCCCGGATAGATTACTGCAACACACTCTACAAGGGGTTGCCTTTGAAGACTGTTCGGAAACTTCAATTAGTCCAGCGGCCGGATTACTCACCGGAGCATCATACAGGGAACATAGCACCCCTCTGCTATGTCA
This sequence comes from Anolis sagrei, assembly GCF_037176765.1. Taxonomy (NCBI): domain Eukaryota; kingdom Metazoa; phylum Chordata; class Lepidosauria; order Squamata; family Anolidae; genus Anolis; species Anolis sagrei. Next base: position 1,680,991 of record NC_090023.1, read on the forward strand.
GCTCCACTGGCTGCCGATCCGGTTCCGAGCACAATTCAAAGTGCTGGTTTTGACCTACAAAACCCTATACAGCTCCGGCCCAGCGTACCTGTCCGAATGGATCTCCTTCAACGTCCCGCCTCAGAGTTCAAGATCGTCTGGGGAGGCCCTGCTCTTGGCCCCACAAGTGAGATCGGTGGGGACGAGGAGCAGGGTCTTCTCGGTGGTGGTAAAATACAAATGCCAATAATATAATAGTAAAAGCATAAAAACATTAAAGCCATATACTTACAGTCTACTCAGCTATCACCAGTCAGGTGGCCATTTATCTAGCCATATACTATGATTGAGTACTCTGTTTAACTTATCCATAATCCACTTTCAAGCCATTGTCAATGATCATTTCTGCCTAATTACTCGAAGGCCTGGTCCCACGTCCACGTTTTTACCTTCTTTCTAACGCTGAGGAGGGATGAAGATGACCTAATTTCCGCGGAGAGTGAATTCCACAGGTGGGGGGCCACCACCGAGAGGGCCCTGTCCCTCATCCCCGCCATGCATGTTTGAGACAGAGGTGGGGCCAAGAGCGGGGCCTCCCCAGAAGATCTTAAACTTTGAGGTGAGACATAGAAAGGGATACGTTCGGACAGGTATGCTGGACTGGAGCCGTATAGGGATTTATAGGTCAAAACCAGCACTTTGAATTGTGCTCGGAACTGGATTGGCAGCCAGTGGACATAATGGGGAGGGGGGGGGGGGGTTGGTATGCTTCCTGAATGACGCTCCCGTGAGTAATCTAGTTGCCACCCATTGGACTAATTGCAGTTTCCGAACAGTCTTCAAAGGCAACCCCATGTAGAGCGCATTGCAGTAATCTATGCCTGCTGTAGAGGCACACACATACATGATTTAGAAGAGACCGAGACTGGCATTAGAACAAAGAGGCGAGATGCACGATGGATGAGCCAGTACACAATTTGGCCGTTTGTTCTTATCCTAAATTGGAGTTTGCATAGAGGATGTTTCATTGGGCCGGTGTCACTGCACCGTTCTAACATGACAACGTAACACGAAAACATTACAAGCATTAGAAATCCATTTCAAGAGGACATACAAACCTTAAGACAGGTTAACAAGCCCACACTGGTCCCATTTCCAAGCATGCTTTGACATTTACAAGGAAAAGTATGAGATATAACTATAAATCAGGCCAACACACATTGGGGTGCCTCCAATGGTATCCTTGTTTATATTTGACCCACTGGATCCAAAAATGGCACCCGATTCGCCCTATCAGCTCTAGTTTTTGAAATACAGGACACACGGCATCTACCCCTCGCCCACAGAAAACCATGAGGACCCTATCGAAGGCATCAGAGCTGATGTGGTCCATCCAATACAAAGTTCTGAGTGAGTGCCCCAAAGAACCCCAAGAACAGACCTAGAAAGCACGACTGTTTTGTTTTGGTTAGGTGGGATCCAATACAACAACCAGCACAGAGATCTTGTTGGCTGTGTTCTCATCTTGTTGTGTTTCTAAGGAGGAGGAGGAGGAGGAGAAGGAGGAGGAGAAGGAGAAGAAGGAGAAGAAGAAGGAAAAGGAGGAGAAGAAGAAGGAGAAGAAGGAGGAGGAAGAGGAGGAGAAGGAGGAGGAGAAGGAGGAGGAGGAAAAGAAGGAGAAGGAGGAGGAGGAGGAGGAGGAGAAGAAGGACAAGGAGAAGGAGAAAAAGGAGAAGGAGAAAAAGGAGGAGGAGGAGGAGAAGTAGTTGTTGAAAAGGAGAAGACCTGGTGATGGCTCATGAATGGAACCCTGAAGAAGGAGACAGAAGAAGGCCTGCTTCTTGCAGCCCAGGAGCAAGCCATCAGGACAAAGGCCATCAAGGCCAGGATTGAAAAATCAGCTGAGGTCCCAAAATGCAGACTCTGCAAGGAAGCCGAGGAAATCATGGACCATTTCCTCAGCTGCTGCAAGAAAATCTCACAGACGGACTACAAACAGAGGCACAACTCTGTGGCCCGAGTAGTTCACTGGAACTTGATGATTCACTGGAGGGACGGCCTTCTCGGTGGTGGCCCCCCTGCCTGTGGAATTCACTCCCCGGGGAAATTAGATCATCGTCATCCCTCCTCTCTTTTAGAAGGAAATTAAAAACATGGATATGGGACCAGGCGTTTGGGTCATCTGGCAGACTGACAAGGAAATGGACTATGATAAGCAGAATGGACTCACTAATTACAGAACTTGGAGAAATGATGGCCACCAGGCTGGCTTCTTTTCTATTAGATTTTACTGCATTAATTTAATGCTTTAATTATTTGTAACTACTGTTATTTGTATTTTACTGTATTGAATTGTAGGCATCGAATTTGTGCCGGTTGGAGGTTGAGAACGGCGGGGTAAAAATACCCAAAATAAATAAAATATCTAGATCTAAGGAAGTAATGCTCCCCATGCTCTATTCTGCTTTGGTTAGACCACACCTGGAATATTGTGTCCAATTCTGGGCACCACAATTCAAAAGAGAGATTGACTCTAAGCTGGAATGTGTCCAGAGGAGGGCGACAAAAATGATAAAAGGTCTGGAGAACAAGCCCTATGAGGAGCGGCTTAAGGAGCTGGGTATGTTTAGCCTGAAGAAGAGAAGACTGAGAGGGGATATGATAGCCATGTATAAATATGTGAGAGGAAGCCACAGGGAGGAGGGAGCAGATCAAGAGTCTGGAGAACAAGCCCTATGAGGAGTGGCTTAAGGAGCTGGGTATGTTTAGCCTGAAGAAGAGAAGGCTGAGAGGAGATATGATAGCCATGTATAAATATGTGAGAAGAAGCCACAGGGAGGAGGAGGGAGCAAGCTTGTTTTCTGCTTCCTTGGAGACTAGGACGCAATGGAACGATGGCTCCAAACTACAAGAGAGGAGATTCCACCTGAACATTAGGAAGAACTTCCTGACTGTGAGAGCCGTTCAGCAGTGGAACTCTCTGCCCCGGAGGGAGTGTGGTGGAGGCTCCTTCTTTGGAAGCTTTTAAGCAGAGGCTGGATGGCCATCTGTCAGGGGTGATTTGAATGCAATGTTCCTGCTTCTTGGCAGAATGGGGTTGGACTGGATGATGGCCTAGGAGGTCTCTTCCAACTCTTGGATTCTAGGATTCTATGATTCTAAATAAACTTATGTCGCAAGGACCATCTGCCAGGAGTCGAGAACTGGTAAAGGGATCATGAACCTGCAAATGGAGTGGAAAATGAACATGCAAAAACCCTGTGGGACTCTCAAATCCAGACTGACAAAGTTTTGGAACACAATACACCACGATTGTGGAAAAGGAAAAAGTTTGGATGATTGATGTCGCCATTCCAGGTAAGAGTCGCATTGAGGAAAAACAACAGGAGAAACTCAGTCGCTATCAAGACCTCAAAATCAAACGGCAAAGGCTCTGGTGGCATCAACCAGTACAGGTGGTCCCAGTGGTAATAATGGGCACACTGGGTGGCCGTGCCAAAAGATCGCAGCCGGCATTTGGAAACGATAAACATCGCCAAAATCACGCTCTGTCAACTGCAAAAGGCCACCAGACTTGGATCTGCACGCACCATTCGAAAATACATCACAGAATCCTAGACGCTGGGGAAGTGCTCGACTTGTGATTTTGTGATACGAAACCTAGCAGAGAGATCTCGTTTAATCATAATAATAGATCCCATCCTCAGCTGCTGCAAGAAGTTCGCGCGGACAGACTCCAAGCAGAGGCCCAACACCGTTGCTCAGATGATCCATTGGAACTTGTGCCACAAACACCATCTGCCTGCAACAAAAAACTGGTAGGATCACAAGCCGGAAAGAATTACAGAGAAGGAACACGCCAAACTCCTCTGGGACTTCCGAATCCAGACAGACAATGTTTTGGAACACAAGACTCCTGACCTAACAATCGTGTTAAAAAACAAAGTATGGATCGTTGATGTCGCAATCCCAGGTGACAGCAGGATTGAAGAGAAACAACTGGAAAAGCTGACACAATATGAGGATTTAAAGATCAAACTGCAAGGACTGTGGCACAAGCCAGTCAAGGGGGTCCCAGTGGTGATGAGCACACTGGGTGCAGTGCCTCAAGACCTTGGCCTGCACTTAAGCACAATCAGTGCTGACAAAATTACCACCTGCCAGCTGCAGAAGGCCACCTTACTGGGATTTGCACACATTATTTGCGGATACATCAAACAATCCTAAACACTTGGGAAGGGTCTGATGTGTAATCCAATACAACAGGCAGCAGACTGACCTTGTCTGCTGTGGACTCATCTTGTTGTGTTTCAAATAATAATAATAATAATAATAATAATAATAATAATAACAACAACAACAACAACGATGATGACAGGTTCACCCTGGGGTTTCTCCAGAGGGCAGAACGCAGGACTCCAGACTTTGGCCAAGAAGAACTCCAAGGTTCACACCTCCAATCCCAGATTTCAGAACAAACAGTCCCATCATCCCCGGTCCCCCCGCCCCCACTATCCCACCCCTTTCCCAAAGAGAGGTTGTTACCTTCTTGGTCAAAGGACTCGATGAACGCATCGATCTGCTTTTGCCTCAACGAATTTTTACTAGTCGCCTTTGATCTTTTCTTCCTCGAAGGAGCCATGGTTAGAAGGTGAAACCTAAGGAAAAGAGAGGGAGAGGGGCGTGAAAACCCATCATCCTTTCCAGCCACGAGCCTTTGGATTCTGCAGCCAGCATGAAGGTGGTGGGTGCAAGCCTGGAAGGAAAGAAGGAGATGGACCCAGCATTTGCCAGAAGGAAGAGAGGAGGCTTCCAAAGCTGTGTGCCACAAAGGCATCTCTGCATCCTAGAAGATGGCTTTGAAAGGGAGCAGATCACAGGAGCTGTCTTCATAGACCTATCAGTGGCTTATGATACCATGAACCACCGCCTCCTCCTGAGAAAAATGTATAATATCACAAAGGACGACCACCTCACCCGCCTCATAGAAAACCGCTACAAAACAGGAGCTTTTTTGTTGAGTTCCAGGGCCAGAGAAGCAGATGGCGGAAACAGAAGAACAGGTTTGAGTCTCATTGGAAAAGAGGGAAGCATGACACTAATAATAATAATAATAAATATAATAATAATCCAATAATAATAATCAAGAGAGAGGAAAACATTATATTAATTTATTAATATAATAATTCAATCATAATCAGGTTTGAGTCTCATTGGAGAAGAGGGAAGCATGACACAAATAATAATAATAATAATAAATATTATAATAAATATTATAATAATCCAATAATAATAATAATAATAATAAGGTTTGAGTCTCATTGGAAAAGAGGGAAGCATGACACAAATAATAATAATAATAATAAATATAATAATAATCCAATAATAATAATAATCAAAAGAGAGGAAAACATTATATTATAATTCAATAATAATAATAATAATAATAATAATAACAATCAGGTTTGAGTCTCATTGGAAAAGAGGGAAGCATGACACTAATAATAATAATAATCCAATAATAATAATAATCAAAAGAGAAAAAACATTATATTATAATTCAATAATAATAATAATAACAACAATCAGGTTTGAGTCTCATTGGAAAAGAGGGAAGCATGACACTAATAATAATAACAAATATAATAATAATCCAATAATAATAATCAAGAGAGAGGAAAACATTATATTATAATTCAATAATAATAATAATCAGGTTTGAGTCTCATTGGAAAAGAGGGAAGCATGACACTAATAATAATAATAATAATAATAATAATAAATATAATAATAATCCAATAATAATAATAATCAGGTTTGAGTTTCATTGGAAAAGAGGGAAGCATGACACTAATAATAATAATAATAATAATAATAATAATAATAATAAATATTATAATAATCCAATAATAATAATAATCAAAAGAGAGGAAAACATTATATTATAATTCAATAATAATAATCAGATTTGAGTCTCATTGGAAAAGAGGGAAGCATGACACTAATAATTAATAATAATAATAATAATAATAATAAGCTTTGGATTTCATTGGAAGAGAGGAAAGCATGACAAGAAATAAATAATATTTAATAATCCAATAATAATAATAATAATCAGATGAGAGGAAAGCATTATATTATATTTATTAATATTATAATAATAATAATAATAATAAAGTTTGAGTCTCATTGGAAAAGAGGGAAGCAGGACAATAAAATAAATATAGTAATAATAATATGATAATAATAATCAAAAGAGAGGAAAACATTGTATTATTTATTAATTAATATAATAATTCAACAATAATTATTATTATTATTAGGTTTGAGTCTCATTGGAAAAGAGGGAAGCATGACACTAATAATAATAATAATAAATATAATAATAATCCAACAATAATAATAATAATAATAATCAAAAGAGAGGAAAACACTGTCTTATTTATTAATTAATATAACAATCCTATAATAATAAATATAATAATAATCCAACAATAATAATAATAATCAAAAGAGAGGAAAACACTGTCTTATTTATTAATTAATATAATAATCCTATAATAATAATAATAATAATAATAATCAGGTTTGAGTCTCATTGGAAAAGAGGGAAGCATGACACTAATAATAATAATAATTATTATTATTATAATCAAAAGAAAGGAAAACATTATATTATTAATTAATTAATATAATTATTCAATAATAATAATAATAGCTTTGGGTCGCATTAGAAGAGAGGAAAGCATGACACAAATATACAATAATAATAATAATAATAATAATCTTTGGATTTCATTGGAAGAGAGGAAAGCATGACAATAAAATAAATATAATAATAATCCAATAATAATATTAATCAGAAGAAAGCATGATAATAAATAATATAATAATCCAATAATAATAATAACAACAATAATAATCAGAAGAGAGGAAAGCATTATATTAAGTATGTATTTATTAAGATAATAATTCAATAATAATATTAATCAGAAGAAAGCATGATAATAAATATAATAATCCAATAATAATAACAATAATAATAATCAGAAGAGAGGAAAGCATTATATTATGTATTTATTAAGATAATAATTCAATAATAATATTAATCAGAAGAAAGCATGATAATAAACATAATAATCCAATAATAATAACAATAATAATAATCAGAAGAGAGGAAAGCATTATATTATGTATGTATTTATTAAGATAATAATTCAATAATAATAATAGCTTTCAGTCACATTAGAAGAAAGAAAAGCATGACAATAAATATATAATATAATAATCCAATAATAATAATAATCGGGTTTGAGTCTCATTGGAAAAGAGGGAAGTATGACAATAAAATATAATAATAATAATAATAATAATAATAATAATAAGCTTTGGATTTCATTGGAAGATAGGGAAGCAGGACACTAATAATTAATAAATAATAATAATAATAATTAGCTTTGGATTTCACTGGAAGAGAGGGAAGCAGGACAATAAAATATAATAATAATAATAATAATAATAATAAGCTTTGGATTTCATTGGAAGAGAGGAAAGCATGACAATAAAATAAATATAATAATAATCCAATCATAATAATAATCAGTTCTGACTCTCATTGGTAGAGAGGAAAGTAGGACACAAATAAATAATAATATGAATATAATAATAATATGAATATATAGAGAGATAAATAATAATAATAATACCTCTGAGAACTCACCTCTCCCTTTTGTGTCTCTCTCTCTCTCTCTTGCTTTCTCTTCCTCAACTGTTAGATTTAAATTCAGTCGCCTGCGCGTCTTAGCCAATCAGCGCAGGCCAGCTCATGCGCTCCACCAATCAGAAGACGCGAAGGCGGGCGGGAGGGAGAGGCGGGGGTTAAGGCACAGACACAGGCAGAGGGAGTCCGCGCGATGGCAGGCGCCTGCGCAGTTCCAGCGTCGCCCAAAGGCCTGCCGGGAAATGTAGTCTCTCCGCGTCCGCACGGCGCAGGCGCGGCTTTCGGGAGCCTCACCGCCAGGGGGCGCTCGTTTGTTGACAGCCCCGCCCTTGGAAGAGAGAGGAGTCAATAGAGATTGACATTTGGGAGTTGTAGTTGCTGGGATTTATAGTACACCTACAATCCAAGAGCATTCTGAACCCCACCAAGGATGGAATTGAACCACCCTTGGCACATAGAACTCCCATGGCCAACAGGGTTTGGTGGGCATTGACCTTGAGTTTGGGAGTTGTAGTTCACCTACATCCAGAGAGCACTGTGGACTCAAACAAGGATGGATCTGGACCAAACTTGGCATGAATACTCAATATAACCAAAACTGAACATTGCTGGAGTTTGGGGAAAATAGACCTTAATATTTGGGAGTTGTAGTGCACCTACATCCAGAGAGCACTGTGGACTCAAACAAGGATGGATCTGGACCAAACTTGGCATAAACACTCAATATAACCAAAACTGAACATTGCTGGAGTTTGGGGGAAATAGACCTTAATATTTGGGAGTTGTAGTTTCTGGGATTTATAGTTCACCTACAATCCAAGAGCATTCTGAACACTGACAGTGATGGAATTGAACCAAACTTAGCACACAGTTCTCCCATGACCAACAGAAAATACTACAAGGGTATTGACCTTGAGTTTGGGAGTTGTAGTTCACCTACATCCAGAGAGCACTGTGGACTCAAACATGGATGGATCTAGACCAAACTTGGCACAGATACTCAATATGACCATATGTGAACATTGCTGGAGTTCGGGGAAAATAGACCTTGACATTTGGGAGTTGTAGTTGCTGGGATGTATAGTTCACCTGCAATCCAAGAGCATTCTGAACTCCGCCAGTGATGGAATTGAACCAACCTTGGCACACAGAACTCCCATGGCCAACAGGGTTTGGTGGGCACTGACATTGAGTTTGGGAGTTGTAGTTCACGTACATCCAGAGAGCACTGTGGACTCAAACAAGGATGGATCTGGACCAAGCTTGGCATGAATACTCAATAGGCTCAAATGTGAACATTATTGGAGGTTGGGGAAAATAGACCTTAATATTTGGGAGTTGTAGTTGCTGGAATTTATAGTTCACCTGCAAACAAACAGCATTCTGAACCCCACCATGGATGGAATTGAACCAACCTTAGTTCACAGAACTCCCATGGCCAACAGGGTTTGTTGGGCATTGACCTTGAGTTTGGGAGTTGTAGTTCACCTCCATCCAGAGAACACTGTGGACTCAAACAATGATAGATCTAGACCAAGCTTGGCAATAATGGATCAGGACCATACTCAATGTGACCAAATGTGAAGACTTGTGGTGTTTGGGGAAAATACTGGAAGGGTTTGGTGGGCATTCACCTTGAGTATGGGAATTGTAGTTCACCTCCATCCAGAGAGCACTGTGGACTCAAACAAGGATGGATCTGGACCAAACTTGGCATGAATGCTCAATATGACCAAATGTGAACATTGTTGGAGTTTGGAGGAAAATAGACCTTAACATTTGGGAGTTGTAGTTGCTGGGATTTATAGTTCACCTGCAATCAAAGAGCGTTCTGAATCCCACCAGCGATGGAATTGAACCAAACTTGGCACGCAGTACACTCATGACCAACAGAAAATATTATATGTGTACACATTTTATCAGACTTCATGTCAAGGGAAAACCTTTAATTATTATTATATTGTATTATTAGTAGTATTATATTTTATTACATTACTATATTATTAGTATTATATGTATATACAATTTATCAGACTTCGTGTCAAGGGGAAACCTTTACCTTTATTATATTATGATATTATGATATTATTATTATTATTATTATATTGTATTATTAGTAGTATTATTATATTTTATTACATTACTATATTGGGTTGTTGTAGGTTTTTTCGGGCTCTATGGCCGTGTTCTAGAGGCATTCTCTCCTGACGTTTCGCCTGCATCTCTGGCAAGCATCCTCAGAGGTAGTGAGGTCTGTTGGAAGTAGGAAAAAGGGTTTATATATCTGTGGAATAACCAGGGTGGGACAAAGAACTCTTGTCTGCTGGAGCTAGGTGGGAATGTTTCAACTGACCCCCTTGATTAGCATTTGATGGCCTGGCAGTTGTATGGTGTGGCTTGTTAGTGCCTGGGGCAATCTTTTGGTGAGAGGTGATTAGCAGTCCCTGATTGGGTTGTTGTATGTTTTTTTTGGGCTATATGACCATGTTCTAGAGGCATTCTCTCCTGGCGTTTCGCCTGCACCCATGGCAAGCATCCTTAGAGGTGGTGAGGTCTGTTGGAAATAGGAAAGTGGGTTTATATATCTGTGGAATGACCAGGGTGGGACAAAGGACTCTTGTCTGCTGGAGCTAGGTGTGAATGTTTCAACTGACCACCTTGTATTGTTGAAGGCTTTCATGGCCGGAGTCACTGGATTGTTGTAGGTTTTTCCGGGCTATACGGCCATGGTCTAGAGGCATTCTCTCCTGACGTTTCGCCTGCACCTATGGCAAGCATCCTCAGAGGTTGTGAGGTCTGTTGGAACTAGGAAAATGGGTTTATATATCTATGGAATGACCAGGGTGGGACAAAGGACTCTTGTCTGCTGGGGCTAGGAGTGAATGTTTCAAAAACTCTAAAACTGCAACAGCACAACAACAGAGAGGAAGCAGGCAGGGACATCTAATCACCTCTCAACAAAAGTTTGCCCCAGGCAAAGTCAGGCCATTGTATGCTAATCAAGGTGGTCAGTTGAAACATTCACACCTAGCCCCAGCAGACAAGAGTCCTTTGTCTCACCCTGGTCATTCCACAGATATTTTGTTCATTCGTTCAGTCGTCTCCAACTCTTCGTGACCTCATGGACCAGCCCACGCCAGAGCTCCCTGTCGGCCGTCACCACCCCCAGCTCCTTCAAGGTCAGTCCAGTCCACAGATATATTATTATTAGTATTATATTTTATTACATTACTATATTATTAGTATTATATGTATATACAATTTATCAGACTTCATGCCAAGGGGAAGCCTTTTTATATTATGATATTAAGGATTATTATATTATGATATTCTTATTATATTATACTATTAGTAGCATTATATTATGATATTATATTATTAGTAGTATTATATTTTATTACATTACTATATGATTAGTATTATATGTATATACAATTTATCAGACTTCATGTCAAGGGGAAACCTTTACCTTTTTGAGTGTGTGTTTATGATAGACCACAATGCCCATAATCCCCAGGCAGGACTGTTTGGGAGCGATGGATGCAACAGTCCAGCACATCTCTCTCCCTGTCATTCAAAGCCATTGCTCCATTGAGATTTGAATAATAATAATTTTGCATGTGTGTTTATGATGGCCCACAATGCCCATAATCCCCAGGCAGGAATGCCAGAACTGGTTGGGAGTGATGGATGCAACAGTCCAGCACATCTCTCTCCCTGTCATTCAAAGCCATTGCTCCATTGAGATTTGAATAATAATAATTTTGCATGTGTGTTTATGATGGACCACAATGCCCATAATCCCCAGGCAGGAATGCCAGAACTGGTTGGGAGTGATGGATGCAACAGTCCAGCACATCTCTCTCCCTGTCATTCAAAGCCATTGCTCCATTGAGATTTGAATAATAATAATTTTGCATGTGTGTTTATGATGGACCACAATGCCCATAATCCCCAGGCAGGAATGCCAGGACAGGTTGGGAGCGATGGATGCAACAGTCCAGCACATCTCTCTCCCTGTCATTCAAACCCTTTGCTCCATTGAGATTTGAATAATAATAATAATAATAATAATAATAATAATAATAATAATGCTTTATTTACGGCCTACCCTATCTCCCCGAGGAGAATCCATTGCTCCATTTGTTTACCCCCAAATTTGGGGAGTACCCCCCCCATACTTCCCAGCCATAGGGGTCCCCATTCCCTGGACCTCCGTCCCACCTCCGACCGGACCCCAAAAGAGACAGAAAGGAGGCACAAGACCAGGCGGGGGAGTGTTGTCTCAGGTTTCAGGGGTAGCTTTTATTGGACGGTCAAGCGATGCGGACAGGGGGCTTTTCACTCCCCCCCCTCCCACACACACACAGGCAGGGGTCAAGGATCACGATGGCCACTGCTGCCGCTGCTCCTTGGGGCTGCGGTGACCCTTTCTCAGTGGTACTTGCGGGCCAAGGAGTGGGACACCACGTTGACCAGCTTCTGGTAGGCGGCGTGGCAGGCCGGGGTGAAGTCCTTCCCGTAGTGACCGGCCAGGGTGACCAGGAGGACTTGGCCCAGGAGCTGGAAGGAGAGCAGAGGTGGGTCTTTGGGGCCACTCAAAGTCCATTAGAAGGCTCTACATCGGGCCTGGGCCAACTTTGGCCCTCCCTCCAGATGTTTTGGACTCCAACTCCCACCATTCCTAGGAATGGTGGGAGTTGGAGTCCAAAACATCTGGAGGGCGGGCCAAAGTTGGCCCAGGCCTACTCTACGATGACCACATTTGGCAGTAGAGATCCAACCTTAGTCTAACTCTAGGGTTTCCAAAACAGGACACAGCGGCCTTTGCCCACAAAGGCCATTTCTTGACATGTTGCCTTGCAGAGAGACGTAGTATCCCACCTCTTAACCCCAATGGATATATAGTACAGTTGGAAGGGGACACAAAGGCCATCCAGTCCATATGGAGAGCCAGGGGTTGTACTAGGTGGCCTTTGAGTCCCCTTCCATGGTCACTCCTGGCACTATGTGGTCATCCCTGACACAATGCAGTCACTCTTGGCATTATGTGGTCACTCCTGGCACTATGTGGTCATCCCTGGCACAATGCAGTCACTCTTGGCATTATGTGGTCACTCCTGGCACTATGTGGTCATCCCTGACACAATGCAGTCACTCTTGGCATTATGTGGTCACTCCTGACACTATGTGGTCATCCCTGACACAATGCAGTCACTCTTGGCATTATGTGGTCACTCCTGGCACTATGTGTTCACTCCTGGCACTATGTGGTCACTCCTGGTGCAATATGGTCACTCCTGGCACTATGTGGTCACTCCAGACACCATGTGGTCACTCCAGACACCATGCGGTCACTCCAGATACTATGCAATCACTCCAGACACCATGCAGTCACTCCTGGCACAATGTGGTCACTCCTGACACTATGTAGTCACTCCTGAAACCAGTTGCTCCTTACATATGTGGTCACTCCTGACGCTATGTGGTCACTCCTGATACTATGCAGTCACTCCTGATATATGTGGTCACTCCAGACACTATGCAGTCACTCCTGGCACCATGTGGTCACTCCTGACATATGCAGTCACTTCTGACACTATGCGGTCACTCCTGACATATGCAGTCACTTCTGACACTATGCGGTCACTCCTGACACTATGTGGTCACTCCAGCGCTACATGGTCACTGCAGACACCATGCAGTCACTCCTGATACCATGCGGTCACCCCTGACACTATGCGGTCACTCCTGACACCATGCGGCCACTCCCGGCACTACATGGTTACTCCAGACACTGTGCAGTCACTCCAGACACCATACGGTCACCCCAGACACCATGCGGTCACTCCTGACACTACGTGGTCACTCCTGACACCATCTGGTTATCCTTGACACTATGCGGTCACTCCTGACACCATGCGGTCACTCCTAGCACAATGTAGTCATTCCTGACACTATGTGGTCACTCCTGCCACCATGCAGTTGCTCCTGAGATATGTGGTCACTCCTGACACTTTGTGGTTCCTCCTGGCACAATGCGGTCACTCCTGGCACTCGGGAGTGACCGCACCCTGGCTTTGCCCCACTAACTGTGTTGTGCCTCTTTCCTCCTACCTTGAAGTTCTCAGGGTCCACGTGGAGCTTCTCCCAGTGCAGCTCGCTCAGCTTGGCGAAGGTGTCCTTGATGTTGTCCAGGTTCTTGATGGCGTCCCCGAAGGCGGTCAGCACCTTCTTGCCGTGGGCCTTGACCTTCGGGTTGGCGCAGATGGCGGTGCAGCTGGACAGGTTCCCAAAGTCGGGGAAGAACCTCTGGGTCCAGGGGTAGACGCACATCATACTGCAGGGGAAGGAGGAGGAGAGGGGAACGGTCAAGGTCAGGGGGCAAAGCAGGGGTCACTTTGGTCCCCACCCCACAAAACAAGGTCCCACCCCTCCCACTGCCCGGTGGGTGGTTTACCCGGCCAGGGATTCTCCCCCGATGGCGGCCACGTCCACTTTGGCCCAAAGGCTGGTGATGAGCTGCTTCTCCTCGGCGGTCCAGTGCACCATGGTGGCAGAAGTGGTCAAGCTGGGCTTTGGTCTCAGAGGGGGACAAGGCAGAAATGAACCCCAGGGGGTCTGGCAGGGCCTTTATACCCTTTGGCACGGCTCCGCCTCCTCTCAAGGAGGGCACGCCCCTCTCCGGCCCAACGAGGGAGGGGCTGGACAAGGGGAGTCTCGCCTGCCACAGAGGATGAGGAGGAGAATGGGTGGAGTGACCCATAGCCCTCAACCCAAGGCCCAGGGGTCAAGCAGTGCCAGAGGGTCAGAGAGAGGGACCCCAAGGGCCATCCAGTCCAACCCCATTACACCAGGCAGGAAGACACCATCCAAGCACTCCCGACAGATAGCCATACATCTTCTGTGTAGAGAATCCTAAACATAGAAGGGTTCCACAAAGGTCATCCAATCCAACCTCATTCTGTCAGGAGGATGACTCAATGCAAGCACTCCTGACAGATAGCCATACAGCCTCTGTTCATACAATCCTAAATTTCTGGACTTGGAAGGGTTCCCCAAAGGTCATCCAATCCAACCTCATTCTTCCAGAGAGGACAACTCAATGCAAGCACTCTCGACAGATGGCCACACAGCCTCTGTTCATACAATCCTAAATTTCTGGACTTGGAAGAGTTCCCCAAAGGTCATCCAATCCAACCTCTTTCTTCCAGAGGACAACTCAATGCAAGCACTCTCGACAGATGGCCACACAGCCTCTGTTCATACAATCCTAAATTTCTGGACTTGGAAGAGTTCCCCAAAGGTCATCCAATCCAACCTCATTCTTCCAGAGAGGACAACTCAATGCAAGCACTCTCGACAGATGGCCACACAGCCTCTGTTCATAGAATCCTAAATTTCTGGACTTGGAAGGGTTCCCCAAAGGTCATCCAATCCAACCTCATTCTTTTAGGGAGGACAACTCGATGCAAGCACTCCCATACAGCTTCTGTTTAGAGAATGCTAGACTCCTAGACATGGAAGGGTCTCACTAAGGGTCATCCGGTCCCACCCGCTTCTGCCAGGCATGAAGACACAATGCAAGCATTCCCAACAGATGGCCGTACAGCCTCTGCTTATAGAAGCCTAGACATGGAAGGGTTCCCCAAAGGTCATCCATTCCAACCTCATTCTTCCAAGGAGGACAACTCAATACAAGCATGACAAACAGATTGTCATACAGCCTGGATGGATAGATGATTGATAGACGGACAGACAGACAGATCAATAGATGGATGATTGATGGATGGATGGATGGATGGATGGATGATAGGTAGATAGATGATTGGATGGCTGGCTGGATGGATGGATGGATGGATGGATGGATGGATGGATGGATGATTGGGTGGATGGATGGATGATAGGTAGATAGATGATTGGATGGATGGATGGATGGATGGATGGATGGATGGATGGATGATAGGTAGATAGATGGAGAGATGATTGGATGGATGGATGGACGGATAGATAGATATGACTGGATGGATGGATAGATGATAGAAAGATCAATAGATAGATGGATGGATGATTGGATGGAAGAATGGATGGAAAGATGATAGATAACTAGATAGCTTGATAGATGATTGGATGGATGGATGGGTGGATGGATGAATGGATGGATGGATGACTGGATGGATGGATGGATGGATAGATGATAGATAGAATGATCAATAGATGGATGATTGGATGGATACATAGGTAGTTATAGATGATTGGATGGATGGATGGATGATAGATAGATAATTGGATGGATGATAGGTAGGTAGGTAGGTAGGTAGATGATTGAATGGTTGATAGAGATGATGGATGGATGGATGGATGGATGGATGGTTGGATGGATGATAGATAGATAGATAGATAGATAGATAGATAGATAGATAGATAGATAGATAGAGATGATGGGATGGATGGATTGATGATAGATAGATAGATAGGTAGATAGATAGATAGATAGATAGATAGATAGATAATAGATAGATGATAGGATGGATAATAGGTAGGTAGGTAGGTGATTGGATGGATGATAGATAGATAGAGATGACGGGATGGATGGACGGATGGATGATGGATGGATGGATGGATGGATGGATGGATGGATGGATGGATGGATGGATGGATGAAAGAAAGAAAGAAAGAAAGAAAGGATGGGATGGATGGATGGATGATAGGTAGGTAGGTAGGTAGGTGGATAGATAGACAGACAGACAGACAGACAGACAGACAGACAGATAGATAGATAGATGTAGTGTGAATGCCATTGGACAACTCTTGACTTGCCATAACTCAAGGTTATGGGCCCTGGGAGCTGCAGTTTGGCCAGGTCCCAGCACTCCTGGGCTATAGAGGCGGCTATAGAGACCTTGGCAAACTACATCTCCCAGGTTGTGGGAGACTATCCCTGGCTCCAGTTGAGTGCTAGCATTGAGAAGACCCTCCGTTGAGTCCTCCCTGGGGGGCAATGAGGGGTCGGGTTTCTCCGAGAGGGGTCCCTGAGCCCAACGGCCGGCACCTTCTCCTCTTCCTCCTCCTCCTCCTCCTCCTCTTCATCCCTTCTCTTCCTCTGCTTGGCCCCACCTTGTGGCCCCCTTGGCCTGCTGGGCAGAGATAGGGTGGCCCTGCCCTGCCTGGTGGGAGTGGCCCCTGGGCAGATCCCGCTGAGCCTTGCAGCCCTTGGCCAGAAGGAGGCTCAGATAAGGAGGCAGCGGACCCTCCTGCTTCAGGCCCCTTCCTTTTGCCAGGCACGCAAACACAATGCAAGCACTCCTGACAGATGGCCATACAGCCTCTGTTCATACAATCCTAGATTCCTGGACTTGGGAGGGTTCTCCAAAGGTCATGCAATCCAACCCCCTTCTGTCACACAATCCTCCCAGCAGATGGCCATCCAGCCTCTGCTTTCAAACCTCCCGAGAAGGAGAATTCCCAAGGCTTCCAGGCAACTATATATTCCATCCAAGTTGGATGGGACCCCCAAAGGCCATCCAGCCAAACCCCTCCTGCCAGGCAGGAAGGCACGATCGCAGAATAGTAGGATCGTAGAGTAGAACAAGGACCTTCAAAGTAAGGACCCCACCATTAAATAGGAAAGAACACTTGCAAAATGAGAACAAGAAAGTTTCCAAATCGTGTTACATAGTATTGGAGCACTTTGGGACTCATCAGGCAGGCCCCAACTCTGGCAGTCTTCAGAAGGAACTTGAAGACGTGGTTGCTCCAGTGTGCCTTCCCAGAATAATGATCCCATAGCACTTTGTCCTCCAAAGCACTTTACATTTTAGGTCTGCTTGTATGCTTTCCACAAATGCCCCATCAGTTTTTCGCCCATGCTCCAGCATTACTTCCAATTTTAATTTTACATTTGGCCTTCCCATAGTTTTTCATTGTGTGGTCTTATTGTTAATGTTGCATTATTGTCTTGTCCATGTTTATTTTAATTGCTTGTATTGTTGTATTTGGGTTCGGCCTCATGTAGGCTGCACCGAGTCCCTTGGGGAGATGGTAGCGGGGTACAAATAAAGTGTTGTTGTTGTTGTTATTATTATTATCCAGTCCAACCCCATTCTGCCAAGAAGCAGGAATATTGCATTCAAAGCACCCCCGACAGATGGCCATCCAGCCTCTGCTTAAAAGCTTCCAAAGAAGGAGACTCCACCACACTCCGGGGCAGAGAGTTCCACTGCTGAACGGCTCTCACAGTCAGGAAGTTCTTCCTCATGTTCAGGTGGAATCTCCTCTCTTGTAGTTTGAAGCCATTGTTCCCTTGCATCCTAGTCTCCAGGGAAGCAGAAAGGAAGCCTTTTCCCTCCTCCCTGTGGCTTCCTCTCACATATTTATCCATGGCCCTCCTCATGTCTCCTCTCAGCCTTCTTTTCTTCAGGCTAAACATGCCCAGCTCCTTAAGCCGCTCCTCATAGGGCTTGTTCTCCAGACTCCTGATAATTTTAGTCTCCCTCCTCTGGACACATTCCAGCTTGTCAATATCTCCCTTGAATTGTGTTGCCCAGAATTGGACACAATATTCCAGGTAAAGTGGTCTAACCAAGGCGGAATTGAGCATGGGGAGCATGACTTCCCTAGATCTCTTTATTTTATTATTTATTTTATTTCACAGTTTTCTATACCGAGCTTCTCAACCTCATTGAGGGACTCAGCCCGGTTTCCAGCCATAAAAACATATACACTCATTAAAATATCATATATCACAATTTCAAAACAACTTTAAAAACACTAAATATAAAACTACCGTGGTCAGTCGTCCTATTAAGATGGATCTACATCAACTTCCATCCAGGGTCCTATGGTGTTGTCTCATTCCTCGAAGGCCTGACTCCACAGCCACGTCTTCACCCGTTTCCTAAATGTTAGGATGGATGGGGCGGTTCTGGCCTCCAGAGGGAGAGAGTTCCAGAGTCGCGGGGCCACCACCGAGAAGGCCCTGTGCCTCGTCCCCACCAGCCGCGCTTGTGAGGCTGGTGGGACTGAGAGCAGGGCCTCTCCAGATGATCTTAGTAATCTTGATGGTTCGTAGGGAAGAATACGTTCGGAGAGGTAAACAGGGCCGGAGTCGTTTAGGGTTTTATAGGTCAACACCAGCACTTTGAATTGTGCTTGGAAGCTAATTGGCAGCCAGTGGAGCTGGCGTAACAACGGAGTGGTGTGCTCCCTGTACCCAGCACCCGTTAGTAGTCTGGCTACTGAGTGTTGGACTAGCTGCAGTTTCTGGGAAGTCTTCAAGGGCAACCCCACGTAGAGAGCGTTGCAGTAGTCTAAGCGGGATGTAACCAAAGCGTGTACTACCGTGGCCAAGTCAGCCCTCCCAAGGTACGGACGCAGCTGGCGCACAAGTTTTAATTGTGCGAAAGCTCCCCTGACCACCGCTGAAACCTGGGGTTCCAAGCTCAGCGATGAATCCAGGAGAACTCCCAGACTGCGTACCTGAGCTTTCAGGGGGAGTGTGACCCCGTCCAGCACAGGCTGTAACCCCGTACCTTGTTCGGTCTTACGACTGACCAGGAGGACCTCTGTCTTGTCTGGATTTAGTTTCAATCTGTTGTCCCTCATCCAGTCCGTGACAGCGGCCAAGCACCGGTTCATGACCTGAACAGCCTCCTTAGAAGTAGGTGGAAAGGAGTGACAGAGTTGGACATCATCTGCGTACAGATGACATCGCACCCCAAAACTCCGGATGATCTCTCCCAACGGCTTCATGTAGATGTTAAACAACATAGGGGACAGTATTGAGCCCTGCGGAACCCCACAGAGCAATGGCGGAGGAGTCGAGCAGGAGTCCTCTAATGACACCTTCTGGGAGCGACCCTCGAGACACTAGGCTCCTATTGATGCAGGCCAAAATCCCATTGGCTTTTTTTGCCGCCACATCACATTCCTGGCTTATGTTCCCCTTCCTCCCCACAAGGACTCCAAGATCTTTGTCACATGTCCTGCTCTTGAGCCAGGCCTCATCGTCCCCCATTCTGTCTCTTTGCATTTCGTTTTTCCTGCCAAAGTGGAGTATCTTGCATTTGTCACTGTTGAACTTCATTGTGTTAGTTTTGGCCAATCATCTCTCTAATCTGTGGAGATCCCTTTGATTCCTGCTCCTGTCCTCTGGGCTCTCCCTCCCAATTTGGTGTCGTCTGCAAACTTGATGATCCTGCCTTCTAGCCCTTCATCTCAGTCATGAATGAAGATCCTGATCAGGACCGGGCCTAGGACGGAACCCTGCTGATGGCACTCCACTCATCACTTCTTTCCAAGATGAAGAGGAAGCCTTGGTGAGAACCACCCTCTGGGTTCATCCCTTTAACCAATTCCAGATCCACCTCACCGTAGTTTTGCCTAGCCCACCTTGGACTCGTTTCCTTGCCAGAAGGTCATGGGGGACCTTGTCAAAGAAGGCCTTCCTGAAATCCAGACACGCTCCATCCACGGCATCATTCCCTGCATCTACCCAGCTTGTAACTCTATCGAAAAAAGAGATCCGATTAGTCTGGCATGACTTGTTTTTGATCATTATTGGGGGTTTGAGAACAAAATCCCCCCCTACCACCACCAATGATCCATTACTATCACCTTTTGCAGGGAAAGTGTGGGGCAACCCTTTCTGGCCTCCCAGGTGATCTTGGTGGTTGAGAAGGGCAGGTAAGAAATACACAAAATGATGATGATGATGATGATGATGATAATAATAATAATAATAATAATAATAATAATAATAATAATAAATCACACAGTCCTAGACACTCGGGAAGAGTTCGACTTGTGATTTTGTGATACGAAATCCAGCATAGAGATCTCGTTTGCTGTGACATAGTGTGGTTTTGTATCAGTAAAATAATAATAATAATAATAATAATAAATATGGCTCTTTTGCATTCTCAGCCTTTGGTGGTGGTTTCGAGGAGGCCAAGTCCCAGAATCTCCTGCAATATTGGGGGATTCTGGGAGATGGAGTCCAAACTCCGAAGCCACTTGCCACGGTTGCCCAACTCTCTGGTGGCCACCTTGGCTCCTGCTGCTCTTCCCAGCAGGCATTTCGTCCCCCTCTCTCACTTGCCCCCTCCTTCCCTCCTTTAGTCCTATCTCTCTCAGGCAGATATGGAGGGGGGGGCACCTGGGAGGACAGATAGGGCTGCCCCACGCCTTCCCTGCAAAGGGCGATAGTAATGGAGCATTGGTGGTGGTGGGGGGGGGGGGGGTTGTTCTCAAAGCCAAGGCTGGTGTCCAGAGGGCAAATGCATTCCAGACTAGGAGTGTGGTGGAGGCTCCTTCTTTGGAGGCTTTTAAGGAGAGGCTAGGTGGCCATCTCTCGGGGGTGCTTTGAATGCAATTGTCCTGCTTCTTGGCAGAATGGGGTTGGACTGGATGATGGCCCACCAGGTATCTGCCAACTCGAGGATTCTAGAATTCTAAGTGGATTATATGACAGTGCAGACTCTGGCTGGATCTGCCCTGCCCTATAGTCCAGTTCCCTGGTCACCTGCTTATCCCATGTTAACTGGCAGTGCAGACTCATATAATCCCGTCCAAAGCGGACAATTTAGGACCAGATCCTGGGATATCGGGCAGGGTAGGTCCGGTGCCTATCATCCACTTCAACGCTGTTAATCTGCATTCTGAAACTGCATTGTTATATGGTAATGTAGGTCCAGCCCAACATAGAAATGGGTTCATGACTGTGGCTGCATCTACTCTGCCACCGGATGCAGATTCACTGCATGGAATGGGATTATAGAATCATAGACTCACAGAGTTGGAAGAGACCTCGTGGGCCATCCTGTCCAACCCCATTCTGCCAAGAAGCAGGGCAATCACGTTGAAAGCCCCCTAGACAGATGGCCATCCCGCCTCTGCTTCAAGCCTCCATAAAAGGAGCCTCCACCACACTCTGGGGCAGAGAGATCCACTGCTGAACAGCTCTCCTAGTCAGGAAGTTCTTCTTAATTTTCAGATGGAATCTCCTTTCTTGTAGTTTGAAGCCATTGAAACTATCTTAGTTGGTATCACCAACTTATGGTCATCTGAAACACCTCAAGGTATTTCCAACTTATGGCCATCTAAAACAAGGTATCTCCAACTTATGGTCATTTAAAACATCTCAAGGTATTTCCAACTTATGGCCACCTAAAACATCTCAAGGTATCTCCACCTTAGGGCCATCTAAAACAACTCAAGGTATCTCCAACTTATGGTCATTTAAAACATCTCAAAGTATTTCCAACTTATGGCCATCTAAAACACCTTAAGGTGTCTCCAACTTATAATTACCTAAAACATCTCAAGGTATCTCCAACTTAGGGGCATCTAAAACATCTCAAGGTTTCTCCAACCTATGTCCATCTAAAACATCTCAAAGAATTTCAAACTTAGGGGCATCTAAAACATCTCAAGGTATCTCCAACTTATGGTCATGTAAAACATCTCAAGGTATCTCCAACTTATAATTACCTAAAACATCTCAAGGTATCTCCAACTTATGGCCATCTAAAACATCTCAAGGTATCTCCAAGGTATGGCCATCTAAAACATCTCAAGGTATCTCCAACTTATGGCCATCTAAAACATCTCAAGGTACCTCCAACTTATGGCCATCTAAAACATCTCAAGTTATCTCCAACTTATGGATATCTAAAACATCTCAAGGTATCTCCAACTTATGGTCATCTAAAACATCTCAAGATATCTCCAACTTATGGCCATCTAAAACATCTCAAGGTATCTCCAACTTATGGCTATTTCATAGAATCCTAGAATCATAGAATCATAGAGTTGGAAGAGACCTCATGGGCCACCCAGTCCAACCTCCTGCCAAGAAACAGGAAAATCACATTCAAAGCATCCCCAACAGATGGCCATCCAGCCTCTGCTTAAAAGCCTCCAAAGAAGCCATGATATGATAGCCATGTATAAATATGTGAGAGGAAGCCACAGGGAGGAGGAGGGAGCAAGCTTGTTTTCTGCTTCCCTGGAGACTAGGACGCAAGGGAACAATGGCTTCAAACTTCAAGAGAGGAGATTCCATCTGAACATGAGGAAGCACTTCCTGACTGTGAGAGCCGTTCAGCAGTGGAACTCTCTGCCCCGGAGTGTGGTGCAGTCTCCTTCTTTGGAAGCTTTGAAACAGAGGCTGGATGGCCATCTGTCAGGGGTGATTTGAATGCAATATTCCTGCTTCTTGGCAGAATGGGGTTGGACTGGATGGCCCAGGAGGTCTCTTCCAACTCTAGGATTGTATGATTCCAAGAAGCTTCCACCAGACTCTGGGGCAGAGTGTTCCACTGCTGAACAACTCTCACAGGGGAAGTTCTTCCTAATGTCCAGGTGGAATCTCCTTTCTTGCAGTTTGAAGCCATCGAAATCATCTAAGATATCTTAAGATATCTCCAACTTAAGGTCATCTGAAACATCTCAAGGTATCTCCAACTTATAGTCCTCTAAAACATCCCAAGATATCTCCAACTTATGGCCATCTCATAGAATCATAGAATCATAGAGTTGGAAGAGACCTTATGGGTCATCCAGTCCAACCTCCCGCCAAGAAGCAGGAAAATTGCATTCAAAGCATCCCCAACAGATGGCCATCCAGCCTCTGTTTAAAAGCCTCCAAAGAAGGAGCCTCCACCACATTTTGGGGCAGGGAGTTCCACTGCTGAACAGCTCTCCCAGTCAGGAAGTTCTTCCTAATGTTCAGATGGAATCTCCTTTCCTGTAGTTTGAAACCATTGCCCCGTGTCCTAGTCTCCTACACTTATATGGCAGTGTCCACTCATATCATCCAATGCCATTGATCTGCATTCTGAAACTGTGTTGTATGGCAGTGTAGATCCATTCTGAGATAGGAGTGAGTGCATGGCTGTGGCAGGGCTTCCTCCTGGTTCTTAAGGGACCCTTGCAAAGGGACATGTGCACCCCCAAACCCCTGTGTTCTGGCTGCTGGACCTTGTTGTTCAAGCAGGAGATGGGTCCTGAAGGAAGGCCAAATCGCTGAGCCATGCTTCGCCCCCGGCTTGTGACTCAGCAGATGTGCTGAATGTGCCGAGTCACCTTTGGAGCCAGGCGGAGGGCCCGATAATCATGGCAGCCAGCCTCCTTCCTTCGCTACTGAGAGATAAGGCCAGAGAAGGAGGCCCACCCTCACAGAGAGAGAGAGAGAGAGCCTTGGCCTCCAGAGCTTTGCTGGAGGGCCATCATCATTTGGGTGGCCCTCCTCTGGTCATCCTCCCTGTGGTCCGCCTCCTTCTTGCATGGCTTCGCCCAGAACTGGACACAGGGTCATCATCCCAGGCCAAGAGGTGTGACCAAAGCAGGAGAGATGGGGACTAGGACTTCCCTCCATCTGGACATGAGGCTCCTCTGGATGCCATTGAGAATCTCCTTGGCCTTTTCATCTGTCTCAACTCTGGGTTGGGTTCTGCTCATGTTCAGACTCTCCATAAGAGCCAGTTGAATGGATTGTTTCCAAGGCAGGTATCACCCATTCCATGTCCCTGTGTTTCATGCTCTGATTCCAGTAGGACCATGGCCTCCAAAAAATAGAACATGTGTGGGGGACAATGCCTGGCTCGAGAGGAGCACGTGTGAAAAAGATCTTGGGGTCCTCGTGGACAACAAGTTAAACATGAGCCAACCATGTGATGTGGCGGCAAAAAAAGCCAATGGGATTTTGGCCTGCATCAATAGGAGCATAGTGTCTAGATCTAAGGAAGTCCTGCTCCCCATGCTCTATTCCGCTTTGGTTAGACCACTTTACCTGGAATATTGTGTCCAATTCTGGGCACCACCATTCAAGAGAGATATTGACACTTAGCTGGAATGTGTCTGGAGGAGGGCGACTCAAATGATCAAGGGTCTGGAGAACAAGCCCTATGAGGAGCGGCTTAAGGAGCTGGGCATGTTTATCCTGAAGAAGAGAAAGATGAGGGCCATGGATAAATCATAGAATCAAAGAGTTGGAAGAGACCTCCTGGGCAATCAACCAGTCCAACCCCATTCTGCCAAGAAGCAGGAATATTGCATTCAAATCACCCCTGACAGATGGCCATCCAGCCTCTGTTTAAAAGCTTCCAAAGTAGGAGCCTCCACCACGCTTCAGGGCAGAGAGTTCCACTGCTGAACGGCTCTCACAGTCAGGAAGTTCTTCCTCATGTTCAGATGGAATCTCCTCTCTTGTAGTTTGAAGCCATTGTTCCCTTGCGTCCTAGTCTCCAGGGAAGCAGAAAACAAGCTTGCTCCCTCCTCCTCCCTGTGGCTTCCTCTCACATATTTATACATGGCTATCATATCTCCTCTCAGCCTTCTCTTCTTCTGGCTAAACATGCCCAACTCCAGAAGCCGCTCCTCATAGGGCTTGTTCTCCAGACCCTTGATCCTTTGAGTCGCCCTCCTCTGGACACATTCCAGCTTGTCAATATCTCTCTTGAATTGTGGTGCCCAGAATTGGACACAATATTCCAGATGTGGTCTAACCAAAGCGGAATAGAGCATGGGGAGCATGACTTCCCTGGATCTAGACACTAGGCTCCTCTTGATGCAGGCCAAAATCCCATTGGCTTTTTTTGCCGCCACATCACATTCCTGGCTCATGTTCACCTTCCTCCCCACGAGGACTCCAAGGTCTTTCTCACACATCCTGCTCTCGAGCCAGGCCTCATCGTCCCCCATTCTGAATCTTTGCATTTCGTTTTTTCCTGCCAAAGTGGAGTGTCTTGCATTTGTCCCTGTTGAACTTCATTGTGTTAGTTTTGGCCCTTCATCTTTCTAATCTGTCAAGATCATTTTGAATCCTGCTCCTGTCCCCTGGAGTATTGGCTATCCCTCCCAATTTGGTCCCGTCTGCAAACTTGATGATCCTGCCTTCTCATCCTTCATCTAAGTCATGAATGAAGATCCTGAGCAGGACTGGGCCCAGGACAGAACCCTGCTTGTGGCACTCCACTCGTCACTTAAGTTAAACATGAGCCAACAATGTGATGCGGTGGCAAAAAAAGCCAATAGGAGTCTAGATCCAGGTTTGCCATAGATGCAGGCAAAATGTCAGGAGAGAATGCTTCTGGAACATGGCCAGACAGCTTGGAAAACACACAACAGTGCACATAGTGTGATTTGATGCTATTTTCACTGTCCTGGCTCAATACTGTGGAATCCTGGGAGCAGTACAAGGAGGTTTGAATCTGGAGCATGGATGAGCTCCCTCTGTCAGCTCCAGCTTCCCATGAGGGGCCAGAGGAGGCAAAGAAGTCCTTGTACAGCTCCCGGATTCCTGAGCATTGAGCCAGGACACTTCGAGGGGTGTCAGGCTGCATTCATACAACAGTGCGGATGCTCCTAGTGAGACAGCAAGGCCAGTGCTTTTGAGTGGTGCACTACAAATCCCATCTCCCTTTTATTGCAGCAGCCTTGGAAGAGCCACACCCTCTGGAATTTAAGAGAAAGCAAAGCCTCCCCAGGAGAAGGACTCTTCACTCGGAAGCCCTGTTTAGCAGAGACAGCGTGGGATAGCGGGTAGAACACTGGCCCTCGGACCCGGATTCGAATTGGCCTCACTCAGCCATTGGATCATAGATAGCATCACAGAGTTGGAAGAGACCACATGGGCCATCTAGTCCAGTGGGTTGCCCCCAGTGGTCCAATGGGTTCAACCCTTGTGCCGGCAGGACTGAAGACTGACAGGTCGGAGGTTCGAATCTGGGTTGAGCTCCCTTTGTCAGCTCCAGCCCCCCATGTGGGGACATGAGAGAAGCTTCCCACAGGGTTAGAGATATTGACAAGCTGGAATATGTCCAGAGGAGGGCGACTCAAATGATCAAGGGTCTGGAGAACAAGCCCTATGAGGAGCGGCTTAGGGAACTGGGCATGTTTAACCTGAAGAAGAGAAGGCTGAGAGGAGATATGATGAGAGTCATGTATAAATATGTGAGAGGAAGCCACAGGGAGGAGGAGGGAGCAAGCTTCCTTTCTGCTTCCCTGGAGACTAGGACGCAATGGAACAATGGCTTCAAACTACAAGAGAGGAGATTCCGCCTGAACACGAGGGAGAACTTCCTGACTGTGAGAGCTGTTCAGTAGTGGAACTCTCTGCCCCGGAGTGTGGTGGAAGCTCCTTCTTTGGAGGCTTTGAAACAGAGGCTGGATGGCCATCTGTTGGGGGTGCTTTGAAGGCAATTTTCCTGCTTCTTGGCAAACTACAGGAAAGGAGATTCCACCTGAACATTAGGAAGAACTTCCTGACTGTGAGAGCCGTTCAGCAGTGGAACTCTCTGCCCCAGAGTGTGGTGGAGGCTCCTTCTTTGGAGGCTTTGAAGCAGAGGCTTGATGGCCATCTGCTGGGAGTGCTTTGAAGGCAATTTTCCTCCTTGTTGGCAAACTACAGGAAAGGAGGTTCCACCTGAACATGAGGAAGAACTTCCTGAGTGTGAGAGCTGTTCAGCAGTGGAACTCTCTGCCCCAGCGTGTGGTGGAAGCTCCTTCTTTGAAGCAGAGGCTGGATGGCCTTCTGTTGGGGGTGCTTTGAATGCAAGATTCCTGGTAGGGTGGGAAGGGGCCACATGTACCTGGGCAACATTTGCATGGCCTTTGAGGTAATGATATGCCACGCCACTTGCTTACGCTGCCTAGGACTGCTGGGAGTTGTAGTCCAAGCCTACCTGCGAGGCCACCTGGTTGCCATTCATAGGATCATACAATAGAATCCTAGAATCCTCGAGTTGGAAGAGACCTCCTGGGCCATCCAGTCCAACCCCATTTTGCCAAGAAGCAGGAATATTGCTTTCAAAGCACCCCCGACAGATGGCCACTCAGCCTCTGTTTCAAAGCCTCCACCACACTCCGGGGCAGAGAGTTCCACTGCTGAACGTGAACAGCTCTCATTCCTGCCCTATCGCCACCTGGATTCTCTTCCTCTCCTTTGTGGCTTTCCCCTATTGCCACTTCTTGCGGCAATGAGTTCCACGGGTTAGGAATAGGCAGTGCATACCGAACAATCCTTCAGTTCTCAAATTTGGATTCAAAATGAATGTGGGCTTGTCAATTTAGATTATGCTCGTGGCTGTAGAGATCTAGTGTGGTGTAGGGTGTAAGCTGTGGACTACAAATCCCCTCCGCCGTGCCCTGGAAACCCATTTGGCCAGCATTCGGATAGTCACACTCTCTTCCCACATTTGCCATAGATGCAGGCAAAACATCAGGAGAGAATGCTTCTGGAACATGGCCAGACAGCCTGGAAAACACACAACAGCCCCACGGAGTGCGGTTTGACGCCACTTTCACTGTCCTGCCTCAATGCTGCGGAATCCTGGGAGCTGTACAAGGAGGTTTGAATCTGGGGAGAGCATGGATGAGCTCCATCTGTCAGCTCCAGCTTCCCATGAGGGGCTAGAGGAGGCAAAGGAGTCCTCGTACAGCTCCCGGATTTCCTAGCATTGAGCCAGGACACTTTGAGGGGTGTCAGGCTGCATTCACGCAACAGTGCGGACGCTCCCATAGTGAGACAGCAAGGCCAGTGCTTTTGAGTGGTGCACTACAAATCCCATCTCCCTTCTATTGCAGCAGCCTTGGAAGAGCCACACTCTCTGGAATTTAGGAGAAAGCGGCTGCAAAGCCTCCCCAGGAGAAGGACTCTTCTCTCGGAAACGTGGGCTAGCGGGTGGGACACTGGCCCTCGGACCCGGGTTCGAATTGGCCTCGCTTAGCCATCGAATCATAGATAGCATCACAGAGTTGCCCCCAGTGGTCCAATGGATTCAACCCTTGAGCCAGCAGGACTGAAGACTGACAGGTCGGAGGTTTGAATCTGGGTTGAGCTCCATCCGTCAGCTCCAGCTCCCTGTGTGGGGACATGAGAGAAGCTTCCCACAGGGTTAGAGATATTGACAAGCTGGAATGTGTCCAGAGGAGGGCGACTAAAATGATCAAGGGTCTGGAGAACAAGCCCTATGAGGAGTGGCTTAAAGAGCTGGGCATGTTTAGCCTTCAGAAGAGAAGGCTGAGAGGAGATATGGCGAGGGCCATGTATAAATATGTGAGGGGAAGCCACAGGGAGGAGGGAGCAGGCTTATTTTCTGCTGCCCTGGAGACTAGGACGCAAGGGAACAATGGCTTCAAACTACAAGAGAGGAGATTCCACCTAAACATGAGGAAGAACTTTCTGACTGTGAGAGTCGTTCAGCAGTGGAACTCTCTCCCCTAGAGTGTGGTGGAAGCTCCTTCTTTGGAAGCTTTGAAACAGAGGCTGGATGGCCATCTGTTGGGGGTGCTTTGAATGCAATTTTCCTGCTTCTTGGCAGGAGGTTGGACTGGGTGGCCCAGGAGGTCTCTGCCAACTCTATGATTCTAGGATTCTAGGATTCTATGAGATGGCCATAAGTTGGAGATACCTTGAGATGTTTTAGAAGACCATAAGTTGGAGATACCTTGAGATGTTTTAGAGGACCATAAGTTGGAGATAACTTGAGATGTTTTAGAGGACCATAAGTTGGAGATACCTTGAGATGTTTTAGAGGACCATAAGTTGGAGATAACTTGAGATGTTTTATGTGACCATAAGTTGGAGATAACTTGAGGTGTTTTAGATGGCCATAAGTTGGAGATACCTTGTGATGTTTTAGAGGACCATAAGTTGGAGATACCTTGAGATGTTTTAGAGGACCATAAGTTGGAGATAACTTGAGATGTTTTATGTGACCATAAGTTGGAGATAACTTGAGGTGTTTTAGATGGCCATAAGTTGGAGATACCTTGAGATGTTTTAGAGGACCATAAGTTGGAGATAACTTGAGATGTTTTAGAGGACCATAAGTTGGAGATACCTTGAGATGTTTTAGAGGACCATAAGTTGGAGATAACTTGAGATGTTTTATGTGACCATAAGTTGGAGATAACTTGAGGTGTTTTAGATGGCCATAAGTTGGAGATACCTTGTGATGTTTTACATGACCATAAGTTGGAGATACCTTGTGATGTTTAGAAGACCATAAGTTGGAGATACCTTGAGATGTTTAGAAGACCATAAGTTGGAGATACCTTGAGATGTTTAGAAGACCATAAGTTGGAGATACCTTGAGATGTTTTAGAGGACCATAAGTTGGAGATAACTTGAGATGTTTAGAGGACCATAAGTTGGAGATACCTTGAGATATTTTATGTGACCATAAGTTGGAGATAACTTGAGATGTTTTAGATGTCCATAAGTTGGAGATACCTTGTGATGTTTAGAAGACCATAAGTTGGAGATACCTTGAGATGTTTAGAAGACCATAAGTTGGAGATACCTTGAGATGTTTAGAAGACCATAAGTTGGAGATACCTTGAGATGTTTTAGAGGACCATAAGTTGGAGATAACTTGAGATGTTTAGAGGACCATAAGTTGGAGATACCTTGAGATATTTTATGTGACCATAAGTTGGAGATAACTTGAGATGTTTTAGATGGCCATAAGTTGGAGATACCTTGTGATGTTTAGAAGACCATAAGTTGGAGATACCTTGAGATGTTTAGAAGACCATAAGTTGGAGATACCTTGAGATGTTTAGAAGACCATAAGTTGGAGATACCTTGAGATGTTTTAGAGGACCATAAGTTGGAGATAACTTGAGATGTTTAGAGGACCATAAGTTGGAGATACCTTGAGATATTTTATGTGACCATAAGTTGGAGATACCTTGAGATGTTTTAGATGGCCATAAGTTGGAGATACCTTGTGATGTTTAGAAGACCATAAGTTGGAGATACCTTGTGATGTTTAGAAGACCATAAGTTGGAGATACCTTGAGATGTTTAGAAGACCATAAGTTGGAGATACCTTGAGATGTTTAGAGGACCATAAGTTGGAGATACCTTGAGATGTTTAGAAGACCATAAGTTGGAGATACCTTGAGATGTTTAGAAGACCATAAGTTGGAGATACCTTGAGATGTTTAGAAGACCATAAGTTGGAGATACCTTGAGATGTTTAGAAGACCATAAGTTGGAGATACCTTGAGATGTTTAGAGGACCATAAGTTGGAGATAACTTGAGATGTTTAGAGGACCATAAGTTGGAGATACCTTGAGATATTTTATGTGACCATAAGTTGGAGATACCTTGAGATGTTTTAGATGGCCATAAGTTGGAGATACCTTGTGATGTTTAGAAGACCATAAGTTGGAGATACCTTGTGATGTTTAGAAGACCATAAGTTGGAGATACCTTGAGATGTTTAGAAGACCATAAGTTGGAGATACCTTGAGATGTTTAGAGGACCATAAGTTGGAGATACCTTGAGATGTTTAGAAGACCATAAGTTGGAGATACCTTGAGATGTTTAGAAGACCATAAGTTGGAGATACCTTGAGATGTTTAGAGGACCATAAGTTGGAGATAACTTGAGATGTTTTAGAGGACCATAAGTTGGAGATACCTTGTGATGTTTAGAAGACCATAAGTTGGAGATACCTTGTGATGTTTAGAAGACCATAAGTTGGAGATACCTTGAGATGTTTAGAAGACCATAAGTTGGAGATACCTTGAGATGTTTAGAAGACCATAAGTTGGAGATACCTTGAGATGTTTTAGAGGACCATAAGTTGGAGATACCTTGTGATGTTTAGAAGACCATAAGTTGGAGATACCTTGTGATGTTTAGAAGACCATAAGTTGGAGATACCTTGAGATGTTTAGAAGACCATAAGTTGGAGATACCTTGAGATGTTTAGAGGACCATAAGTTGGAGATACCTTGTGATGTTTAGAAGACCATAAGTTGGAGATACCTTGTGATGTTTAGAAGACCATAAGTTGGAGATACCTTGAGATGTTTAGAAGACCATAAGTTGGAGATACCTTGAGATGTTTAGAGGACCATAAGTTGGAGATAACTTGAGATGTTTTAGATGGCCATAAGTTGGAGATACCTTGTGATGTTTTATGTGACCATAAGTTGGAGATACCTTGAGATGTTTTAGATGGCCATAAGTTGGAGATACCTTGAGATATTTTATGTGACCATAAGTTGGAGATAACTTGAGATGTTTTAGATGGCCATAAGTTGGAGATACCTTGTGATGTTTAGAAGACCATAAGTTGGAGATACCTTGAGATGTTTAGAAGACCATAAGTTGGAGATACCTTGAGATGTTTAGAAGACCATAAGTTGGAGATACCTTGAGATGTTTTAGATGGCCATAAGTTGGAGATACCTTGTGATGTTTAGAAGACCATAAGTTGGAGATACCTTGAGATGTTTTAGATGGCCATAAGTTGGAGATACCTTGTGATGTTTAGAAGACCATAAGTTGGAGATACCTTGAGATGTTTTAGATGGCCATAAGTTGGAGATACCTTGAGATGTTTAGAAGACCATAAGTTGGAGATACCTTGAGATGTTAGAAGACCATAAGTTGGACATAACTTAAGATGTTTTAGATGGCCATAAGTTGGAGATACCTTGAGATGTTTTAGATGGCCATAAGTTGGAGATACCTTGAGATGTTTTAGAGGACCATAAGTTGGAGATACCTTGAGATGTTTTAGAGGACCATAAGTTGGAGATACCTTGAGATGTTTTATGTGACCATAAGTTGGAGATAACTTGAGGTGTTTTAGATGGCCATAAGTTGGAGATAACTTGTGATGTTTTATGTGACCATAAGTTGGAGATAACTTGAGATGTTTTAGATGGCCATAAGTTGGAGATACCTTGTGATGTTTAGAAGACCATAAGTTGGAGATACCTTGAGATGTTTAGAAGACCATAAGTTGGAGATACCTTGAGATGTTTAGAAGACCATAAGTTGGAGATACCTTGAGATGTTTTAGATGGCCATAAGTTGTAGATACCTTGTGATGTTTAGAAGACCATAAGTTGGAGATACCTTGAGATGTTTTAGATGGCCATAAGTTGGAGATACCTTGTGATGTTTAGAAGACCATAAGTTGGAGATAACTTGAGATGTTTTAGATGGCCATAAGTTGGAGATACCTTGTGATGTTTAGAAGACCATAAGTTGGAGATACCTTGAGATGTTTTAGATGGCCATAAGTTGGAGATACCTTGAGATGTTTAGAAGACCATAAGTTGGAGATACCTTGAGATGTTAGAAGACCATAAGTTGGACATAACTTAAGATGTTTTAGATGGCCATAAGTTGGAGATACCTTGAGATGTTTTAGATGGCCATAAGTTGGAGATACCTTGAGATGTTTTAGAGGACCATAAGTTGGAGATACCTTGAGATGTTTTAGAGGACCATAAGTTGGAGATACCTTGAGATGTTTTAGAAGACCATAAGTTGGAGATAACTTGAGATATTTTAGATGGCCATAAGTTGGAGATAACTTGAGATATTTTGGAGGACCCTAAGTTGTAGATACCTTGAGGTTTTCCTGCTTCTTGCCAGGGGGTGGACTGGATGGCCCACGAGGTCTCTTCTATGATTCTATGATTTTATTATTCAAGCCAGGAATGAACACCCATGCAGCTGGTTTAGTTGGAGGCCCTGACTCTTGGGCAGGTGGTGCTCCACACCTGGAATATTGTGTCCAATTCTGGGCACCCCCATTGAAGGGAGATGTTGACTGGAATGTGTCCAGAGGAGGGTGACCAAAATGATCAAGCGTCTGGAGAACAAGCCCTATGAGGAGCGGCTCCAGACCATGGATCATTTGAGTTGCCTTCCTCTGGACCCATTCCATCTTAGAGTCAACACCTCCCTTCAATTGTGGTGCCCAGAACTGGACACAGTGTGATTCCAGGTGTGGTCTGACCAAGGCAGAAGAGAGCATATAGAATCATAGAATCAAAGAGTTGGAAGAGACCTCCTGGGCCACCCAGTCCAACCCCATTCGGCCAGGAAGCAGAAATATTGCATTCAAAGCACCCCTGACAGATGGCCATCCAGCCTCTGTATCAAAGCTTCCAAAGAAGGAGCCTCCCCCACAGCAGAGAGTTCCACTGCTGAACGGCTCTCACAGTCAGGAAGTTCTTCCTCATGTTCAGGTGGAATCTCCTCTCTTGTAGTTTGAAGCCATTGTTCCACGTCCTAGTCTCCAGGGAAGCAGAAAACAAGCTCGCTCCCTCCTCCCTGTGGCTTCCTCTCACATATTTAGACATGGCTATCATCATATCTCCTCTCAGCCTTCTCTTCTTCAGGCTAAACATGCCCAGCTCCTTAAGCCACTCCTCATAGGGCTTGTTCTCCAGACCTATCTCTTGCATTTTTCCCTGTTAAACTTCATTGTGTTGGTTTTGGCCCATCATCTCTCTCATCTGTGGAGATGGTTTTGAATTTCAACAGATTAGAGAGTTGGGCCAAAAGTAGTTTCTGTAGGTTTGCTGAATTTAAGCTGAATTTGGGTTGTTGTAGGGTTTTTTTCGGGCCATATGGCCATGTTCTAGAGGCATTCTCTCCTGACGTTTCGCCTGCATCTATGGCAAGCATCCTCAGAGGTAGCGAGGTGTGTTGGAACTAGGACAAAGGGTTTATATATCTGTGGAATGACCAGGGTGGGACAAAGGGCTCTTGTCTCCTGGAGCTGGGTGTGAATGTCTCAACTGACCACCTTCATTAGCATTTGATGGCCTGGCAGTGCCTGGGGCAATCTTTTGTTGAGAGGTGATTAGAGCTAGATCTGAACACGAAAGGCACTGCAGACTCCTTCAACCAGAGAAGTCAGCCATAGCAGAGTATGGGAGTTGTAGTTCACTTGCATCCAGAGAGCAATGTGGACTCAAACAATGATGGATGTGGGCCAAACTTGGCACGGATACTCAATACGCCCAAATTGGAACACTAGTGGAGTTTGGGGGAAACAGACCTTGTCATTTGGGAGTTGGAGTTGCTGGGATTTATAGTTCCCCTACAACGAAAGAACATTCTGAATTTGGAGTTCAGAATTGAATGAAAACTAGGCACACAGAACTCCCATGACCAACAGAAAATACTGGAAGGGTCTGATGGGCATTGTCCTTGAGTATGGGAGTTGTAGTTCACCTGCATCCAGGGAGTACTGTGGACTCAAACAATGATGGATGTGGACCAAACTTGGCACGGATACGCAATATGCCCTAATGGGAACACTAGTGGAGTTTGGGAAAAATAGACCTTGTCATTTGGGGGTTGTAGTTGCTGGGATTTATAGTCCACCTATAATGAAAGAGAATTCTGAAACCCACCAATGATGGAATTGAACCAACCTTGGCACACAGAACTCTCATGACCAACAGAAAATACTGGAAGGGTCTGGTGGGCATTTACCTTGAGTATGGGAGTTGTAGTTTACCTGCATCCAGAGAGCAATGTGGACTCAAACAATGAAGGATGTGGACCAAACTTGGCACGGATACTCAATACACCCAAATGGGTGGCCCAGGAGAAGTTTGGGGAAAACAGACCTTGTCATTTGGGAGTTGGAGTTGCTGGGATTTATAGTTTACCTACAATCAAAGAACATTCTGAATCTGGAGTTCAGATTTGAATGAAAGCTAGGTACACAGAACTCCCATGACCAACAGAAAATACTGGAAGGGTCTGGTGGGCATTGACCTTGAGTTTTGGAGTTGTAGTTCACCTAGATCCTAAGAGCACTGTGGACTCAAACAATGATGGATGTGGACCAAACTTGGCACGGATACGCAATATGCCCTAATGGGAACACTAGTGGAGTTTGGGAAAAATAGACCTTGTCATTTGGGGGTTGGAGTTGTTGGGATTTATAGTTCACCTATGATGAAAGGGAATTCTGAACCCCACCAATGATGGAATTGAACCAACCTTGACACACAGAACTCCCATGACCAACAGAAAATACTGGAAGGGTCTGGTGGGCATTGACCTTGAGTTTTGGAGTTGTAGTTCACCTACATCCAGAGAGCACTGTGGACTCAAACAATGATGGATCTGGACCAAACTTGGCATGAATACTCAATATACCCAAATGTGAACACTAGTGGAGTTTGAGGAAAATAGACCTTGTCATTTGGGGGTTGGAGTTGCTGGGATTTATAGTTCGCCTATGATGAAAGGGAATTCTGAACCCCACCAATGATGGAATTGAACCAACCTTGGCACACAGAACTCCCATGACCAACAGAAAATACTGGAATGGTTTGGTGGGCATTGACATTGAGTTTTGGAGTTGTAGTTGCTGGGATTTATAGTTCCCTTACAACCAAAGAACATTCTGAACTCCACTAATTATGGAATTGGCACACAAAGAATTCCCATAAGCAACAAAAAAATACTGGAAGGGTCTGGTGGGCATTGACCTTGACTTTTGGAGTTGTAGTTCACCTACATCCTAAGAGCACTGTGGACTCAAACAATGATAGATGTGGACCAAACTTGGCACAAATACTCAATATGCTCAAATGTGAACACTAGTGGAGTTTGGGGAAAATGGACCTTGTCATTTGGCAGTTGTAGTTGCTGGGATTTATAGTTCACCTACAACCAAAGAACATTCTGAATTTGGAGTTCAGAATTGAATGAAAGCTAGGCACACAGAACTCCCATAACCAACAGAAAATACTGGAAGGGTCTGGTGGGCATTTACCTTGAGTATGGGAGTTGTAGTTTACCTGCATCCAGAGAGCAATGTGGACTCAAACAATGAAGGATGTGGACCAAACTTGGCACGGATACTCAATACACCCAAATGGGAACACTAGTGGAGTTTGGGGGAAACAGACCTTGTCATTTGGGAGTTGGAGTTGCTGGGATTTATAGTTCACCTATAATGAAAGAGAATTCTGAACCCCACCAATGATAGAATGGAGCCAAACTTCTTACACAAATGCTGTGTTTTCTGATGGTCTTTGGCGACCCTTCTGACACCCCTTCACGACCCACTCAGGGGTCCCGACCCCCAAGTTGAGAAACACTGCTTTTGGGCTTTATAGGACAAGACCTGCACCTTGAATTGGGACCGGCAACTTATCGGCAGCCAGTGGAGTTGCTTTAATAGGGACATATTTTCGAAGGCTTTCATGGCCAGGATCACTGGGTTGTTGTAGGTTTTTTCAGGCTATATGGCCATGTTCTAGAGGCATTCTCTCCTGACGTTTCGCCCCTTAATACAGTTCCTCATGTTATGGTGACCCCCAGCCATAACATTATTTTTGTTGTTACTTCATAATTGTAATTTTGCTACTGTTATTAATCGTAATGTAAATATCAGATACCCAGGATGTATTTTCATTCACCGGACCAAATTTGGCACAAATACCTGGTGGAGTTTGGGGGGGGGGGGGGTTGATTTTGTCATTTGGGAGTTGTAGTTGCTGGGATTTATAGTTCACCTACAATCAAAGAGCATTGTGAACTCCATCAATGATGGAATTAAATTATACTTGGCACACAGAACTCCCATGACCAAGAGGAAATACTGGAAGGGTTTGGTGGGCATTGCCCTTGAGTTTTGGAGTTGTAGTTCACCTACATTCAGAGAGCACTGTGGACTCAAACAATGACGGATCACCACCAAACTGGCACGAATTCTCAATATGCCCAAATGTGAACACTGCTGGAGTTTGACATTGAGAGTTGTACCTGCTGGGATTCATAGTTCACCTACAATCAAAGAGCATTCTGAACCCCACCAATGATAGAATTGAGCCAAACTTCCCACACAGAACCCCCATGATCAACAGAAAAGACTGTATTTTTGATGGTCTTCAGCGGCCCCTATGACACCCCCTCGCGACCCCCACAGGGGTCCTGACCCCCAGGTTGAGGCATTTAAATGCCTTATAGTCCGAAAAAACCTACTTTAATAGGGACGTTGTAGACTCCGTATAACTGGCTCCTGTTAGAAGCCTTGCTGCTGACCTTTGCATCGGTTGGAATTTCCAGGCCATCAAGGGCAGCCCCACGTAGAGTGCATTGCAATAATACAGTCTGGATGACACCAAAGCGTGGACCACCATGGCCAAGTCCAACTTCTCGAGGCATGGTCACAGCACGAGCTCTGCAAAGAAGGTCCTCCTGGCCACTGCCAACACCTGAGTGTCAAGCAACAGTGTTGAATCCAGGTGAACCCCCAAGCTGCGGACCTCTGCCCTCAAGGGGAGTGGAACCATGCTGAGCACAAGAAGACCCTTCTTGGCCCCACGACTGACCAGCAGGACCTCTGTCCATCTCACTCCTTGTTATCTCACCTCCATTCTTAACTAGGAGCCATTTCTCAGTTGGATGTTTGCAACTTGGGGGCGGCCTAAACCTTACGCAAAATCACAGCAGCATTGCACACAGTTGACCACAATCTTTGGACCCACTGCCTTATAGAATCATAGAATCATAGAATCAAAGAGTTGGAAGAGACCTCCTGGGCCATCCAGTCCAACCCCATTCTGCCAAGAACAGGAACATCGCATTCAAATCACCCCTGACAGATGGCCATCCAGCCTCTGCTTAAAAGCTTCCAAAGATGGAGCCTCCACCACACTCCGGGGCAGAGAGTTCCACTGCTGAACGGCTCTCACAGTCAGGAAGTTCTTCCTCATGTTGGAGTCAGGCTGTCCTCCTTTCTCCACAACCGTGGACAGCGAGTGGAGAGGGGAGGCCTGGTCTCTGAGAGGTCCCCTCTCTCTCTCTGGTGGGGTTCCTCCTCAGGGGGCCATTCTCTCCCCTCTGGTGTTTAACATCTCTATGCGACCCCTTGCTCAGCTGGTTCGAGGTTTTGGGCTGGAGTGTGACCAGTACGTCGATGACACTCAGCTGGTGCTGAAGATGGAAGGCCGACCGGACTCTGTACCTGATTGTTTCCATCTGTGCCTCATTGAGGCCGTGACTGGATGGCTGCGTGCCAGCAGGTTGAGGGTGAATCCAGCAAAGACGGAGATCCTATGGCTGGGTCGACCGGGCAGTGGGGATGTCCAGCGGCCTACCCTGGATGGCCAGGCGCTACGCCCATCATCGTTGGTCAAGAGTCTGGGAGTCCTTTTGGACCCTCTGCTGAGGATGGGGGCCCAGGTCTCCGCCGTGAGCTTTCCCCTGCGGCAGGCTAGACGGCTGGCCCCTCCCTGTCCAGGGACGACCTAGCTATGGTCATCCAGGCCACGGTCATCTCAAGACTGGACTACTGCAACGACCTCTACATTGGCCTACCTCTGTTGGGGATCCGGAAGCTCAAACTGGTACAAAATGCAGCCGCTCGGCTTCTTGCGGGAATTCCGATGAGATGCCACATCACCCCAATCTTATGGCAGTTGCATTGGTTCCCCATTGAGCACCGGATCACTTTCAAAGGGATGGGACTCACCTTGAAGGCCTTGCATGGTCTGGGGCCGATGGACCTGAGGGACCGCCTCCTCACCCCCTCCCAACCCCAGAGATCCCTCCGTTCTGAGGACCAGGATCTCTTGGAAGTCCCCAGTGTCAAGACCTTGTGTCTAACAGCAACCAGGCGCAGAGCCTTCACAGCAGTGGCACCCTCACTCTGGAACACTCTGCCACCCGAAGTCCATGCCTTGCGGGACTTACCAGCTTTCCGAAGGGCATGTAAGACATAGTTTCGACAGGCCTTTGATCTTTGATATTTCTGTTTTTAAATGGTTTTAAATTGCTTTTAAATTGTGTTAGATTTTAGCCATTCTTGTAAGCCGCTCCGAGCCCCAGGGGAGTGGCCGCATAGAAGTTCAAATAATAAACAAACAAACAAACAAACAAACAAATAAATAAATAAAGGTGACTCAGAGCAGCTTGTGGATAATTGGGGGGGGGGGATAGGGTCCACGAGCCCCACTGTGGCCAAGTCCAGCTTCTCGAGGCATGGTTGCAGTTGGTGCACAAGCTTGAACTTAGTGTCAAGCGATAGCGTTGAATCCAGGAGGACCCCCAAGCTATGGACCTCCGCCCTCAGGGGGAGTGGGACCACACTGAGCACAAGTAGCCACCCTAGACCCCGCTCGGCCCCACAACTGACCAGCAGGACCTCTGTCCCACTCACTCCTGCTCGGCCCCACAACTGACCAGCAGGACCTCTGTCCCACTCACTCCTGCTCGGCCCCACAACTGACCAGCAGGACCTCTGTCCCACTCACTCCTGCTCGGCCCCACAACTGACCAGCAGGACCTCTGTCCCACTCACTCCTGCTCGGCCCCACAACTGACCAGCAGGACCTCTGTCCCACTCACTCCTGCTCGGCCCCACAACTGACCAGCAGGACCTCTGTCCCACTCACTCCTGCTCGGCCCCACAACTGACCAGCAGGACCTCTGTCCCACTCACTCCTGCTCGGCCCCACAACTGACCAGCAGGACCTCTGTCCCACTCACTCCTGCTCGGCCCCACAACTGACCAGCAGGACCTCTGTCCCACTCACTCCTGCTCGGCCCCACAACTGACCAGCAGGACCTCTGTCCCACTCACTCCTGCTCGGCCCCACAACTGACCAGCAGGACCTCTGTCCCACTCACTCCTGCTCGGCCCCACAACTGACCAGCAGGACCTCTGTCCCACTCACTCCTGCTCGGCCCCACAACTGACCAGCAGGACCTCTGTCCCACTCACTCCTGCTCGGCCCCACAACTGACCAGCAGGACCTCTGTCCCACTCACTCCTGCTCGGCCCCACAACTGACCAGCAGGACCTCTGTCCCACTCACTCCTGCTCGGCCCCACAACTGACCAGCAGGACCTCTGTCCCACTCACTCCTGCTCGGCCCCACAACTGACCAGCAGGACCTCTGTCCCACTCACTCCTGCTCGGCCCCACAACTGACCAGCAGGACCTCTGTCCCACTCACTCCTGCTCGGCCCCACAACTGACCAGCAGGACCTCTGTCCCACTCACTCCTGCTCGGCCCCACAACTGACCAGCAGGACCTCTGTCCCACTCACTCCTGCTCGGCCCCACAACTGACCAGCAGGACCTCTGTCCCACTCACTCCTGCTCGGCCCCACAACTGACCAGCAGGACCTCTGTCCCACTCACTCCTGCTCGGCCCCACAACTGACCAGCAGGACCTCTGTCCCACTCACTCCTGCTCGGCCCCACAACTGACCAGCAGGACCTCTGTCCCACTCACTCCTGCTCGGCCCCACAACTGACCAGCAGGACCTCTGTCCCACTCACTCCTTGTTGTCTCACCTCCATTCCCAACTAGGAGCCATTTCTCAGTTGGATGTTTGCAACTTGGGGGCGGCCTACACCCTACACAAAAGGAGACTCAGAGCAGCTTGTGGACAATTGGGGGTCCCCGCATAGGGTCCACGAGCCCCTCCTCCAGGCCAGGCCACCCTTTTAGCCACCCCCTTTCTCTCCCCCCTAGACCCCCATGTCCCCCAAGAGAGAGGCAGAGTCAGCACAGTGTTGCATTGGGTGACGTTTATTGATATTGATGGTGGTGTTGGTGGTGTCACTTTTCCAGGGGTGGGATTAGAGTTTGGGGGTCACCAGGCTGGTGGGGCATCAGGGGGGCTTGGCCTCTTCCTCCTCCTCAGTGGTACCGGCGGGACAGACCGTGGGCCACGGAGTTGCACAGCTTCTGGCAGGCGGCGTGGCAGGCCGGAGTGAAGTCCTTCCCAAAGTGGGAGGCCAGCATCACGATCAGGACGTCGCCCAGCAGCTGCAAGAGATGGGGGGGGGGGGGTGTCACAGGAGAAAGCAGAGGTCAGGAAGGAAAGGCTTAAGCCTCCACTGGCTGAATCAGGCTGGACTAGATGCCCTCTGGAGGTCCCTTCCACTGGCTGAATCAGGCTGGACTAGATGCCCTCTGGAGGTCCCTTCCACTGGCTGAATCAGGCTGGACTAGATGCCCTCTGGAGGTCCCTTCCACTGGCTGAATCAGGCTAGACT